>NW_028300845.1:1306076-1632595 GCF_057945365.1 Rhopilema esculentum
GTACTAGCTTTTGCAAAATAAAATTAAAAAGCAAAATAAAATTTACTGCCAAAAAATAAAGTCTTTTTTATATAGCGAAACTGCTAATGGTAGATAAAATTTCATCAATCAATTGCACTTCTTTATTCTTAGCCTGCTAGGAATTTATATCTATTTTGGAGAATTGATAATTACCATGGTTAGAGCTCATTTGCTTTGATTCTTTGTCATCTTCTTCTTCTTCAGAGCTTGAGCTGCAAAAGCAATAGCTTTTATATTTCATCAAATCAAAAAACAAAGAAAAATCGAAAAAAATGGAAAAACTGTAAACCAGAGTCATAATTTTATAGATGAGGTTTTGCCTCTGAAAATGAAATTTTGATTGGTTTTACTTAGAAAAAAAGGTTAAAAATAAATGGCTATCAGATGCTATTTTTAAAAGACTTTTAAAAATTCCCCTGCCTTTATTCAAACACCCCTGCTTGATCAAAATTTTTACATTCAAAAACTATTTGTATTTACTTTCAAAAATACTTTAACTCAAGAAAAGTTGGGCCAACCTGTTAATTAAATCCTGCTTATGTAATTTTAGGCATGACTCCCTACTCTTTATTCCTTCTATGCTTTATTTCTCTATTTATTTGCAGCCATAGAATACTAGGAAAAGGTGTAATGACCCATTGTAATAAAGCAAATTTTCTGGTGGGCCCCTCCAATTTCAGGACAGTTGATTAAAATGTCCCTTTTGAGTAACATGATATCAATGATTGTTAAAATCTAATTGCCTAATATCAATGCATTATTGATGTTTTCATATGAAAAAGATACACATCTTGTTTCTTATTGCCCAAAAAATAAAAATTTACAGTAGACCCTCCACACATTACTGAAGAAATGTAAGCTAGTTATTTTTCACAAAAATTACAGAAATCACCAGAATACCTTCCTATTTAGTTTTCAAGGACATACTGTTTGTGGCTAGGACAACACTTTTGACATAAGTTCAAAAAATTTTCAGATAACTAGATTCAGACAACACTTTCTTTAGTGATACAGTCTGATCGAAAAAATACTTTGCAGTATGGTATCAGGTCTGTGCGTTTCTCTTGTGCTAAATCTTGGAACAGCATTCCAGTTGACATAAAAAGATCATCATCTGCTTTCAGTTTTCGTCAAAAGTTTTGAGCCTTTTTATTCACGAAATAAAATCAAAGTTGATCCTAAAGTGATAAATATTGTTCTTTCACTCAGTCAATGAATAAACAAGATTCAGAACCATCTTAAAAAAAGGGGTGCTCTCTCCTTGATTAGTTTATCTATTGAGAGATCCTCCTAAAGAAATCCCCCTGCATGCAACATCTTATGTAAATTGTTATTTTTTGTGTATTATTCTTAGTATGTTTATGTAATTTGTAGTCATTGTATGTAGGTAGTGCTTTTATTAAGATATTGTATGTAAAGGAATTTTAAAATATTTGAACTGAACTGAACTGAACTGAACTGCAGTTATTGGGAGGCACACAAAAGAGCATAGTAGAATTTTCTGGCACGCAGAGGAGCATATTAGAATTTCCCATTGCCAGACGAATTTGTTTTTCAATTCTTTAACAGCCAATTTTGACAAAATATAACAATTATTAAAAATTTCTTACTCGCTTTCTGGTTTTTTGGGAGATAAACCCCACACCTCTATAACACCTCTAGCTGCTATCATTTCTCTTTCATCTCTCCATCTAAACAAAAAATATGTCAAAATATACATTGATGGAAAATCAAATAACCTTAGGTAGTAAAGTCATAAAAAATCAGATAAAAAAATAAATTTCCAAGATGAATTTCCCCTAAGAAAAAGTTGCTTAACAAAAGAAAATACACGTATTCTGTATTCAAAATACATGTATACTTGAATTATAAAAGAAGAACTTCCAAAGGAGTTAAACCTGGTTATTTTCATTGAATTTCAAATTTTACAAACAATGCACATTTGTTAAACTCTCTCAGGCCTAAAGAGTGTCCAAAAGGGAAAAATTGAGAAAAAGAATTGGCTTATTTTGACATTTGGAAATCGGCAGCTGGGTATATGTTAGTACTATAAATTATTGAGAAAAAAAGTGCTGCGTTTTTACTTGTCAGTTACACAAGCATCCACAACAACATGTAAACAAACTAAACATTTATTTTCAATTGTGAGACAATGATCATTTAAAATATTCATTGATCAGTTGGCAGTTGGGGATAAGAAAATCATTCACAGACTGAGATAACCAGCCCTTTGGATCCTTTTTAAAATTGCCACTGATTACAGGTATGAAACCTAGCAACTTTGAGTGATAAAAGTGGGGAGAATGGTCTCATTATTGTAGAGATTACCATCAAATACGATTTCATCGTGGAAAAAAGATGCATCTGATATACAATTGATATATAAAATTCACATTGAGTAACATTTTCAAGAAAGATATGGCAAGAAAGAAGTAAAAGATGCATAACACTTTAAATTTCTCTTCCATTCCAACAAAATAAAATAACAAATGACTACGTGTTCTTTACCTTTCACGCATACCCTCCGGGGATCCTTCTCGATAATATCTAAAAAAATAAACATTCAAATTTTTCATACAAACAGCATTCAAATTTCTAAAAAATAAACATTCAAACAGCAAAAAAACAAATCATTTTAAAACTTTTAAGAATAAAAATAAAACTTATGTCTAATTAGCCATCTTATTTTACCTTTTCCATTTTTCATGAAACTAAGTAAAATGTTGTTAATGTTATATGATGCTAAGGAAACTCAAAGCGTTGCATACTTGTGTCGATCACCTACCACTCATCAACGCTTACCTTAGATAGTTATGTTAATAAAGGATACTTGACTAATAAAACTCCAATTTAACAAATCATATTTATCGCTACCGTTTTCGTTCTCTGTTATTCTGATCATGTTCGCGATACAAACGTTGTTTCGAGGATCGATAGTCTGGCGATGGAGACCTAGAAAAACTTCTCTCTCTTCTTCTGCGAGGACTTCTGCTTCGACTTCTTCTCATTGTTACAATATGACAACCCTTTTTCAGCACATTTTTCTTAATAAAAAGTTCAACTATAATTCACAAGAAGATTTTGCTCAAGTTAAGTTCTTTGCTGCTGTTTTTAGCCTCTTTTCAAAAACCCAACTCGAGGCAAAACCAAGGTAGCTGCCGAACAGTAAAGAAATAAACACTGTGAAAATAGTCCGTGATATTATGCCAGGCTATATCCGTAGAGAAAATTCGTGCAAAAAGCATGCATGTGCCATACAAAAATGTCTTAGAGGTATTATAACTGATTTATTCATCTTTATTACAATAACATAGATCAAGCTTTTCGATCGTCAATAGAGAAGTTAATAATAATTTAGATGATTTTATTATATTTTAGTTATAAGAGCCAAGGAAAAAGGTCAAAGAATGTTCCTTCGGGCTAGTAAAAGGGTGCTCCCGAATTGCAACTATACAAACACAAATTTGTTGATGCAAATTCACTGATAAACACGAAGAACAAGTGGAACAACCCCGTAGCAACCCAGTAACAATCCAGTAACAAGCGGAAATATTAATTGATTGTTTAATAAATAACACTTGCCTACATGGGGACGTTTATAATCTAACTCTCTGAAGTTCGTGTGGGGCCATACTGGAAAGCATGAACCTGCTACGCCACATATGTACGCCATAGATAATCCATCATGCACCAAGAAGCACCGGTACTCGACACCACCCCACCAAATGTTAACTTTGCGCAAACAGGGCTGCACTGACATTTTTGGGGCCTCAGTCCCAGGTATATACGAGGCACAACCCTTGCCTGTTGGACTTTAAAGAATTAATCAATGAGTCGAACAAATACATTTTTACAGTGTGTTTGAAAAATTAGAATTTATTTGCATAATATTTTATGCTTAATAAGAATGCGTCCTGTATCACAAAAAACACCTTGATACTTCTACTACCTACTACCTGAGGTGGCACCATGGTTGCCGCAGAAGGGTTAGAAGATTTTCAAATATGAGTGATTCCAGTTCACTGGGAAATGCACTCTTGCTCTACTATCGTACAGGGCTGCACAGCGAGAAGTATGGCCCTGTGCGCAAACCCATTAAATGTATGCCAAATTACGTCAGTTTTTGCACCAATGCCAGTCTCAAAGCCAAAGTATGTTGGCGTTCCAAAATTGGAGATTGCGGAATTGGAGACGCAGATTCCAGTCTGGGTGTGGGGCAAGCACATACAGGCCTTTAGGTTTCAGAGGTTTTGGGGGCCCTGGGGCAATACCGTTTGTTTTTTGTAGGTGAGCTGTGAATCGCTCTTTCATTTGCTGAGACAAGCTAAATCAGTAACACATAGAATGTACTTTAAAGATGACTTAAGCCCCTTCAGTATCTGTCAATCGGCTTTAAATAGTCTTGAAGTCAAGTAGTATCCTTGGCGTGGTGGCTGATGGGGCTGGGGGCACCTGCCCATATCCTTTGGCAGTTCACCATTAGTTATCAAACATCAGTAAGTAACCCACAAATGCAAAATAGAACTATGGGGTATAATGATAAAGATAAGTTTATGAATATTTTCTAAAATCTCAATTTGGCCTACCTTAAAAACTCTTTTAAGCCCCAGCTCTCTTTTAAGCTCCCCTCTCTATTAAGCCCCCATCCTTATCAAGCAAAAAATTTTAAAAAAACCCCTCTCTCCAAAGAAAACATATGCATTGACTGTCTTTTGACAGGTGTTATGATGATAAGATTGTGAGCATGAAATACCACCCATGTATATATTTCCTTGTGCACCTTAGAAGCCCCTTAGAAGTCAGTCAAAATTTGTTTAGAAGATGTACCAGGGGATATCAATTGAATCGGTGACTCTGAGGAAGATGAGGGCATTATAATTGATAATTGAGAACATTTGTATGACATTTTCATAACAAAAAATAATCAAGGAATTTTTATAATTTTTTTGCATTGAATTGTTAATTAGCCCCCCCCCTTTTTTTAAGCCCCTTCTAGGACTGACAAAAGTAAATAAGCCCCTGAGGGCTTGATAGAGCTTTTAAGGTAAATCTATGTATCCTGTTGATATTTTGGATGCAGTTTCTGGACATCCCTAGAAAGATATACTTTCAAAATTTTTAAAAGATCATGGTAGCTGCTTTCACTAAACTCTTTTTACAGTATTGACATCGGGGCATAGTGATGAAGGAAAGTTTTTGAAAATACATTTTGTGCATGTTATAGATGAGTTTTAGGCCATCCAATAACCTCATATTTGTCAAACAAATTATTGTCCGCTTTCATTAAACCTCTTTACAATCTAAACATATAGGCATAATCACAAGAATAGCTTATGATTAGTGTCGTCGGAAGGAAATTCATATTAGTAGGGGAAGGGGGCTGAAAAAGAATAGAAATATTATTTTTGTTGTAGCCCCCCACTTTCAATCACATTTCACCATCCCTGATAAAGTTGTACCGTGGGCATAATACTCTCTAGAAGGCACAAAAAAAGGTTGGTCCCCCCTAGCCAATTTTGTCCCACTATGCCACTGAGGAGGATGCTTTTTAAGGAAAAGAGGTCAAAATTTTAAGCTGATTTTTTCGTCTTGAAATGTGTAGCCTTCTCATGCATGTTCATCTGATATTTTGTAATATTTTGTTAGGCTGGATGCTGTTACAATTCGTATGGAAAATTGATATTAACATCTAGGATTCTAAATGATTTTTTTTCCTCCCTTATAGAACACTGTTATGATCAAAACAAATGTAAGGAAGTTATTGACGATATGATCAAATGTTGCCAAAAAAATGGTGCACACTTTGATATAAGATGCTCTGGATTTAAAAAGAATTGATACTTAGGTGTATCTTTGCCAATTCCTTGGCTTCTCTGGGAAGCAATGTTGGATAGAAGGATATTTTTATCCTTGTCATTTCAAGAAGTGATCAATAAAACACAATCTTTGCTGTTCAAGAGAACTGATCAATATTTGACTCAATTACTGATTCTGTAAACATTTGTTTGAAATAAACTGCAGCACAACGCCCTGGCATTCTTGTGCTTTGGCATCATTGAGCACAAAGATGTTAACATATCAAACAATTGCTGAGTGGAATACTGCAGTTTCAAAGACACAGAAGTCAGGACTCGATATCTATCTTTTCATGCTTTTCTGGGTATTAGAAGACTCATTCCCAATTTGCTAATGTTTATTGGCAGGTTTATTAATGATGTTGAAATAAACAGAGGCTGATGAAGAGTCAACCTCTTTGTCTGTAATTGAAATGCCTTCTCCAATATCCAGAAGCTAGAAATAATGGTGAATTTACTTAAGGTAGTACCTTTAAATTTAGAATCAATACCCAGCTGCTTGTATTTTTGATTGCTTAAGTGAAGAAAGACTCAGAGGTCCTCTGAATTATTGCTGATTCCATTGTGCCTTGCTAAATATCATGATAAAATTGTGTCATTATAATTAAGGTGGTTAAGTTGCGATGTAAAGATGATTTGCTACATACCTTCTGTAAATGTGTTGCATGACGTTAATCAACAAATGTGCTTGGTTTAAACTTTAGTGTGTTTCTTTGAATATGTCACTGAAATTGGTTGTGACTCCCCATAATTTTTGTATCATGGGAATGGACAGATTTCAAAGTTTCAAATATTATAAAGAAGGCAAAAGTCATATTTACAGAGATCAAAGTAACAAAGGTCACATTTTGGAAAATTAAGATATTCTGGCCTGTGTGTCCCAGTATTAGTATTAGCTTTGTGTGGCCTGCTATTAACAGGGTAGGTATGTGAGTGGTGACGTTATAAAGATACAGTTAAAGAACTTTGAATTCAGACCTGTCAACCAAAAATTTCCAGAACTTTGGAGTTTTTTAATTTTTTTTTAGAGAAACATGGAGATTCAGTCAAAAATAGAAAGATCACAGGAATTGGTCTAAACTCTAAAACCTTGCGCTAGGCAAACAGTTAACAACAAACATTATAACGAGAACTTCTTCATAATCATTTTTACTTTTTCTTAAATCCGTAAACTCAAAAAAACAATGTTGTCTTTAAAAATGTCATTGTAATCATTTTTGTGTACATTTAGTTTTAAATGTCAGTCTAAATCAGGAAGTGTTGGGTAAAGAGTGAATGTTGGTTGCTTAAGTCACATGCCTATTGGCAAAACTGCCTTTACGTCAATAGGGATCTAGTTCCTAATACCTTCATTAGTCAGAGTGAGTCAGTGTATGACGCATAGTCTTCTAAGCCTATCAGCATACATGTGCATTTGGGTTTAGTATCCTTTTGCCATATGAGGGTATTTTCACTAAGGGTATATCTAAGGGTATCTTCAAATACACTCACTTGCAACATACATGTGGCTTGAGAGTTCGTAAGAGCTCTGTTGAAAGAAATAAGAAACAATGAGAAATTTTTAAGAACCTAGGAGACCGGGAAGAAGCAGGCAAAGCCTCTTGGCGAAATCGGGTGGGTTGACAGGTTTGCGAACCTAGACCATGAAATATGAAAGATATCTCCAAATGTGTAAAATCAGTTGACTCTGTTACAGATAGGATACACTAAGGTCTTTGACATATGTCTGCAGAATCACTCTAGTTAGGTCCTGTGACAAATTTCTTAAAGATTTTGCTGATTTTGTCCATTTAAAGATATCTTTTAATCTCATGGCATTCTTTCAGGGTTGGTCGGTCCAAACTAAAACTCTCAAATTTAAACAGAATATTTTTATGACGTCATCATTTGGAAACTTTCTAACGCTAAAAAAATTTTCCTTGATGATAGCCACTTTCCCAAGAAGAGGCTAGGCTGAAAACAGTGAAAAGAAGGCAGGTGAAGGAATCTTGGTTGTCCTCTGGATAATTAAAGATTAATTGGTCATTCCTTGTGTAAGACTTTCTGATACTGTCGATTATGCATGTTTAGATTCATAAGTTTATTTTCCGTCTTGATACGCGTGCAGGTAGAAGAATGAAATGTTTTCATCTTGCTTTAGCGCAAATTATCTTCCTTTCCCTATGTTCGCCCGAACAAAATAATTAGATACCAATAACAAGATTCGATAAAAAATAAAAAAAATTGTGTTTAAAATATCTTATACATGGCCGCTTTCGGATATTCTGTCAGTGCCAAGTACATCTCAGCTCCATGCACAAAATCGTTGCTTCCTGAGAAAAATGTATTCCTAGTTGCAAGATGTGGGAAGTCAGAGTTGTAAGAGTATTTTCCTTCCAAATTGTTACGGAGATGAATCATAGTACTCTCCATTGCTTATTATAGGATATCCTAATGTAATATTCTACATTATATGATTTTATAATACTTCAGTGTGCATAATCCATAAATTTTGTGGAAGCCTTGCACTGCATATGGATGTATCTAGTTTGTTATTGTTGCAGAAAGGATATTCATTCAGAAGAAAATGGTGCCTGCCAGACTGAAAGCTTTGGCCTGCACCCACCAGTTAATGCCCACACATTATTTAGTGGATTTTTTGCCAAGCAATTGATTTGCTGCAGCCACAGTATTAACATGTTGGCCTTTCATGTCTTTAACTTTATATATATAAATTGTCTTACATTGACAACTTGGCTTGTCCACCCAAATTTTGTGAGAGTATGCAGAAATTCCCTTATGAATTTCATTCTTTAGGTTTACATTTAATACTTCTTGCTCAAGGATTTTCAACAAAGAATAATATGAACATGGTAAATTTGTCAAGGGAAATTTTTCAAATGCAGAATGAGTTACCTTTTTAATAGGTCAAATTGTGGCTGTGCAGGAACAATGAACTATTAATAAATAAGTTATAATTGTACGATCTCATCGAGCTTTATCTTTATGATCTTGATTCTTGTTACACGCTGCCTTAGGCCATCGACACAATGAAAACAAATTTAATGTGTTTTTGTGTGTCTTTTCTCCAGCGAAATGAAAACTAACTAACTAAAAATCCATTGGAAAGGTATATACATAAGCGGTGATTTATTACGTAAAATAAATAAGGTAGCGTGGGAAAGGAAGGGCTAGGCTAAGTGTGAATAGTTTATGAATTGAGATTTAGGTAGATGTGTAGGGTTGATGAGGGCCTAAACAAAAGAGAGGAAATGTTGACATAGTGATATGCTCGTAGAGTGTAGTGATGAGGTAGTGATGTGAAGAAATTACTGTAGGTAAAATAAACAAAGTAGAAATGGATGGCGATAGGTGAGGAAAAATTAGAATGAATGGAATCACTACACCTTAACTCAGCTCCTAAATCTTCATAAAAGGCCTGCTTTTCAAACAGCAGTCAGCAGTTCCTGCTCAGGTTTTTAAAACTCTAATTTTAATCAGCATTTTTGCTTATATAAGATCATATATTAAGATCTTTATTTTCCAAGCATGTTAACTAATGTGTCATCTAATTTTATGAGACTCTTTTGCTTGTCTCTTATAAGGGCAATTTATGCTCTGTGAAAAATTAAATTAGAACTGGCAGCTATTATAAACTTTTCAAATTTAAGGTTTTCAGTAAAAGAAATTCTTTGTAAGAATTTTGCTTATTATTGATCATGTGCTTTTTATCTTCAGGTATCACTCAAAATGAATGATTGACTTTTGGTGAAAAGTGACCACTTTCAGTTTGTCATGTGAGTTAGCAACTTAGAATCTGTTTATTAACTAGGTATGTTAGGCAAGGTAAACATGTTTAAGAGTTCAGACAGGTTTGCCTTCGAAACTGCATCTGAATACAACTCAGAGATGAATACTTTCAAATGTATATAATTAATTTTTTTGTCAAGTCAAGCTATTTTTGTTTTGTAAATGGCTGTTTGTCTATATTTATGTTGTTATTAATTGAATATTTTTGTTTGTCATATTTTAATGGCCTTGAACTGTGGCAGCACTATTCAGTTTTCCCAATGTCTGATTCCAGGTTCTCTTCTCACAAACAGGTCTGCAACTCTAAAATCATGGCCAATTCTCAGCTTTCTGCCATCAGACATGGCAGATCAAGTTGTGCAGGCTTTTGTGTTTGGAGGTGCTGGAAATGAAGCCTTGGTTACCTTGTCTTCAGGAGATGTTTACAGTTTGGGATTCAATGGAAATGGTTGCCTTGGGGTAGGGGACAGCACAAGTACAATGGAACCAAGAAAAGTAGAAATTCTGTGTCAAAAAGTTTTGGTTGATTTTGCATATGGTAGTGGACCACATGTCTTAGCTGTAACAGGCATGTTTAAGTTTTTATATTGAGTTGCTAAAATATACATTGAATTCATTAAATAACAAGGAACTTTTCCTTTATGTGTATGGTTTAGGCGCAGTTGGGTTTTTAACACATCAAATTAATGGGTTTCATCAAATTTTTGGATCTCTTCTGCCACCTTGCCAAAATACGTGGGTGACATTCTCTACTCAACACTCCCTGTTTGATAGTTCTGATTCTAATGTTATTGAAAATAGGATGGTATCAGGTACAACACTAGGGGACTCTTGGCTGTTCAATGTGATGTCAATAATTCACAAAACTAATTGAAAACTGTAATCTGAAAAAAATGTTGGTGTCATTTTGAGTTGCCCTTCAGGGTCCTTGTGCAGCAGGAATTTTGCCCTTTTATATGAAGACTTCTCTTTGATCCTAGATTCTGGTGATATTTACAGTTGGGGTCATGGAGGTTATGGACAATTGGGTCATGGCACTTGTGAGAAAACTATTCCTGTCCTGATAAAGACATGTTTTGGTGACCGGAAAGTGTTGCAGGCAGCTTGTGGGTCATACCACTCTATTGCTCTTACTTCTAATGGTGAAGTATGTTAATTCTTTTTTGTGTACTTATTGTTCAGAGTAGAACATTTCCAATTAGTTCTAGCCTGTATTAATTGATGAAACTTAATGTGTTTGCTTGACCACGTGTTTTCGATAAGACTGGTCGTATAATCTCTCCAGAATATTGATGTTTGCAGATGCACTCTTTCGTCTTTGTGGTGGCTGTTTGTAAATTTCTAAATCTTTCATCTGCTTACCTTGCTACAGCTTGCTTTCTTTTGTTACCATTAAAAAACTGGTATCAAAGTCTTTCATCAATGTTTTATTTGGTAGACTGTAAATATGACATCTTGTTGTAAATTAAAGTAAAACAGGCTTCCAAGCTTTTTTCTAAGATAAACATAATGCTTTCCCATACTTGCCAGCTCTTTTTATCTTGTACTTGTTTTAGATCTATTGTATGATCTAATCCAGGCAGGCTTTTTTGTTTACGTTGATGTGAGCGAGCACTCACAATTGTGTCAGCACTTGCAAAATCCCAAATACAATTAATTCTGAGGAATAAAACGCTCATCAATTAACATATTTCTAGTCATCTTTTGTGACCCAAGCAAGTAACCTGCATACAAACTTTAGGTGCAAGGATGGCTTAGTTGTTAGAGGCACTGACAACAGACCCAAGGGTCCATGGTTTGAGTCCCTGGCATGACCAAACCCTCACCCAGAGTGAGGAGAGTCACCAACTCTCTGTAATTCTAGGCATAGGAATAAAGAGGTGTGGTCACATCGAGTGGAAGGTCAAGGACAATTCTTGATAAGCACAAGCTTCTCACTGCCCTAAAAACTACCTTCGGATGCTAGGTAGAAACAAATTTGAAGTGGTTTTTGCTTTTCTACAGGTTTATGGCTGGGGCTCAAATAACTGTGGACAGCTTGGCACTGGAAGCACCAATAACCAAACTATTCCTAAAAGAACGCTTGGATTATTATGTAATGTTATTGTGCTTAATTTTTGCTCTCATATCATGTCCTTATTGCCGTCTTTGTCTGCTTTTCCTCTATTTATGGCATTGCATATGAAAATTTTTGAGTAACATTGGATAAAATGATGAAACTGTTGAATTGAGATAGCTTGATGGTTGTTGCACAGACCTGATATTTTAAAGATAATAGCAATGGTTTTATTAAAGAAATGGTTGGTGAGAGAAATAAAGTATATTGATTGGTAATAGCCATATGGCTAGTCTTTACATAATCCTAAAATGATATGCAGGTAGCACTTTTACAGTTTTAATGCATCGAATGTGGGTTCTTTAGAATCGGTGTTAGGTAGATTTCTGAAACTTTCTTCCATTAGATTTAAATTAAATATCAAACTTTTGAATAAGATTTAATAAACCTGTTTGCTAAGTGAGCAGTTTTCTTATACATGCTGTTTTTAAATCACAAAGCGTATATTGTTCTGGGCCCTGGACTTTATGTTTATGACGTATTTTCCGTCTTTTGTTGATGTTTATCAGACTGCCTTTTTTATGTTTATGACGTACTTTCCGTCTTTTGTTGTGTAGCTAGCAAGAAGGTTGCATCAGTTTCCTGTGGTCAATCATTTTCAGTAGCACGGACAGATGAAGGCGAGGTTGGTTCAGCAGTCAAATTCAATTCCTGTACCTTTCTGTTTTTTTTATTAAAATCCTATTAAAGGTTGGGAGTGTATGCATAGAGTATGTCAAGAAAAAATTTTGATTTACCGATCCAAAAGTGAAAACAAGGGTCATCAAATAGTCATCAACCTTTATTTTACCATTATGAATTTATGAAGTACGCCTGCAAAAAATTTTCTTGCGATGATCACATGGATATTCTCCGAGGTCTAATTGTGACTCTATTTTTTTCTGACCAAAGCCAATAGTTTGTCCCCTAATAGTATCAAGGACTGTTGCGATAGTGAGACATGGGGCGAGTGGGTCATAAAAATGTTTCTCTTTGGAAAAGTTTCAATGCAAAATCAAGGAGTTTTTGCTATGTAGGGGTACTTCATCGGAAAATTTCCATACTTGTAGGCAAATGAAGGATGGTTCTCCCACTTAATAGTATAGTTAATTGCCTTTTTGGAAACTGCTTTATCGATTGGTTTATTAAAAAGATACTCAGTTGAGTTTTTTGGGCTCGAGCTAACTTGCAGACTGAAACAGCTCATCATGTTTTTGTTTCACTCTAGTTATTTGCTTGGGGTTATAATGGCAATGGACAGCTTGGTATTGGCAACACAACAAATCAGCACTCGCCATGTAAAGTGCTTATTGGTGGTGGAAGAGTTATTGTCAAAGTTTGTAATTTTTTGAATATTTGTATAAAAGTTAAAAAATTTCTCATATGAACTAGACTAATTCACATATAAATTTTGGAAAAACCACAATTGTGATTTCAAAATTTTCATTGAGAAATACTTTGCATTTTTCTAAAGATTTTAAGCAATAAGCATGCATCTTATTGTAGAGTAAGGTTACTTAAATATCAATGTGGAAACACATTTCTTAAGATCTCAAAGATTTAAAGAAATTGAGCAAAATGAAGTGCGTTTTATTTTTTGTTGCTTCCTATCGCGATGTTTGATAAACTTGCAAGTTTATTTCTTCAACGAAATAAATTGTGCATTTTTGTAGTTGTTTGACCTTAATCAAAGTATCACCTGGGTATTTCTGCTCCATTGCTGTATACAGGTGCTTTGTGGAATGGCACATGTGCTGGCTCTCTCAGACATTGGTGAGCTTTATAGCTGGGGTGCCAACTCATATGGTCAAATCGGTGTTGGCAACACTTTGAATACGTCTGTGCCGAACCTGATCAATTCAGTGGAAGACAGGCAAGTGATATCGCATTGTTCAATTGCGCGCACATATAAATATTTCTGACATATTTATATATATATGTCTGACCTGTCAACCACTACACTGCATTATCTTACGAAACGTATATGTGCTTCAAACCCTGCAGTAATGCGATGGAAATATTATTCGTGATTCTCGCTTTGAAATGTTATTACTAGCTTTTGCTATTTCTTGTCTTAATTTCAGATGGTCTGACATCGCAGCACACCATTATACCCACATATCAGCTGGCCTAACTGTCTCTAACAAGGTAAGACAACAAAATGGAAAATATGGCCCCCTTGTTTTACTAGCAAAGTAGGACTCGTGTTTTGCAAAGGCATAAATCCAACAGCTGCAATGAGTGCAAAGGAAGCCCACTCGCAATCTGAATCCTTCAATAACTTGAAATGCTATTACCGCTAAGTAAATATAGAGTGATTGTCAACAAATTTGTCTTTGAAGCTTGCTTGATGTTTCTATCTTATTTACAAATTTAGCTATATTGGTAGATTCGAAAATATTATTTAACAGCCTTATTAAATAGGGCAGTAACATATTAGGTATTCCGATTTACCTCATGTGCCCGCAAATGACTGGATATAATCCAAGCCAAACTTTCGTTAATATTTCCAGATAAGTCAACGTAAACGCTTTCTACATGAAAGACGGTAAGTTACTCAATATTTTGCATTGAATGGCTAGCATAGGACTAAATTCGCACTCCCCAATAGTGTCTATTGTTATGATCTTTCAGGTTTATATGTGGGGTCAATGCCATGGATTAACGCTGCTTACACCACGGAAAGTTGCTGTCTCTTCCCTTGATGAAGTTTTTGCTTGCTTTGGAATGCCACAGGTGATGTTTAGACCCATCACTGTTGGTAAGAAATTTTCTCAGCATTTTTCTATAACGAATCTCTGTCAATTATGATTTTAGTTGTAAACTTACTGCTCTTTGCTTTATAAGTTCCCTTCAAATTTTAACAGCTTTTTCCATTGCAAGTTAGAGGACATTTACACAAGACTCGGTTGATTTTTCAAGTCTCCTGCTTTCTTAAATGTGATTCTTCACCCAATCTTTTTGTAGTCCAGATAGAAATCTTGGTTAATAAATGAAGTTTGTTTCTATGATATGAAGAAGCTTAACTTCAAATTTGGGCATTTTTTTTTCTTGAATCTTTCTGTGTTGATTTCTTTGCAGATTTGTGCACGGGACAAGGTGTAAAGGAATCGATAAAAGATGCATTTAATGACAAGGTAAGGATATCTTTGCGTATTTAACAAAAACAGTTTGGCCAATTCTTTAAAAAGGCAACAGTTTTATGTGGTTTGTATTTCTGCCGCTTTGCAAATTGCTTCTAAAATTTTTTCCAAGCTTTGTTTAACTTTCCCACTTTTCTGAAAAGTTTGATTAAAAAGTGTGTTTTATTTTATATTGCCTTTTTGATGTTGTTGTTTAGCTATAGATTGTTTTATGTTGCCTTTTTCAAAATCTCTTGAAAAGCATCTCATTACCTTGACTGCTGGTGTTTCATCTGATAAACATGACCAATATATTCATTCTGTTTCTCAGAATAACTATTGAAATTAAATCCTCTGTCCACTTTTTATTTAACCTTCATAATGGACTATCTCTTCTTTTTCAGCTTATTCAGTTGCTTTCTTTGAAAAACGTTTTCTATAGCTTTTTTCATCACTTCAGAGTTCATCTGACACATGTTCTGATCTGACATTCCTTCTCCGATTTCTAGGAGAGTTCTGATCTGACATTCCTTGTTGAAGGGGAGCCAATTTACGTTCATAAAGCGATACTCAAAATAAGGTAATTATTGCTTTCAAAAGAGCTCAAACTTTTTCAAAAGATCTCTTTTCAAATTGCGTGAAGACCCTTCTGTTCTCATCACTATTTATTAATCGTTGAATTGTGCATGCCTGTTTGAAACGTTCTCTCGGAATTTCGTATATAATAACATTTCCTTTTTAAATCAGAGATGTAATGCTGTTTCGAATATTCCTCTTTGAATTAATGTTTTTTTTCGTAACTAGATGTGAGTATTTTCGCTCGATGCTGCAGTCGCATTGGGAGGAGTGCCAAAAAAGGTATGGTTTTGACGAATAAAAGACATTCCCTACTATTATATGCTAGATTTGCGGTTTGTGTTGTATAACTAATTGGTTACATGCTCTGCTCTCATCTTTACACCTAAGATTATCAATGAACTCGCCATCTTGTAAATGGAAGTACTACCCATGTAATATTAAGCATCCGAGTGGTGGTGAATCAAAGAATATGCTCCTTTATACATTGAATACTAAAAATGACAAATATAAGCATATAAGCCAGAATTTTTGTGAAAAATTTAATTGTCAATTCATAAATTGTTCGTAGGTTGTGCGAAGGGTGTTTAGATTTATTTCGAAGCTTTTACAAAGAAGAAGGTCTTGTGGAATTTTTTCTGAATTATCCGCATATAATTTTCATTGTTTGCATATGACTGTTCGATCTGCATTCATATTGATTTGGCTTCTATTCTTTCATCATATCTTTTATTCTTTTGCTTTGCAGCGAAATCGAGATTTCCAACTTCAGTTTGATTGTTTTCAAAGCTTTTCTTAAATTCCTTTACACCGAAGAAGTGGATTTGCCCATTCACGAGGCAATAGGTTTGTCTTTTTTTGTTTATGGTGCTTCTTTTTTCATTAACTGATTATAGTTCCAATGAATGTTTGAAGGTGATACTAGAGATTCAGTGCTCATTGTTATAAAGGGATATGGCTTGATTCTATCAATTAAATTCTTGTTTATTTTATAAAACCAATGATAAGCCAGTTTTTGAGTATTTGTTTAGGCCTGAAATTTAGATCTCTGTATATTAAAGCTTGTTGTTACCTATACATTTGATAACAAGACTATTTTTATCTGGATCAAAGCCTATCATTGTTGTACAAAAAGTAAAGCGCATTGAAAAGGTTGTCTTGTGGCATGTTTGTATCTGTAATTGTTTTTGTATCCGTGATGCACATTTATGTATCTGTGATGCACTGTTGTAGACTGGCTGCCATGACTCAATCTTAAAGCTTTGTTGCGGATTTTTCATACCCGTAGTTGCCATTACGAATACAACTGTGTTTTAAATCATATTTCCTGGTCATTCACACAGGACTGCTTGATCTTGCAAATTTGTATTGCGAAGAAAAGCTGAAGCAGAAATGTGAGAGTCTGATTTTGCAGAGCATATCCGTAGAGAATGCCGCAATGTTAATGGAGGCAGCCATCAAATACAACGCCAAGGTAAATACACTAGGGTGAATCTATAGTGAAGGAACTGGAAGGTTATCACACCTCATTACACCTTCTGCCAAATCAAGAAGTACATATAATGTGAAGTAAAAATACAGTGGTTAGGGTCGTGGATTCAAAGGGTTCGAATCCCTGCCATGATCAAACTTTCCCTTAGAGTGAGAGTTGCCAGCTGCCTGTAATTCTAGACGTAGGAATCACAAGGCGTGGTCACTTCGAAAGAAAGGTCTGGGGCAATGCTTGATAGGCATAACTTATCGGTGGCTTAAAAACTACATTCGGAAGCTAGGTAGTATCAAATAGCAAGCAATGCAGTACAAACAGATTTCTTTAGTTTTTTCACCAATTTTACTACATTCGGCAGCATTTTTGCGTTTTGGTTTCAAGTCAGAAAATTGACGTGGCTACTACCTGCAAATGTTTCAAAATAAATATATGTATATTTATTGTACATATTTACTTGTTTCTATTTTCTTTGTATTATAATGCTGGTGCAACCACTCCGTAGATTTGAGCGGCCTTCCATCTCACAAATTTTGTCTATCTATATTTCTCTAATTTTCTTGCAGAACCTGGAGGATTTTTGCTTCCATTTCATTGTATGTCACCTCACTGCTGTGACGCAAACAATCTCCTTTAAGGCACTGGACGGTGAAACGGTAAAAAACTTGATCATAAAAGCAAGTGAGGCGGGCGCGTTCAAGCGTTGAGCTTTCTTTGCACGCCAATAGACATTATAGCATCACAAATCATATACGAAGACCATTTTGACGTCAAGTACGTGATATAGATCACTGTTTCACCTGTATTAAGTTATCTGTCTGTAAAGAAGATAACTAAGCTAG
This sequence comes from Rhopilema esculentum, assembly GCF_057945365.1. Lineage (NCBI taxonomy): Eukaryota > Metazoa > Cnidaria > Scyphozoa > Rhizostomeae > Rhizostomatidae > Rhopilema > Rhopilema esculentum. Next base: position 1,323,863 of record NW_028300845.1, read on the forward strand.
TTGATGCAGGATTCATTAAAGGGATTGGAAAGAACAAGTCAAAATCTATTTGGCTTTATTGACTGGCTTACAGGTAGAATTCAGATTGGTTACCTAGGGTTGGACAAAGGACTAAATTTGTGAAGGACTGAATGTGTTAAGTGCATAAAACAGATGCTTCTCTTCGTCCAAAATTAAACAAGATCTTATGATTGCGCCCTAAGGACCAACCAAAGGTCACAACTACGGTCATAAAGATAAAAATTCATTGTTGGTCTTCTTTATTAGATAATTGCTAGGATGTATGTCTCTTTTGATAAAAGCATGTCTCTCTACGCCTTATATACCAGCATGCAATTTAGTATAATCAAGTATCCCCGGGCCCCCGAAAATCAATACGGCAATTAAAAACATAGGTGGTCAACAGCGTCCTAGATTTTCAAGACAACATGAAGAAAAAGGGTTTTGTCAATGAATCTCGTCGTTGGAATGAACTGATAGAGAGTCTTTCCGTTGCCATATTTGAACCCAATTATGGTGTCTCTTTTCTGTACACAGTGAGCAAAAATTGATGATGACGAAGGCTCGTTGATATTTACTGAATTTTACGTTTTAGGGAAAATTTATCTATATATTGCATACAGACTATCGATTCTGAGTAGCACTTCACTTCCAGATGCAGATTAGCTGTACCTTATTGTTATGGGGGTCAGATCTCAAAACTAGTAACTTCCCAGGGACTCAGATCTGCTTGGTACAGAACTGGAAAACGCTTGATCGTCTTGATGATATAAATATATGTGTCTAATTAGTCTTGTTTTGATACGCATAAATGCTCTATGTTTTTGTAACAAAATTTTGCTTTAGGTATTTTTAGATATACTTTCAGCTTTTGGTTAGTTGGCTCGAAGTTTTTTAAATGTTTCTCTTGAACAGCATTCTAATGGATGCTGATGGATATGCAATTAAAGAATTGTTCTAGAGTTCATTAATTCATGTTTCTGTGGGTGTTTGTCTTGAATATTTTTTTTTTTTACTATCATGAATTCTAAAACTGAATACACTATAATTTAGATGTGCCAGTCATAGCGGAAAAGACACAAAGTCACCAAGTTTCCACTATGAAAGGCACTTACAATATTAATTAGAGTTAAATACAACAAACTCAAAAGCAAAAAAGACACATAACAAGCACATGGCAAACAGTTACTGTACTTACACGAGACAGTGTTGCTTCAATCCAATTTTTGCCAAAATCCAATAATCTAAACTAAAATCGTTTCGTTTTATTTATGAACGAAGCTGTTTACTCTATAACCATTTTGTTAACATTAGCGTCAAAATTGCAACTTCCGAAAAGTAGAAGGTGACAGAATGATCTAGGGTCCATATCCGTAGCAGTGGAATTAGTCATCTTTTCAAGATGGCGAAAGAGATCTTGTCGCAATATGTCTGGAATATGAACGAGCTTAAGTTTTTTATATAAGAATGCTAAAATAGATAAAATGAATAAAACCAATCTTAGTTTCTTTTGAAATACGTGCATTTTCGAAATTTATGTATAGATAAATTCATTTCTATTGATATTTCTCACTTTGTAAAAATCCTTACATACAAAATTTTGCTTTAGATATTTTCGCATCTAAATATTTTACTTTAGATTGATGCATCTAGTCAATTATTTACACTGTCTAATTAGAAGCAGCAAATACATTAAAAATTGTTCAGCAAAAAATGCTCATAATAAACCCTTGGTGCTGTGCATGCTGTCATTGCAATAGTAATTAAGATATTGGTGTTCTACTGTACCGAAAAATTACAAAATGCAAAATAAAACGAATTTATATAGGAAAGATATCACATTGAAGTTTCAATTAACCCTCAGCTTTAAAATGCAAAGCGTTCCAGTCCCATGTGCTTTGGCTATTAAGATTGCCATGGTGCAGATGATATCCTATTTACGGTTCATAAGCTATCAGTATGAGATGGAACTTGACGAAGGTCACGTATCTCGTCTTTAGAGAAAAAACTATCAATAGATGAGTAATTTTTCTGAGTTAGATTAAGGTCTGAATTTTAGATTCCATTGGTTGTCTTTGGACCACATTCAGCAGAAACGGCAGACTTAATTATGCAAAATAAATCAAGAATCAGGATATTTTTAGATATGCGTTCGATACTCTTTAGGCCTACTTTTAAATTGCACAAAGACATTTCTCGTTGAAAAGAAACGAAAATAGTATCATTGTCAATTTTTTCATGCTTTTGGAAAAGTTTGTTGCTTTATCAATTTTGGCTCCTCCAATTGAATAACAAAGTTTAAAACAAGCAAAACCGTATGGCGCGTTATGAGGTAAAATACTTTCGGGACTAAGAGCTTAAAACTCTACAATTCTGTAGAATTATTTTAGTAGAACTCTTTTTCTTAGCTTAATGATAAATTGTTGTGTCTACATCATTTTACCCAACTTTGGAAAGCTAGCTAGCTAAAGCAAAAACCTTAATTTAGATAATTGAAGGGAACTATGCTTATATGCCATGAAGCTAGAGGATGTGAAAAGGTTGTATGCAAACCATCACAAAAGTGTGTTGTTACTTCTTGGAATTCAATTTTTTGTCATAGGAAATGCTTTTGTTGATATGTATGTACCTCTGTCTTTTCTTTTTTTACCTCTATATTCTGCAAAAAGTTAAGTAGAGTAAAACTGATGCAGGTGCCTGACGATCTACTTTAGCCACAACCCCCACGGTATGCTCTGTTAACTATTGACAGTCCCCAACCTCAGACCTTTCTTTATCGGAAAAATGCAGCACAGTTCTTGAAGTGTTTAGCTGATATCATGCAAGGCGATGTTATCAGTTCCAACGTTTTTCGGTGACTCATTTCTGTGCAGCTTATGGTATTCGTTGTAGGTGATCCATGTCTGTTTCAAGAAGGCTCTCTTGGACCTAGTGCACATGAGTAGAATAATGGCAAGGAGCAGAATTCCATAAGCAAATCCAGTGATAGCAATGAAGTATATACCATTCCCAGCCAGCCCAGAGAGTTGGTATTGCGCTGTGGAATAGACAATTTTACTTCTCAAATAAACATCAATGTGATGCGAGTATCATCAGGCATCAGAGGTGGCATTTCAATGAAAGTTATCGCACAGAAAACCGCAGCAGTTCGAGTTTCTCACATAAATTAATTAAACCTTATATCCATTTTATAGCTGATGAAAGAGTACAGTCATTGTCGTTGAAAAGGTGAACAGTTTCTTGGTCACTGAAGCTGCGCTCTAACATATTAACTACAAACAAATTTTGTCTATGTCCTTCTTTTTTGTTCTACCAGTAAAAGGACCACCGAGAAATTGCTCGTAAGATTTTTTCAAAAATATCAAACAATTTTTTGGAGGTTTTTCTTAAATTGAAGGTGTGGAGTTGCTTTCAGTTTCCACTATCCAATAAACTTCTCTTATAATTGATATTTTTGTGGATAGATTGTTGCAGAATGTTATCAAATCTTTGGCACTTCAAATGGGTATCTCTATAGCGCACAAAAGTCATGTTTAAACTGTTGATCATATAGTGTCGAATCATGAAATGCAAATGCTAGGACCTTAAATGTCAGTTCCTGTGGTCGCAGTTCAAGAGTCGTCACTATGAGGCCATGCCATCAAGAAATAACTCACCTTTGCGAATGACAACTTCGGCATAAACATTACCCAAAGTTCCGTGTTCATTCTCCTTCATGAATTTCAACATGAAATCTCTTGACCACTGCGACAGAGCAAAGGCAAATCTCAAAGTCAGCGTACTTGAGCTAAAGAAAGCAAATAACATATGATGCTTTTGAAGATAATTACGTTATCAATTATCTATCTGGGATGGGAACATTTGTTGAAGACAACGTGTGAAGTGAAAATTCTTTCTATTGTGAAATACTATACATTTATATAAAAAGTGGCATCAGTTTTCTCAAAAGTGGCATTGATTATCAAGACTATTGATATTTATTCACAAAACAATAATGTATTGCTTAAAAATATCGCCTTATCAAACTATAGATGTGGCACCAATCAGACTTAAAGGAGTAGCGAGAGAGAAGTACTTAAATGAAACGATTTCTTTATTTTGTTCTTGGTCGGTTTCTCCGTCATTTCACAATAGAGTGTGACGTCATAAATCTTTTACTTTTGAACACATAACTATAAACAACACCTTGCAATGCCTCCAAAAGCACAAAAAGCGTTTAACCTATTGCCAACTGACTGAGATATGGCAAGGAAAAGAGCTGAGTTTTGCTAATGGATGGCCAGGTTCATAGATTTTAAAGAATCAAGACGAATTTGAGTGATTTGATGGGGAAGGGCCTATACTCATGCTGCCTTTTCTCAGCTACTTTGAAGCAAGTCCACTGTAATTTTCTCTCAACCAACGAGCATTTATCTTGAATTTTCTTCAAAAAATTCAAACACGAAGAAATTAAGGTGTCGTTTTTAAATTTCTTTTGCATTTTACGATGATATTGATAAGTGGTTACAGCTGTTGGGCGGCCAACATTTTGCAGAATCTTGCACAGGGAACAACATTTGCGTGAAACTTGGGTTAACTTACCTTGTAACAGCACTTATACCAACAACTCTGCCAACACCTCTGAACTGTCTATATTTCTAGAAAATTATCAAACGTTTATACAATAGGAGACAGAACATACTGCACGATCGATTAACATGTTATGTGCATTGTAATGACCAGCTTTATACCGTGCTATTGCATAAAAACAGACTGCTTTCAAAGGGGTAAGGGGTGAAAGGGAACCTTGCATATAGGAAGGTTCCAATTCTGTAAAATTTCTATAACTTCAGGGTACAATACAATTGTGTGTGCACAGTTTTGTTAGGACACTGGAATCTTTACAAAACTATTTCAAATAAACGTAACACCCCTTTCATTCAACTGAAAGCAAACTTTGATAGCTATCTCATATTTATGATAATAAGGAACTCCATTCTTTTACCATATCTTAAGAATATCATCAGATAAAATACTTACTCTGGAACCAATGCTACCTATGCATTCCGGGGCAATCCCTTCCAGAGCAAATGGGCTAAAAGTAACAGTGTTTCCAAAAATGCCTTCGAGGTATGACGCATGGCAAACTTGAACTGCAAAGAAAAGGTTATTCTTGATATCAATATTCTGATAGACGTAGTTTAATTGAAAGACTGAATTTTGGTCAAGTTCATACACGTGTAACTTGTATTCTACATTAAATATTCCATATTTCTTGTATTTCATAAAATGTTATATTATATCCCTTATGTGTTGTTTTGTTGTGTTCTACATTTCATAAAATTAAATGCAATGAAAATAACTTGGATCTTACACCTCTTTGTCGTCTAGAAATAAACAAATCAACTTCATGTGAACAGAAACCTGAATTTATTTCAATTCAAAATGGGTTACTGCCTTTTTGAATATGCTTTTCATAAGCATGTAGTTACAAAACCTAGTGGTCAACTAATGGGGGTCCACCCTTACTTTTCCCGGGGACCCTGGATTGCTTGTAAAATTGGAACTGCATACCTCCATTGTAAGATATCCCAACATTCGCTTCCTCTTCTATATGCATCCTTACTTTTCCAAAGATCCACTCTCCATCAGATATCTGTCTGCTGAACCGTTCACAAAAGACCGAGCAGCATTTGTAGTCGGCTGTTATTGATAATAGAGTTTCCCCACTGCCTGGAAGACTTGAAATACACAAAAATTTCAAATATTTCTATACAGTTATAATGAGCAATATAAACGGCTTTGTTCAGAGAGATATGCAACAACGGGTGCCAAAAACACTGCTGACAAACAAAAGATATAATAGTTTAAGAGACATACATTAGCTTATTTTGTCTGAAACTGTTTGGAATAGCGTTCTAAGCGTTGTATAGCAAACAAGGTTTGGACAGTAAAATTATGTTACATTATATAAAACTTCAGAAGACTTCGTGATAATCTGCCCAAAAACAAGGAAGAATTCTACAATCAACAGACCCTTAAATATAAGTTTTTTTCCAGTTAGTCTTCCTTATACAACATAAAGTTTTTAAAATTGAACTTTTCCTTGAGGGGAAAACCATCAAACTAACATAATTTGAAAGAAGCAGGTATTAAAACAATCAGGAGTAGCAGAATTGAATTTCATTATAAACTTACTTTATACCATCGTATCCAACATTAGTGATAACTCCTCTGGCAAGATTAAACGATATCAACTGCAGAACAAAAAATACGGTTATGGTTTTCGTCTAAAATGAAATAGCATAATTTATCATCATACCCCTCTTTTTAATTCTCGGCATTCAAAGTCTTACCTTATAAAACGCACAAGTTTTCAACAGCTCCAAGATATTTGAAAAAATGCAAGATTTATCTAAATAACTGCAACGAAAACGAATTATAGAATATATGCCTTAACTGTTGCTACAGACATAGAAGCATGAACATTTAATGAGGGAGTAAATTTTAAATAACTTGAATTGTATAAAGAAATTTTCTGATACAGACTGATGAGTAGAAAAGAGATTGCACTGGCCCAAAAAAATTGTAGGACCTTTCAATTAGAGAACAAGCAAAATTTTCGTATGCAACAAGGGAAAGGTGTAACTTTTAAATAGAATGATAACAACATAACTTGAAATGTAATTATGAAGACTTTTTTCGTACCTCGCCCTCTGTGCTATTTCCTTGGCTTGCAGACAAGTTAAAGCAACCTGTATTTGAGAAGGTGTTTACAACAGCCACTTCCTCGTCCAGTTCTATTGAGAATGTTGTCTTGTTGGCTCTTAGTATTAGTATAAAATTAAGATAAAATATACAAAGCAAAATTGTGGTGCTCGTCAGAGAGCCCATCTTCAAAGATCCGACTTGTACCAACTATCAGAAAGCTTGGGCACTAAAGACGGGGGGTCATGATTTCATTTTACCAATGGAGAAATGTTTTGAAATATCTGATTAGACTGATGAAAAAGCGAAATTATTTAACAAACTTAGTTGAATAAGAAGAATACACGCACATGTCTATGACGCATTTCAACCCGGGATCTTCTTGTAAACGCTGTAACTTTTCCCCTTCATGCAGGTTTGCATCATAACATGCAAAAATATTACTGTCCATTGACAACAGGTGAAGTAGTCACCATGGAACTGAGAGCAATGTTAAGCAGGCAGAGGAAGTGTACAAATTACAAGAGCTTTAATTTATTTCGCCATGCTGAAAACGATGGTAAAAATTGATCGCTTTTGTTGTATTGGTCGGTGTGGACCTTGCAAAAGCCAGTTTTGAAAAAAGCGATGCATGGAAGATAGATTAAAAATAAACCACAAAATTGACAGACATTTCAGTGACTTTCTTTAAATGTAAGATCGTAGTGTATAGAGATCAGGGTTCTGGTCAAGCCTGTTTCCATTTCCCAAGCTCGTGAAGAAACTAGAGAATGAAGTCTAGAGCTGGGTTTTCATTATCAATGCAAAAACATGACCAGTTTATGTTCGTTTATTATTGTTCTTTTGCGACATTTTCAGCGAGATGGCCATTTATTTATTCCATATTAATGCCTCGGAATACCTCGAGCATAAACAACTTGATAATTATCAGAACATAAGCAATTAAACTTGAAAGGAAAGCCATTACTTATTTAATATTTGACACGCACTGACAGGTTATTGCAAGCATCTATGTATCGAACATTTACACATTACGTTTATCGCTAAATTCAATTTCCAGAATTACGATCCTAATATTTACCTGCCACAACAATTTTCTTTCTTGGTCACCAGACTCCTTTGTAGATGGAATTCCTTTAGGCTGATTTAATCAACAAGGAACCAGGAGGTATAATCAAATAGGTTACTTTCAAGTGCAGGGACGCGCATTTCTATAGGACCAACTTATTAAAACTAATTGATTATAAAAAACCCACTCCTAAGTTAACAAAAAAGAAGGAAACCACAACTGCGCGAAAATTTCTTTTAAAAAATCGGACGAAAATGATTCTTTTGCGATAAGGCACCTTGTTTTGGCAAAGTTCTTTAAAAAACCTATAGAATTTTACTACTCAAGTCAACAAAGTCCTTTAGTTGCTTATAAACATGTGTAAACCTGGATAAAAAAGGATCATATACACTCGGAAAAACTCCTCAAGAACCTTTAAGCAAAGTCATCAATTCTTCAGTAGACTTCCACGTGCAATGTTTTAAGGTAAAATTAAACGAACTACTGCCATTTAATTAATAAAGGTTTTATGTCTTTATTCCATAAAACAGCTATTACATTTCCTTAATGTCATACTCTTTTGTGCTAGCATTGAAATATAATGCGAATCTGCCTTTTTCCACTCTTTCGTAATGCCTCACACTTGAGATGCCAAACAACAAGGATGCTCATCTCAAACCAGTGGCAGTTTTAGGGACTGCGGGGTCCTTGGACTTTACAATTTCGATCTTTTTTCTTAGTTGGGCAACTTTTGGCTACCATAAGCGGGCCCTGGACCCTCCTTAAGACTGCCACTGTCTCAAACAAATAGCTGAAAGCTTAAAAACACCTTTCTGAGGGTTCTTTGGAAGCTCCATCTGCACAGTGATCAAGACTGAGTCAGATATTTGTCGCAGTGACGGAGCATCCATGGTTAAATTTGCTAAGATAATAGAAAGAGATACCGCAAGCATTACGAAGTTATATACGAACTGGAGGTTTTATTGTCTAACTTCATTCAAATTAATCACATAATTGTTTCAAATCTTTTTTCTTGCAGTCCATTCATCACAAATATCAAATAATATGCCTCTAGTTGAAAACCTAAAAGAAGTGAAGTTGAACATTCCAGAACAACGCATTTAAAAATTTTCTAATACAATTTTCTAAAAATCATCAGAAGTTTTGGAAATTAACTTGATAGACTTTAGCAGTGAATGGACTAACAATAATGGCAAAATATAGACTACACAACTGCAATCAATTTACCGTTTTACAGCATGTCCAAATCACAACTGGAAATTAATACGATATTAACATCAAGAAGGAAACACTAGAACAAATATATTAGTTAATTACATGCTAATTTTCTATAAATTCTGTAATTACCATGGATCAATCAGCTGAAAATAAATTAGCTAGGATTCAAAATTTTCCAAGTAAGATAAATTAACTTGACAAGAAACAGTGTTCTGACGTTAGGATATATTGGCAGTAAGACTTTGTTTCATGGCTGCATAACTGAGACCGTTGCTAAGTTCTGAAGTTTTAAAGTCATTAATAATCTATTTTTAGAACTTTTTACTTTTGCCCATATTTATTTAAAGAACACTACGAAATACCTCTAAATATGTAAAATAGGCTTAATATGGTAAAAAGTGAGTGAGATTTTAAGCTCGCTAAAAGACTACTATTATTTTTGCCTAAATCATAAAATCATATGGCCGCATCTCAGCCAATTTGTAACACGTTTAGCCGATTTTGCACATCTAGAGGTATTTCATGGCTGTTATGTGATCAAAATTCAAAAATTCTAAAGATCGATTTCTGTATTGTCACCATTTAAGAACTTTAGATAAATAACAGAATATGATGAAAGGAAAACTTCACTTTTCCAAACATTTGCGATGCTATTTTGGGCCGTGGAAGGATGGAGCTTTCATAATTGGAAAATATACCCAGTAGGTTTTGTAGAAGTTGCAAAAGGCGTGATTCAGCGATGGGGAAATGACGGTTTTAAAATGTTTTTAGTGAAATGTAGATAAAAGTGATTATTTGACAAAGTACACAAATTACGTTTAAAGAAATTATGCTTCCATAAAAGCGTTACAACGAAAACTTGGCTTCTTTTAGGGAAGTTTTGCTACTTGGTAAGGTTGCTGAATCGAAATATGGTTTGAATAACGTGGCTATAAGAAACAATTTCTGACTGTAAGGGTCAGACAGTCGTACGTGAAAACTCTAACTTTAATAATTACTATATATATTCGCTATCATTTTCAAAGTCAATACGTTTGTAAGGGGGCCTGCCCTGACGCTCAGATTTATTACAAAAGGCAAACAGTGATAAGATATTGCAAACTTTTACACTAGAAAAACAATTTAAACGGAGAAATAGTTGAATATCTACTGAACACTCTTCTTTTGGTTTCTTCCTCAAATGTCACTAATAATCTCTAATTGTATTTGCGTATAACACATCAGTATAATCTTCATTCATTGCGATAAAAACCTGTTGAAAGGGATAATGAATTTCACTCAGCATCATTAGTCATAAATTAATGATACGTTAAGCATAAAATTGCTTTTAACATGCAGCAAACCAATCATTAATGGATACGTCCTTATCATGGTCACCTCTCAACAACAGACATATACTTTGTTCTGACATTTCTCTAATGCATTCAAATTCTAGTACAAGTAAACCATATAGACAATAGACCCCTCATTCCCTTCAAAGGAAAGCACCCTACAAAGGAGAGCACCCTACAGAGGAGAGCACTCTACAAAGGAGAGCACCCTACAAAGGAGAGCACCCTACAAAGGAAAGCACTCTATAAATTAAAGCACCCTATAAAGGAGAGCATCCTATAAAGGAGAGCACCCTAAAAAGGGAAGCACCTTACAAAGGAAAGCATCCTACAAAGGAGAGCACCCTACAAAGGAAAGCACCCTATAAAGGAAAGCACTCTACAAATTAAAGCACCCTATAAACGAGAGTATCCTATAAAGGAGAGCACCCTAAAAAGGGAAGCACCTTACAAAGGAAAGCATCCTACAAAGGGCAACATCCTATAACGGATAATGGGGTTATATTTATAATTGTCCAGTAGTGCCAACAACTGTAGTCAGATTAAAACTAAAAAACTTTTGTTATATACGAGGCAAAATTGATTCTTGAACAAACAGATTTATGATTTATAAATGAAAGTTATCCGCTCTATGTACTCTAAAATAAATAGTTTGGGATCTTTTTATTCATGATATTTGGGAAATTGTAAATAAGAGTTTAGTTTGTTAACAGGTTTTTGTTGTTGTTAAAAGACCCTTTAGAAACCATCGCCTGTTTTGAAGGACTACCCTTGCTGTAGATAGATATATAAAAATAATAGAACAATGAAATTTCATACTACATGAAGATCGCCAATAAAATCCATTGATCAATATGTACAACTAGCAGTTGGCTAACAGATAGAAATTTTAGAGGCAAAGACTTAGAGCGTGTCGCTTCATTTTCTTAAGCTCAGGTGTTGAGAAGGACTACTCAAGTGAAATTGTGTCTACCTTTCTTAGCAATATAAGTTTGTCGTGTTATCTTAACCAGTGACAGGATTTCAGCTGTTTCAGAGGCGTGTGGGCAATTCAATGAAAAATTTCCAATAAGTGGTTGCAATAGGGGGATTGCAGCTGACCCCATAATACCCCTTTAGGGGGTTGCCTTTGGTCTAGCACCATAGCACCGTCACAAATCCCAGTTTTTTTAAATGCATTTGATAATGAGGCTTAACATTGAAGATTATCAAGCGAGAAAAAAACAGCCAAACTTACATCTCATAGTTTTACATTAAACCCATTTCTTCAAGGGCCTGCTTGATCTCTCCATCCTAGAAAAGTAAGTTAACGTTAGAAGATGAATTTACTAAAGATTTTGTGCCAAAAGCTTCACAAGTACTTTTTGAATCTATGATACAATGAGAGGAGAGACCGCCGGAGTCTCATGCATTTGGCAAGAATTTCATGCACTCGATTAGGGAGAAACAAGATCTTGTACAAAAGAAACAATTCGCGGTTATAAAGCGATTCCCGGAAAGGTGCTCGATGCACCTTAAAATAGCCATAGAGAGCGCCTGTAAACGTAAAATGATATTGTCACGAAGCAAATGAAACTCAAAACAGCTTCTCAAATGACGGCGATATTACGATTTATAAGACATGCACAAGAGTCAATGTCGCTAATCTTTGGTGACATTTTAAAGCCACATCTGCAAGGATATGTTTCGAAAGAAAACGTAATCTTCATGCATTACATATTGCTTCCGTCTATATGAAAAGGGAAAATATGTGATTGAAAATACAAACATATATAAAACGCGTTTGAAAGTGGAATTAAATGAAAACGCAATGATATTTGCATCGTTTCCGTGTAAACTGAAAACTTTTGATTCTTTTTCATTAAGTTGATAACTCAGCCTTTGAAAAACATGACCTAAGACCTAATCACACAAAAAATACAACACAATATCGTAACCAGAGGTATGGTGCCGTGGGAGTTCAGTACCCATTGTCAGTGCCACAACGGGGTGAATTTCTATTTTTGCTATTGTTTTTGCAACATTTTGCGTGAGAGCGCCCTCAGTTCTTATCATAGCTCTACACCTATTAATTTCATCATATCATATTACACGAAAACACCTACAACTGCGGTATGAAATGAAAACGGTGCTGTGTTTCGTGTAAACCACTTTGGGATTTGGAAATGGATCAACAAAGAGGCTACCTTTTAGTCATGCAATAAAGATATCGTCTAATAATGACCTCCTTCTCGTGATACACACACGTAGTGATAATTAAAGAGCACTTCAAGTAAAGAGGGTTTATAAAAACAAAAACCCAATAATTGGAAAAATCTAAACATCTTTTTTATGGGTTAATGATTTTATCACATAATATTGTGCTTTTCGGTTTCACCATTAAAGTTCTCATTTAACTTTCCTCCTAAGGATGCTATCAAGGCGATTTCATTTAGAGATTTGAAATAGAGCGCCTCCTGGTTATTAAGAGGTTATAAGACACCTTTACTCTGCTTAGAGCAAGGCTTGAGTCATATGAAGTCAGCAAATTTACAAAATACAAAAACTCAGACAGTCATTTTATAAGGACAATCAGGTGATTACTTCTTGAAGAGCATCTTGTGCTTGGATAGCATTTATGACTCGTTTCTTGCTGGTTTCCTGAATTTCTCCTGCAATGACCAGCTCATCAAGGATAAAGAAGGCCTATGAGAATATGACAATGCATTAAAACATTATTTATGACAGAACATAATTAAGGAAAAAACAGCAAAAATACCAGAGAAACACAGGGAAACACAGGGAAATGATTTAACAATAAAAATAATTTTTTGAATACCTATCATTGAAGGGTAACTCTTATAAAGTAAGTTCATTTGCCAAAGTGGAGTACTAGAAATATTTAACATGTAAACAATCAGTATATAGCTTTGTCATCAAATTTGTTCTGGCAATTCTGCAAAAGGCATCAACAGACACAATTTTATCAGCAAAAAGAGTTTTGATGCAGATAAATAAACCCTGTTAAAACTTTCCTACACTAAGGATCAGATTAGGTCAAATTTTATGTTTCAAATTTCTTTTTTGTATCAGACTTCTTTGAACTGAAACCCTGTTTGATATGGTAACATTTAGTCACATTTGTCCTAATGAAAACTGTTTCGAAACTGGAGAATGAAGTTGTTTGACATGCTCAGTATCAGCTCTACAATTTAGAAAACAAAATTCCACAGAATAATTACATACAAAGTCCTTTGGGTAATGAAGAATTGAATTAGACTTTGAAAGACACCTCTTGACTTTTCCTCATACATGTTCAGGTAAGAGGACCTAGACTTCCCATCCTTTATGGCTAGGCTGATTCTAGCCTAGGCTTGTTAAGTCAAAATATTAGCACTTTAAGCTGTTGACTAGACAGCAGAGGTCATCTGACACATTGAAAGGTATAAATTAATCATGACCTCAATGTACACAGAACTTGTATAGAAATAATCAGTTGCAGTCATGAAGTAGCTGTATGGATGCTTACCTTTTCAAAATTGAAAATTATATCAAGCTCACAAACCTGCAAAAATGACAAAAGAGTAAAGCTTTAGCTTAGAATACCATTTAAATATTGACATTTATAATATTTGCTCATGACATGACATTTCTGTTGACACAAGATCATGACATAGTTTGTTAATTTCTTGAAATCAGAAGTTTGGAATGAGGGGATTGTTTGGACAAGAACCAGATAATGCCAGCCAGTTAAGCAAGGTACAGATAATCCAGGGTGAGGGCAGTCAATAGCTTGCACCAATAACTCAGTGAGGAAGTTGCCAAGGGTGACTGCTCACATGGAACAAAGAACTACCCCTATCAACCTTTTTGGACTGACAATGTCTTTGGTAGCATTATTCATGAAAACAATTGCAGATAAAAAATGAAAGAAAATTTACATTTCCAAAGTATTTGTCCAGCAGCTCAACATATCGATGAATTACTTCCAAGGTGATTAGTTCATTATCTCCAGGCTCAATTGCAACCACAAAGTAGAGACTTGCATATCTGGCAGGACGCAAATTTTAAAAAATTAAGTCTGTCAGCAAATACATCAAAGCTTCTCACTGAAACTGGGTAATTCAGAAAACCCAATGGCAATCTTAAAAGCTAATTTTACGAGTTTTTTGCTATTAAATAGAACAGCCTGTTAAAACAAAATGTATGTGACATATTCATTCAAGATTTGTCTCTCTGATATTTCAATATATGATTCACATGCCATATGATTCACATGGAGAGTTGTGGATTTTTCTTATTTCTGGACAATTAAGTCTTTTGATACAAAATCATTTTGCCACATGACCCCCATGTGCAAATATTTGAGTACACTTTATAGGGGATAAGATTGTATATTTCCAACAAGAAATTTAGGAGTTGACAAACTGATGTAAGGAGATTGACTATGTACCTTTTATAAACAACTTTAGTATCTTTGTATTCCAAGAAGCTACACATCTTTGGTTTTCTGGATAGTATCATTGAAATGAGGTCTCTAGTGATTTTCTTCTTATCTTTTTGTGCATAAGCATTGTACCACTTTTGAAGCCGTACCTTACCTTGGCGACTAAATAGCATTATATACTGCCACTAAAAAGAAAAAATGTCCTGATTAGGTGGGGCAAAAGAAGCCTTCAAAATCAAGGGAGAGGGATAAAGCTAAAATTCTGAGAAATTCAAAGAGAAATAATTTTGTTGTGCTGATACACTCCAAGTGGCAGTGCACACTACCGTAGGGTGCAAGGGTAATGAGCATCACCTGTGAGACCATCCCCTTTTGTCTAATTTCTGTGCATTATACAAGGTCACAGAATAGGAATTAGGCAGAAGGAGAACTCCTGCCAATTGAATGAAGCCTGAAAATTCTATTGCATGTGTTAACTATCATGAGGCTTAGCATGCATCTGTCGAGAAATTATTCAAAAATAGAAAGTAGACAACTTTATGAAGTCAAAATGTCCCATGATAGTAGATGACAAGACATTTACTATTATCATGTTTTGACTCATAGTATCATTGTTTGACACTTTAAGTTAAGCCTTGCTTAGTCATGCTGTGAACACGTTTTTACTACTCTTATGCTGAATACATAATATGGCCTAGTATTATATCCTGATCGTATATGTTGTTTTGTTATGTTCGTTCAACCATAGTTTATCTTTCAAGATACTTTCCGTGGAATTCTGATAGTAGACACATTCAATAGTTTATCATAATTCATCTACTATTTAATAAATGAGTGATATCTAATAAAATATCTAATAAAATTTTGTCATTGCTTTGTTAGTCTAATGAAATCAAGGTGAAAGGGGAATTGAGAAATTTGATAGGTGACTCAGGCTTCCACAACCACAAAGGAACCTACGAGAGTTACCCCTGCCTTTCCCAATTCCGGGACCAGGTGCAACATAAAAAGTTTTCGTAAAAATCTTTTTCCTTTCACAAAACTCCATTTCACTGGGAGGAGTATTTTTGTGCAACCAGACTAACCTGACAAAAAATCTTGTAAAAAGAGGAAATTGTTGTGACAAAACTTTATCCTCGTTTTTTGAAAATTCTTAGCTGAAAGGGAGCAGCTATCTAGAAGGGTATAATTTTGAATGGCTTTGGTCAAAGAGTTTCAATTTCATTATTTCAAATCAAAGGGTGGCATCCATTTCATTTGTTTTGAATTAAGTTTGGGTCATGTCTGTAGCCAAAAAGGGTATGGGAATCAGATGGCACCTCTTTGTGTCACTGATTTCCTTGCAGAATAAAATAGCGCCACTTTTTCCAAAGAATACCCCTTATCATTCAAAAGGATTTACCCTAAAACGACTCTTTAAGAAATTGCAATGAGTACCTGTATGTTTTGCAGCCTGGCCTTGGAATTGTAAGTAAAAGGCTAGCATGTGGTCAAGTACCACCAAGGGGGGGGGGGGTATTCACAGACCACCTATAAAGTATATTGCCCCTGTGAAAAACCAAAAACCATTGCTCAACCAATTGATGATCATTATTTGATGGATATCAATTATTTTAGGTTGAAATACTTTGTTTATTTTAAAGAATTTTAAATTTTCAGCTCTTTTATTGATATTCAGCAGTTACGTTTGCCCATGGCTAGCCCACAGCTTAACTATGGCTTCCTGTTCATGTTTGAGCCATGGCTTAGCTCACCCGATGTGTTTTCAACCATGTTTTTCACTTGCAAGCCCATGGCATAGAGCCATAACCACCCGGTCAAGTGCCCTCCAGCAGCTGGGCTTCACTGTAATTTATAAATAAGCACCTGGGCTTCCACTGTAATCAAATAGGCACCTGATTGTGATGTGAAATTGAAAGGGTTATCTGTAATGTGTGAAATTGGAAACAATGGTTGATTATTTGGTTAATTTGCAAATGATTTCTTTTACATTCAACCCTTCAAAATAACTTTCAAGAACTTGCATTCTTCATACATCTTTCGAGGAAAAGATCCATCCGTTTTAATAATAGCAAGCAGGCGGCTGCAAGCCCGTTTCAAAAACAAGACCTAAGGCTCTAAGGTAACAAATGAAAGCAAAATGGATCAAACATACAAATAATCGCTTGATCTACTTCACGATTTCTTCGTTTACGTCTAATGTATGTGTGCGAAGTTAGTTACAGGTAATTTGAAGCAGGAGCTCAATTGACCAGACAGCTAACAGGCCTAGTGTTCATTTGATGTCAAACAATCGTATTGAATGAAATTGTGGTATTTACCATTTTACTTTGGTTTACCCGTTAGTCCTCTAATCTGTGTTGTTGGTTCTCTAATCGGCTACAGAGTACAAGCGTTTTGAACCAAAGGCAAGCTGAGACTCAAATTCACGATGTATTTACCATCATTCACTTTGCTTTCCTCCCTGCAGTGACGTTTAACCGGATACGTTGTTTGAACCACTATGTTTGAACAGAGGTCTGCTCCTTCCTAGAGAAACAAAGAGACAATTCACTCTGAACAATGCTGTGACACAGAGATACCAAATAGTAACAAGACAATCTCCTTGGGATTATACTACCCGCGCTTGGGGCTGTTGGTAGTCTTAATACTTTTAATTGATTTTAGTGCTAAATTTGCTTAAATCTTTCTTAAATATTAAATACACAAAAAGGCAACAGAAGATAGCATGTAACAGGACAACAGGGCACCTAATCACTCGCAAGGAGCTCTTATTTTTATTGCCTGGTCATCGAATAGAATCATTTCCACCCGATTTTTAAACCATATCATATCAATCTTTTTAAAAGAAAAACAAGATAATTTTTGTCGAGGTGTGATGATTTTCATTTTTTGATAATTCGACCTCAAGTTTTCTAACTGTTGTTTTCTAATTTTTAAGGGGGGGGGGGGGCCTTTAAGCTGCTGCGTGACATTTTTTGTAGTATTATCATTTAGCTGAAAAAATATACTCTGTTTTGTTAACATGGGAGTCATTTTTGAAAAAAATTGTGTTTTTCAGGCAGTTTTCATCTGAAGGCAGGGCATGTTCTCTCGCTGTTCTAATTTTTGGCAAACCAAGCCTCGATATTCTTATAAAGTGCATGGTTACATACATACATACATTATTTATCTAACAATGCAGGTCATCTAAATGGCAGCATTCGCTGATGTGGACCTGCTAATTAACTCATAAGTAAAGGTTAAATGTTTTAAATAGCTTAGAAAAATAAATATTTCTAATTTACATTAATGATTTCTTAAATTTAAAAGTAGATGAAATTTGAGTCAGTATACGATATGGTGGAAGCTTGTCCAAAGGAGATGTTATCTAATACTTTGCTATTGTCTGATAGCTTTCTTTTAAATGTTTCATAATTTTCCTGAATCGTTGCTTGAAACAATTTCTGCCAACATTTGTTTTATGATCGGGTGAGATCCACTTTGCAACTGTTCCTAGATGATCTCTGAGATTTTGTTTTCATCACTAAATCTTTCAGAGCATTAGGACACTTGTTGTTGTATTTTTCGTATGTCAGGCATGCTACGCGTCTTTTTTAGATATAGTCCACAGTTTTTCAATTTGCTTTTTCGAGAAGGTTATCCGCAGGTGTTGATTTACGTAGCTTGTGTATTATCTTTGCTGCTCTCTTCTGCACTGTCTCAATTGCTTCCAAGGATGGTCCTGTTCCCCAAATAGCCATTCCGTAGGTGCAACTTGGTAGGATACACTGGAAATAGATCTTTTCAAGAACTCCAGGTTGTAGTGAACGGAACCCTTTAGGTTGCCTAATTTTCTTGTTCATTTTTGATGCTGCGTTGGCCACCTGAGATTTCCAGGTTAGTTTGCAGCCAATGGACACCCCTAAACATTTGGATTCAGTGACCACTTTTATGATGTCATCACCTGGCTTCACTGGGGATAGAGGCCCAATGAATTTTTTATTTGATAAAATTATTATTTCAGATTTTGCTGGGTGGATTATTAGACTATTGCTTTTGCACCATTCTGATATTTCTCTGATACCAGTTTGCAACAGTGACATCACTTCATCTACCGTTTTCCCAACACAGTAATATTCTGTATCATCTGCGAACATTTCTAGTGTTCCTTTGCTGGTGTTCTTAGTGTTCCTTTAAACACTTCTTAGGTCAATAACTTGCATAGCAAATAGTCTTGGCCCGAGTAAGGAGCCTTGGGGCACCCCATATTTCGCTTCCATGTGGTCAGAAGATTGTCTATTTACTACCACACATTGCTTCCTTTCTCTGAGGTAGTCATCAAGTATATCATATAGTTTACCTTTCATCCCATATTCTAGCAATTTTCGTTTCAACGTTTTATGGCACACAGAGTCAAAAGCTTTTTTTACTTATTTCTTGGCCATCTTAGGGGTCAGTTTCTGATTGACGGCTTCACATAGGAAATTGCATGCTTATTTAAAAAGAACTCCTTAGCTTTGCAAATGAAGCAACTAAATAGTTACTCTAACGGAAC
The DNA here is from genome assembly GCF_057945365.1 of Rhopilema esculentum. Lineage (NCBI taxonomy): Eukaryota > Metazoa > Cnidaria > Scyphozoa > Rhizostomeae > Rhizostomatidae > Rhopilema > Rhopilema esculentum. The sequence goes on from NW_028300845.1 coordinate 1,343,131, forward strand.
TTAAAAAGTAGCAGTTTTTTGTGATCAAGAGCCCTTTTTCACTATCTTGATCGTTTTCTAGTATCCCGATACACTTTCACATCTTTTGGTGAAATTTTATTTCAGTGAACTATCCCTGAAGAATTATCAATCTTGAACAAAAGAGTACTTTTGGCTGCTTGCGTCCATCGCCAAAAAAAACTTATTTGTAATATTGCAGGTGGGGCTATTCGAAAAGATATTGCTAGTACCAACTGTAAAGTTTACTGATGCGTGAAACGCCGCAAACAAATAATACAGATAAATAAGGCATTAGTGTTTAACGTGCAGTTAGCTTTGTTAATCTTTAAAGATAGGATCTGCTAAGCAAGCTTGGGTAAAATAAAATATAGGAACTGAATGACGAAACCAGAACAGTGGTTTTGTGAGCTGGCCCAAGAATATCTGTGTATCCTTTGAAACCGTAATTCATAGTGCCCCGCCCTTTTCTTGTATCATCTTACCAGTAGCGTAGCCAGGGTGGTAAGATTGGGGAGCAAAATGAGTTGAGGGAGGGAAAACGGGGGTCAACATCCTTTGAAACGCGAGAGAGAAAGAGCCCTTTTAAAAGAACTTTGACATTGAGGGGGGCATCCGCCCCTTCTTGCCTCTCCCTCACTACTCTAATGAATTTCACTTATATCATCATTCTTATATCATCATTGCATCATACAGTGACGCTGGAGCAATGGGGTTTAGGTGGGGACTGCTACCCCTATGCCTTGGTAAATTTTATTGTTTTGCCCTTTTTTCTTGGCAATTTGCCTGCTTGCCCTGCTCTGCTGCTCTACCAATGTCAGTGGAACCATACCAGGCCTTAAAAAAGCGATCATTTTAAACCTACAGACTAAGAACAATCAGCACTTGCTTGATGTTTTCAGTTCAAACTCCAGAAAACTCTGCTTTAAGGAATTTTTGACTGTTGCCATTTACATTTGATATGGAACTAAAACACACTGATATATATATATATATATCTGCTTATGTACAAAATTTGGATGTAACATTACAGTGAAAAAGAAAAAGTGATTGATAAATTAAAAATTCTAATAATCAAAATGTCTATAACTAAAATTTTACACCATCGATTAGAATTATTTTACTATCAATAATGTCTTTGAGCCACTTTTGCTGGAATCTGCACTCGCCAGGCCTGTTTGTAAAAAAACAATGATAAGTGTTTCCAGCAAAAATTTTATTAAACTTTGGAAGCTTTAAACTAGCACTGAAATTGTAGTTCTCTGAGCTGATCCAAAAAAATTTTAAAATAGATTTAACAGAGTTATTTGAATACAGTTCATTTGCTTTGTTGGGGTGAGTATACAGATTAAAAAATATTCTTAAAGAGAAAAATAACAAAATTAGTAGTAATAAGAACTAAATCTAACCTGTGAACCAAAGTGTTTGTTTCAAAGATGTAGTATACATCCACTGGAAATGTCTGCAAGGAGGTAACATAAAAGATACTTTAACAGTGTCAAATTTCTACTTGCTTCAGACCCAATGCTTCTATATACCTCTAACAGCTTGCATTTGTGCATTGTGGTTTTCAATCTATCTTAAAATTTATCACTCAGTTTCCCTTTTAAAAACCTCTCTAAAAATATATTTTTGATTGAATAGCTTATTTTGAAATCTGCTAGATGTTAACAGTAATAGAACATTATACAAAACAACTTTAAATACATCTAAGAGCAAGTTCTGTTTACCTTTGGTTTAAATTTATTTACTTTCATTGTAAAATACACAGATGCAGTTGCTCTAGGAATTGGTTTCCTTCTTGTTGGAATGCTCCACATAACTTTATATCTGTATCGAAAGTCACAGTCATGCTCCTCTTCACCAAGATAATCGATGCAGTAAAGCCAACCAGCATCCCTCTCCCAAGTCTTGAAGGGAAAATTCAAAAATGAAAAAACATGAGAGAGGCAGTATAAGCAACTGGATATCCTTCTATTAATTTCATCAACAAATTTAGGTACCAAATAGATTTTGTGTAATAATCAAGATAATCCTTAGTTAAAATGCATTGTGTGCAGAAATTTACTGAAAAACATAAGGGAATTAGGCAGTGTTGGATGAACATGTTAACACTTAAATACATTTCTCTCTTTGGCAAATTTTAATGCTTGGTATCTTGAAGTTACTCCTGCTAATGGTTACAAATTGTTTGGTAATTTAGCCCTAACAGTGAAAACCAAAGGTTGATCCTGGAAGAGCAAAACTTTTGGCTAAAACATTCAAAGTGCTTTGAACCTTGAAGCCTTGTCATAAATAAATTAATTGCGGACAAAATGAAATTTCAAATCTCCATTAAGTACTACATTCTAAATAAGTAGTAGTTTGACATTTGACAACAACCTTCAGAAATTCGTCTATCTTATTTTTCCCTGCTTCAATTGTAAATTCTTTCCCAGTAAGCCATTTAATATTTGGAATTGCTCCTGTTGTGTCCATGTGCACTGTTTCTTCTTCCGGTTTTTCTTCAGGATCCACTTCAGTGTTGTGACGGCCTACTCCAGCGTTGTGAGGGAGTTCTTCAGGATCCTCTTTGTCGTTGGATCCGCCACCGATCAAATATTCCTCGTTAATCGCAAGTGCATTGTTTATAACTGCATCAACAAGGATATTTGCTTCTCTTATATATGGGTCAAATTCAGTGGAATGATTCTGAAATTCCATTTTCGAACGAAAGAACCCACGTGAGCCAAGAATGGCGTCTTGTAAAGTCACGACCAAAGCCAATTTCCACCAGTTTCAAGTACTTGCTGCAAACTTGTGTTGAATTTTTGCAAAAAGGGTTATCTTGATATCAGCTAACAACTGCTTTCAATGGAAATAAAACATATTATTGTAAATTATTTAAAGTTGGAAAATGATGAAAGGAGCTCCTAGTGTTTACAAAATGTTCCAATTTCCACGGAAACTGAAACCTCGTTACCAAGAGGCGGTTCGCCGTGTGAGTCGAATTGCTTTGGTGACAAGATTCCCCTGAACATTTGACAGAGTAGAGTAATTTGTAAGTTTCTAGAAGAATTTTGTTTCTTATCTTTGAAGGGGGGGGGGGCTGAATGCGCGTTGTTGATAGAATACTCTATTTACTTTTCCTCTATAGAAGTTAAGTGTTGCTCTTAACAGTGAGTGTTGCTCTGTAAGACAAATTTGGAGGGACTTGCAAAATACGTAAAAACGATAGGTAAATATAAAAATTGGCCAAAATTTATCACCAAAAAGGGTTGCAGCCGCTTAGGGCAGCCTAGCTTTACATCATTTTATAAAACCTACGAACTAATGCTTTGTTTCTAGGATTGGAAGTAAAATTCTATCTTAGCAGTAATGTCACAGGATGGAATTGTTAGGGGGTGCAAGTCCCCAGATTTGCCTACAAAATGGAGTTTCTAAGATTGATTTGCTTGGGTTGTTAATCTATTTGTCAATTAATCTATAGTATTTACTCGCTATTTTCTTTGTCTTCAGCGATGCCAGTGAGTCTTGAGGTTCCACGAGGGTTTTGAACAATACGACGAGAGAAAGGCATCTGAATTCCATAGCCTTGCATTAAAATTGTCAAATCTGACAGAATTCATGGATTCAGCATAGGGTGAGTCTTAGTAGCAGTGTCAGCTATAACGTGGTATCGTGACATGATAGCGTGACGCCATTTTTGTCTCATTTCAGTGCTTTATAACAGGTGAAATTTCCTTAGGCAAATCCAGGGGCGTAACTTGGCCAATAGTTTTGGGGGGGTGAAAAGGGTTTCTGCCCTGCAAAACTGAGTGGTGCCCTGCAGACCTCGTAGCAACGGTTTGTCTATAGGCTACTAGTGAAAGCTTTACCAGTGTACACTGGTCTTTACCAAGGACAAACTTCTAAGAAATAAAAACAAACTTGAAACTTCATTGCCTATGAAATTTCTATTTCTCTACGTGAGCGTAAATTGTTTTTTTATATTCACTTCATTTAATGTTGGTTTGCAAAATTAGGCTAATAAACATGATGTAGACAGCGCAATGAAATTTAATCCAGTGGGGCTAAGAGTCGAGTTTAGTGAGGTAGGAGGACCCACCATGGTTGGGTCCGACGTGAAGAAATTTTTTGAAATTATACCTTGTAAAAAGGGCTAAAAAGCATCTTTCAGAAAAAAATTTAGCAAAATACTATTGTGCTAAAAGAACTGATTGTTTATTGAAAATATTATTGTTTATTGGGAAAAATAGGGAGGGGGATGTCATGCTAAAACTCTAGTGTTAGACGTTTGGGAAGGAAAGAAACGACAACCTTTCGTTTCAGATTGCACGTAGTTGTGAATGACAGAGGAAGATGTTGTTTTTATTGGGAGAATTTTTTTTTCCTGAACAGAAATGTGCAGTTTCTTGTATCAAGAAGGCCATGTTCACACATCCAAAATTAAAACATTGCAATGATACAGAAAATGATTTACTGAATTAATGCAAATAAAAGAAAAATAATAAAAATATACGTGACAAAGTTAGCAATTAGATAAAACAAAATCGGTATCTTAGCGATTTATTATGTTTTTTAGTTCATGCACTGTTAAAAAGTAATAGAAAAAATGATAAAAAAATTCCTATCTTTACCAAAGTGAGGGACTTCAGCCCCTTATCCCCCCCCCCCAGTGACGCCGTGCTTGTCATGAAAATAATTTACAACTTAAATTAATTTGCATGACTCAACCTTGCCCTCATAAACATATGCATCAATCATTGCATCCATTGGCTATGACTTTCGGTAAGAAATGCTTTCGCTTTGCAAATAACGGAGCTTTTCCTTACATACCTGTTCCGTTCTCTAAAATGCAATGTCAGGAAGGGAGGTTCATAACAAATACGATATTTCCATTTCAAAATTCCTAAACGGCTCTTTATGAACTTCAGAGGTGGCATTTCTGCGTGGCAATAAAGCTCTTCTTGGCGCCCTGCGAAATCTTCGATTGCCCTGCGAAATCAACTATTTTTTGGATTGGGGGGGTGTCACACCCCCCCACACCCCCCCGGTAGTTTCGCCCCTGGGCAAATCTTAGAAAACTTGACCTACCTAACGCTTCTAATTATTTTTACTATAAATATGTTGACCACATTGGGGGGGGGGGGGGGGGGGTGGAGGAAGTAATTTCCCCAATAACAGTCGTTTGCGTTTCCACTCGAGGGGTTCACCTTCTTTGTTTATATGGCACAGTGCGTTTTGTTTTATTTTTTTATTTTCAACGCCGATAATTTCCTTTACGTTCTTTGCACCTAGTCTGTCTTTTTGTGTCATCTTTAACTAGTAAAAGCCTTTCCGTACGTCTCAGACATGATAATTTGAAGTTTTTATGTATTTAGGTAAGGTAATACTGATACATCTGGTCATAGAGGGGCATGATCCCCTGATATCAATTCAAGATCAATAGACCTGAGATTAGTTGGATGACTTCTGTTAATACCCTTTTCCATTATACATTAAAGGTAGGTTTAGCGATTCCGTCGATTCACCAACGAACCATGTTGATGATGCAGGAACATAGCCTAACGACTGATTTACACTTGTCCGAGGCCTGTTTCCTGACGAATCAATTTATCCCCTTAATTTGCAGAAAACAGCAAAAAAGAAACGATTTACCAATAAATAGAAATAATTTTGCATTATTGTACAATAAGCCTAGATTTAAAAAGCATTATAGGTCAGAATCATTCTACTAGAGTTCAGCTTGTTTGGAGGCTTTTGTTTTGGATAACTCTTGACGGAAGTATTCAATTGTCTTGTTAAGTCCAACTTGCAGAGGAACCTGGAAACAAAAATGGGAAAATATACCATGGGCAAAGTTAGTACAAAAGTTTTACGATATCATGCAAAAAAATATTAATTTCTCAAGAAGACAATGGCTACTGACCAAACAAAACGAGGTTACATTCTACTCTACCCTTAGCTTATGGAGTTATATCTCTCTATTCTTATGCCAAGAAAATGTATTGTGACATTGAAACATAGTGCCCTTTCGTGTAACAGATGCGGGTTTGATAAATATGCTGCTAATTCCCGTCATGTTTTTTCCGTCATGTCATACGTCATATGTCATATGTTATACGTCATATATATCATACGTCATATATCAGATCAGGCCAGGTCAGGCCAGGTCAGGCAAGGCCAGGCCAGGCCAGGCCAGGCCAGGCCAGGTTAGGCCAGGTTAGGCCAGGTTAGGTCAGGTCAGGTCAGGTCCGGTCCGGTCCGGTCCGGTCATGTCATGTCATGTCATGTCATGTCATGTCATGTCATGTCATGTCATGTCATGTCATGTCATGTCATGTCATGTCATGTCATGTCATGTCATGTCAGGCTAGGTCAGGCCATTGATAAATATTTCTTCTCACATTCTATAGCTTCCAAAGCGAGTGAAAATTTGCAATCAGCGATTGACTATCGCAACTACTCACCACAGGTTCCCAGCCAAAAAGCTCCTTTGCGCGTGATATGTCAGGCTTACGCCTTTGCGGGTCATCCTCCATTATAGGTCGGTTCACAATATCTGATTTACTTCCTACAAGGGTAAACATACACATAGTCAATTAGATAAAGGCATAAAAAGATTAGAAGAGAATCATTAACGATGAAAATGCAAATGAAAATATTTTGAAAAATAAAATTAAGTACATATCGTATATAACTGCGGATGAAGACTAGGCAACAATTTTCCTCACATGGATGTTGTTATCTAAACAATTTTATCTGTTCAATTCTTTTACCATATATAATCACGTCAGAAGACAAAAGTTCGTAATCCATTAAGTGCCTAAGTTTTTGGGGAAGTCAGAAAAACTGACAGCCGATGAGGGGGGGGGGGTATTTTTTGTTGGGGGCTTAAGCCCCGATTTCCACATACCGGTAGTCTGCATAAAATTCTTAAAAATGAAAAATTGTCTTTATTATTCTGTTTGCTTAGATTTTTAGAAATTTCAAGCCCAAGCGTTTTTATGAATTGCTAAAATAATGATCCCATAAAAAACCAATCTTTAACCCAAACCCATATTTTCACGCGGCGTTTCAGTAATGTAGCCTTTATTTTGGCAATGATTGGTAATTAAGCACTAAGTCGAAATAGTTCAACATTTACTTTGGTAGATAGTACCTCTATTAATTTTCACAGACAAGAACCTTTTTACAAGCGGTGCTAGTTCCATCTAATTCTATATTTTATAATTCGAGGATTTATGGTATCCCATTTTGGCTAACTATTAGGAAAATATGTCTATGTCTTGTTTTCAAGAAATTGATATTAAGAGAGTAACTGCAATGCTCACCAACAAGATCCCTTATCATCCTAGCGAACTCCCCGATGCTGTGCTCATCTGGATTTCCCTTAAAAAAAGATTAGTGTAAGACAAAAAGAACTGGCACTCTGCGAGGTTCTTCTTTCCCCTCGCTCCCGTTCAATGCAGCTCCTTCACAGTAGACATTTAAACAAGCAACCCTAAGATTTACAGTCCCTCTTGAAACCAATTGTTTTCAAGAGAAAGACTATGATTTTCTTGAGAAGTTGATTTCAAAGAATTTAGCATTAACACAACCTACCACATTCACTGGCTTTGTTGCATTACAGTTCATGAGCAGGACGAGACCATTTACCAAGTCACTGAAAAGAAATGACATTATCAAAACAGGAAAAACCTAATAAACACTTCATTTGACAATTTTTAGCATATTTATAACATACGGGCTAGCACTAATTAGACTAGCCAATTTATGAAATTCAATTTGATTTGTCTTGTAGACTATTTCAATTTTGCAGGGTCCTGAAACTGTTAATTGTTCCTCCGGACAATATGCTCAGGCTGACAAAAGCTTCATTAGATAACAATGAAAACAAGACCGGATTTGGATGTTTATTGAAGTTTGTTCTTTGGCCTTTCTCGGGGTCGTTGACCTTGTGACCACCATGTTTACTAGGCTTCATTGTAACTTTGATGTTCACGCCAATAAAACTGCCATAAAATAGCTGGAATGTCTAATTATAACAGCTCTGCTCTATGACTCTAAGCATTGAAAAATAAGTAAGCTATCGTCATCATAATCACAATGATGTTATGCCATTGGAGTTTAAAAAAAAGATAAATCTAGTACGAAAATTTGTCTTACCTAACATATTGAAAGGATCTTGTCTGCTTTCCTTGCCCATAAATCTGCAAATTTGAAATCATTTTAGCACATTCTTGTTTTCATCAAGACCATCATCGCTCATAGCATTTTTACGATAAATTAGTCCAAAGTTTCAGTTCATCAAATTAAAAGCTTTATTGCAATAATACTTCAGCATTGTTGCAAAATTACTGTAATGCTCATTGTAATTACTAATGTTGCCACTAATGTTGTACACTTTTACATTAACTTAACAAGGGAAATCACAGCACCGCTTCTTACAAGTGCCCTCTTGTGAAAAATAGTTCGATTGTTCTTTACATTCTGAACAATATAAACCAGAACATTTGTGTACCTGGACAAATTTGCATGCTAAATTCCGCCATTCGTTTTGGTACCCTATTGTTTAAGTGCTTGGGTACGTTTCTGTATAAACAAAATTGTCATGCGTTCGTGTACCCGGACCGTTTTGCATGCTAAATTCAACCTTTCGTTTTGATACCTAATTGTTTAAGTGCTTGGGTACGTTTTTGCATAACCAAAATTGTCATGCGTTTGTGTACCCCGACCAAAATGCATAAGGTTACCGAAACGCATATGGCACCAGCATCTAATGAAATACTTCTGCATTGTTGCCAAATTACTGGTGAGCCCATCATATCAATACTTTTGAAAATATCTTAAAGGTGGGAATCTTAAGTCCTAATGCTTCCTATTAACAAGAATTCCTCTTTTTTTTCCTAAAGACATTTGCTTTTGCAAGAGGATAAAACATATCCACCAAGAGATTAAAACTTCTAACAACGTCATGAGTTGCAAATTAAAAGAGCCACAGTCACATGTAATCAAGAACTTGGTTTATAATTTACCTACCGTTATTGGCTCTCCTTGAAGCGCTTGAAGAATAAAATTACTCACTACTCTCCCTAAAAAAACAAAACGAGTATTAATTAGATAGCAATTCAATCGGTAGATATAATTTTTCGCACTAGTGAGGCTTACTTCTGGATACATTTGGTTCCCTCTATACCTTGAGTTATCTATACAACTCCATCGAAGATAAATTTCAAGGGATAACAAACGAAACGAAAGATGTTATATAACCCTGATTATAATAGATGTTATTTGGGGCGTGAATACATAAGAACAATATAGATAACATATGCTTATGGAAAATACATAAAATATAAAGGTTATGAAAAAGCAGTTACTGCAATGAATTTAAAAAGCCAAAATAGAACTAAGTACTCTAGTAAAATGTGGAGCGACTAGAAACACTTACCATCATTCATATGCATCCTTGGACCAAAAGTATTGAAAATCCTTGCGATACGGATCTCTACTCCTTCCTAAAGCATAATACAACAGAAAAAGAAACTTACTAACTTGCAACGGCACGTATGCATTACAACTGTTTGATAATTGCTATAAGAAATACAGAGCAATCGATTATGTAAAGTGGTATGCTAGGTTTTTCTTTTGGTCGCAGAAAACACAGTTAATTGTATGTTAAAAAAGGAACGACAGTTTGCAGAGCCTGTTGTTGCAAATTTTAGAAATTTTAAGTTGGCTATATCGACTGTTTACTACCAAACATCTGAAATCAAAATATCGTCTTTTGTGTTCGGTTTTATCGCAATTGATATGAGTTCACAACTCGGAAAACTAAAAACACCAGCGTATAGTAAATACAGCAGCAAAAGATACAAGTGATATCGTAATACATCAAACCTGTTTATGGTATGCAAAGCACATTGTCTCTGCAACTCGTTTTCCTTCATCGTAACAAGCCCTAGGCCCTATGGGATTGACATGACCCCAGTATTCTTCATGTTGTGGATGAACTTCTGGATCTGCAAATCGACACAATATCTTAATACGTTATATGACAATCGAAACTACTGACATTATAGCATTGGATTTTATAACTGTCTTACCCTCTCCCCTCTTTATATTTCGGATTTGTATTCCTAACAATATTGGGGAAGCTACTTGTTTCAACAACCAACAATAACAAGAAGGATGACAAAACTTGTGCCATTATCAACAAATCAAGAAGAACATTAGGGTAGAAGAATAGGGACAAAAAATCTGCATCACATTTTTATGTTTTGGTGTATGGAACAAGACGATTGTAAGTATCAACTCCAATTCCACGCTCATCGTGATCATCAAGCAACTGTTTAGTTGCATTTAGCTGAAAACAACATAGAATTTACCTCCGTATACTTCAGAAGTAGAGGCCAACAATAACCTCGCCCGGACACGTTTTGCCAAGCCTAATGACAGAGGAAACACGTTATTAAAATTTTGAAAAATAAAACAAATGATTCAAAGAGGTGCAGATTCTTTGAGTTGACGAACTAAGCACGCAAATGAACGAAGGAGAGAAGTAAGCTCTACTTCAAGTTACAAAGAACGAAACATAAGCATTTCATCATATCCTCATATATAATATCAGAAACAACATCATTTTATTGCTTTGCTAACCGTCTACTTACCAAGCATATTCAGTGTTCCTATCGTGTTTGTCTTGATAGTCTTGGAGAAGCAAATAGAATAAGATATAAGAACGAAAATACAATGATCAGTTTTTGAAAGCTGCTTCTATTTTCAAAATGAATGTAGATTCAAGTTTATGAATTGCTGAAAGAAAACGTTATTCTATAAGTTTCAAGTCTCTAATGTCTCATACCAGCACTGTAGTACGCAAGGTTAGAAGTGACCTGCTTATGCATTTAAATTTTTCTTCGATTTGATATAATGTTTTTGCTATGCGTACCAAACTTTGACTACAGTTATAAAGTCAACCAATTTGAAAATGTTCTTACAAACATAACTGTTATTCTTTAGCTCCTATCGATTTTGGTTCAATCCTTAATCGATTCTAAAAGTTCTTCCATCAATCTTTCTTATGTATAGTAACAAATAATTATTAACACAATATCAAAGGCAAAGAGTCTTACTTTTATAGGGTTATACATATAATTTGGTGGTGAAGCAGGCGACGCAAGGTGATAGATCTGATCCACTGAAAAAGAAAACATTCAACAGCAATACAATACAAGTAAAATTACAGCATTGCATGTTGATATAATTATTCTTCTTGAAATTTTTACTAGGATCACAAATAAAAGAGTGAAAGCATTAGAATATGGTCACAGAGCTCTGAATTAGCTTAAGAATGATCTTGAAATTACACCAATGAAATGGCTGACTGAAACAGTCAGTAAAATCTGATTTTGATAGAGAGAAAATGTAATGATAAGAAAGAGACAAAGATAATAAAAAACAGTGAAGATATGCTTACAAAGAATACTGATAGCTTTTAAACAAAGTAGTCGATTTTAATAAAGACATATTTTTGCTAATGGCCTTTGAAAAATTTGTCTTTCACACTTGCAAAATACGCTTAGGCAACCCACAAAACAAAGTAGTCACTTTTTATCAAGACATTTTTTTGCTAATGGCCTTTGAAAAACTTGTCTTTCTCACACTTGCAAAATACGCTTAGGCAACCCACAAAACAAAGTAGTCACTTTTTATCAAGACATTTTTTTGCTAATGGCCTTTGAAAAACTTGTCTTTCTCACACTTGCAAAATACGCTTAGGCAACCCACAAAACAAAGTAGTCACTTTTTATCAAGACATTTTTTTGCTAATGGCCTTTGAAAAACTTGTCTTTCTCACACTTGCAAAATACGCTTCGGCAACCCACAAAACAAAGTAGTCACTTTTTATCAAGATATTTTTTTGCTAATGGCCTTTGAAAAACTTGTCTTTCTCACACTTGCAAAATACGCTTAGGCAACCCACAATAAGCAAGCTAGAAGTACTGTATTTCTGCCTTTTAAGCCAAGTTTGAAAATATTGAGGATGTCACTACTGATAACTTACCCTCAATATACAATGGTTCCACTACATCATGATTAATTAGCTCAAAATTTTCATGACCTATCCTGCAAGAAAACATAAAAAGCTTCATAAGTCTAAATCAGGAAACTAAATAAACTAAGGGAGGATTGTAAGAAAGACTTTTTAGTTTTGCATCACATCTCAAGGTCCTGAATACAAATACAAGTAAAGGAAAAGGTAAAAAATGTTAATTTTATGTTTACATACCAGTGTTCTACATTACTTTTTCTTCCAGTAAAAAAGTTGTCAACCACTGTAACCTTTAAAGATCAAACGTTAATATGCCAATTACTATTGAATACAAAACAACCATTGTAGGATTAGAAAACTACAACTTATTATTTAGCTTATATCTGATAGGATGGCTTAATAGAGTGTTACTGTTAACATAAGTCTGACTAAGAACCAAGAAAATTTTTAGAGTCAAAGACTAAGGAAGCTTCTATCTTTTTCTTTTAGTAATACATTTTCAAATTCACATCCTAATACAGGCTTAAAGTATAGTGGGAAGAGGAAGGGTGCATACCTTAATAGGTGCATTTTACAAAATAACAGCCCATAAACAGAATTATCTTCAGAAACAAGTAATAATTCAGTTGTAAATTGAGTTATTTACAAGCTTAATTAACACACACATCTAGCTGGTGTCATGCAGTTACAGGCCTCTCCGGGAATAAAAAAACTCACAGGCTAAAAAAGACCCCTGCTGGTTTGGCTATGTGGGCTATTTAGCCTTGGCAGAATTTGTTGTTTATCTATTTATATTTGAGTATATACAAGCCAACAGATAAATTACCTTGTCTACCTGTAAACATGACTTATCTTAAGAAGACAGTTTTGTGTGTACTACTCCAAAAAATGACAAAAAGAGAGTTTTTTTGCAAATTGGCAAGGCTTTTTGTAGAAATGCAAATTTATTGAGTAGTATCCAACGAAACTCATCTTTATTCAAAAAGATAAAGAGCAGTACAATGCTACTTAAAGGGTAATCGAAGATTAAGTTGATTCGCATCAAAAGTTCAAAAAAGAATAACTGAAATACACTTCTTTTCTATAAGAAATGAAGTCGACTTGGAGTACTCCAGTTTCATATTGGTATAGAAAATTCCAATACTTGTTCTTTCTTAAGAGTTTCTTAATCTGAAAACAGCATGGAAGAGCAAAAGAATAACATGATAAAAACTGACAAATAACATAGACATAATTCTCAAAGCATAAAGGGAAGGAGAAATGTGGATCAAAAGTAACGAGAGAGTTCAGAAAGGGTGAATGATTGGTTCTTTTTTTGACAAATTGCAACGCCGTTTATCTCTCACCCAGTTAAAGAGTCAAAGAGCAAAAGCGAGTTATTTCTGAAAGATTTTTAATTTTTTCCCATTGCCCAGTTTTTGTTTCTTGTAGTGTGTTTCTTATTAAAAAATCAGTGTATTCGTAACACAAATTTCGTACTTGACAGTGTCATGTAACAATTCTCATTCTTGCTATTTTACGCTATCTGTTGTTCCTTTCCTGCACACTAATTTCCTATTCCATTGCTAGTTTTAACAGGTAATACTATAGTTTGTTAACATTTGATGTCAAACGAAACAGACATTTCCTTTTTATAATGATATTAATAAAACCATATATCTTGTTATTTGACACAACATTATCTATGAATGCCCTGATATATAAGGGTTAGTGCTTAAAACATTGGAGAGTGGGACAAAAAAGATTAAATGAGAGTTTTGTTATAGCCTGTGTCCCCGGGAATGGCCTGCTGTTATAATGTTGCATCTTTTCTGAAGTTAATGTTTTCTCTTTTCTAATAAAATGAGAACATGCTGCACATGTGAACTAAGTAGAACCACAATTTTCAAAACTTTAGAGTTTAAAAGCAAAGTGGTGATAAAATATTAGTATTAGCTAAATTTACCTCATGACCAGCTAACATAAGTGCATCAGTCAGATGGGAACCAACAAACCCAGCACCACCTGTGACCTAAAAATTTGCAGAAGATTACATCTCTGACAAACAAAACAGTGAAAAACCATATAAATGTTTAACAGCTAGCAAATACTTTGGTAAACAATTTCACCAAACATGTACCAAAAGTATTCAGTTATGTATTGAAGACATCTGCTGCTGAGCTATCAAGGCAAAACATATATTTATGATGAAAAGCAAATATCAGATCCTTATAACAGAGAGAAGCTCTGAGACAAGTTTTTATAACACAAGTTTGATACTGAATTGATACATCACTTGACAATTGCCATACATTAAAATAGTAAAGGAACCAACCAAGATCCTCTTTCTCTCCTTTTCAGCAAGATAGTTGACTTTTGGATATTTGTTTTGACTATAAAAAGAAGATCATACAAAGTTATACAAAAACTATATCTATACTTGAGTGCTGCAACAGAAAATTAACAAAAATTAATAATGTAAAATGTAGTAAAGTCTTGAGTGATACAAATGTAATGTAATCAGAGATAAACTTAACCAGAGGTAATTTGAGAAAAACAAAGCAATAAAAATGCATACCTTTTTTCAAGCTCATTGATTCGCTTCTCTAGTGGCTCAATCATCTACAGAAAAGAAATGGACAATTACATACAACTACAGATTTGACACTGTCTTATTTTAACAGCATCCAATACATATTACAAAGGCTTCAGAAAGTAATTGCTTAAGCAAACAGCCCATTGTAATTTTGGGAATATCATTTCACACTTTTTGAATTTTGAAGATAATAATTTCACACCTTTTATACTTGACATAAACAAACATACCTGTTTTTTCAACTCTTCCATTTGCACTTGAAGCAAATGTTTAAGGCCTTTTGTTAATCTATAAGAGAAAATATAAAGCATTAAACTGCACCAAACTTTTCTTTTGTCCTACCTAGCGCTTTTAAAAAAGTATGCAAAAAAATTAGTGATGAGCCAAAACAAGGCAAAAAAATTCTTTAAAGTCAATATTATTTGGTGCACAAGGGTAATGAAACTTCATTTCGATTATTTTAGGATGGCATTTAGCACTGTCAACATACAAAAGGAACCCGGTAAGACAATGGGTGGCTTTTTACTACCATTTTGTATATTCAATGCTCCAAATAGTTTTATAAGTCCTCTCAACTAGGAATACTCCATGAACAGACTTGCATGAGTATTATCAAAGGTCTTCATTGCATATTGAAAAACTATTTGGATTCTGTTATTGGACTCTAGGTTACAAGCAGAGTGGCTTATTTTCTAAAATCCACTCTTGTGGTATTATATACCGTAGATATTCTCAAAAAACATGAGTATCATTAAGATTCAGCCATATATCTTAATGGATGTAACCTATCATTTATTATCTTCATCCATTTTTTTTTCACACAACATTGCTGAAATGGTAGGACCATATGGAGAATCAACAGCTCAAAAATAGTCATTGAAAACTATGTGAGAGAAAGCACAAAGGGAAGAAAATGCAAAAGCAATCCTTTAGGGGAAAATAGTATATGGTTGGTAAGTGCAATTTTAAAAAAATGTCTGGAGAATGTCCCTTGTTTTGAGTGATATCATTTAATAACAAAACATAATCAGGCCTGGCTGTTTGTATTTTCATAGGTGAGCTGTGAATCGCTCCCCTCATTTGCTGAGGCGAGCTAAATCAGTAACACATAGAATGTACTTTAAAGACAATCAACAAATGACTTAATAAGCCCCTTTAGTATCTGTGGGTTGCCTTAATGTAATAGCCTCAGTCAGGAGTGTCATGTTTTACTTCTTTCAATTTGTATTTGCTTTAACCGTGACTTAGGCACCCCCTTTACTTGAAGTATTCATAAGAACAGACTCTTTTAGTTTTATGTAAAGCTGGCACAACGCAAAAACAACAATTCTCTTGCCAAACAATCTTTTTATTGCACAGAATTTGAAAATGGCTTTGAAAAAAAAATTAAAAAAAGCTGAAGTTATACATCTAGCACTCTTCAGAGAATAAAACGTCAGAACATAGA
This sequence comes from Rhopilema esculentum, assembly GCF_057945365.1. NCBI lineage: Eukaryota > Metazoa > Cnidaria > Scyphozoa > Rhizostomeae > Rhizostomatidae > Rhopilema > Rhopilema esculentum. The sequence continues at coordinate 1,359,187 of NW_028300845.1, forward strand.
TGGAAAACTCTACGCTAAAATACCCAGTTTTGGATCTAAATAGGCCAATCAGGAAACGCAAGCACATAACTGTCGAGGTTATGTCTACACAAAAGCGGTCGGTCATGTTTATATAGTAGATAGATTCGCAAACTGCTAGATGGAACGATGATCAGGCTTTGCCAATAACGCGAAACATGTCGCCGTTATAGTTTTTCACCCAATCTGGGTTTTTTCAGTAAATACCGCTGGATAGTGGAATTCCATGTTTTGGTTGTCGTTTTTGATCTGCAAGACAGAGTACCTTGTTCTCTTTGAGGGATAGTTTTGTTTCTATTGCTGGAAGGGACCTGCTGTCTTATTATATCTCCAATCTACAATTCCTACCAATTTCTTCGACTTTCCTTCCAAAAATATTCCTGTTTTATTAAGATTGAAAGGTTCTAATCGCTACAAACGTACTTTCCCGTTAACTATCCTTTTCAGAATAGATCGAAGTTTATGCCTACCATAAAAACCGCTCAACAAGCATAAAGTTAATTGCAAAAAATGCAATGACGGGAGAAATTGCTGTTACAAAAATAAACCAATTAACCCTTGTACGTTTTCAGGGTTCTCTGAATAGGAAAAGGGTAAATGGATGGAAATTTTAGGGGAGCGATTCTCCCTTCATGTTCTGTTTAGGAGAGCAATTCATAGCTCGCCTCAGGTTGCGAGGGGAGCGTGGAGGCGAGCGCGAGCTATCGCTCGCCTCAAACGGCCAGGCCTGCATAATCAATCAGTATATTTAAAATCAAAACAAATCATACTTACTTTGGTAATACACTTTCGTTCTTTGTTAAACCAAAAGGCACTGCAAGGAAAAAAATTATTGATGTCAAAGATTTTATCAGCTAAACCTAACATGAAAAATTTGAAAAATCAGTCAATGTCAAAGTAAAATTAAATATTCAGAATATATTTACTATCAATAGATATGTCCTAAAAAAATTAGCTTTTTATCTTTATATATAAATATACCATGGATGCCAAGTTAATATTTCTAAAGGCTCTATTGTTTTACTTAACAACTTCCTATCACCTAAACGGTCCTTTTATTTTGTTTTTCCTGAAATACCCAAGCCTCAAACAAAAGCATGAAAGTAGCTAGATCTGTGACAAAATCAGATATTGCATCATTCCTTACAAAATGAAATGTTTTAATTCAAGGTAAGGATATTTCCTTTGCGTTAGGTATCCTAGCTGGAAGCTTCTTGCTAAATTGAAAGTATACAAAAGCAACCTTCTTCAAACCATATTAACAGTTTTATACTCAACAAAAGTCCAACACAGAGTGATAGGAGCCCTTTTACAAGCTGGAAAGAGGAGAGGGGGGCTAGGCAAGTGAAATACTTGTAGCAAACGATGTTGCAAAGTTTTTCATTTTGCAATAAATGGTAACCCATTAGTAAGCATATTTAGGCAAAATTCTTTACAAAGTAACAAAACTTATAGGGGTTTTATTTGGTGTGCTATTATTGTCTCAATTTCATGTTAATTAAACATAAAGTTTTGCATTTGAAAGTTGTCTTGATTAACACAATTGAAATTCTAAATATTTCATTACTGGATTTATTCTAGATGAAAAAAAAGGAACCTAACCAAAATCTTGGAAAAGAAAGTAATAAAGTTGCTTCACAGAACTGTCACGTTTTTAGGAAGTAAGTAATTTTCTTCACTTTGTCAGTCTGAACATCGAATTCACAAAATTTATCATACAATAGAATAAAAGTCTCAATATCATAACAAGTGCAGTGCTTGGTTTTGAGTATTTGAGAAACTGTGCTATCCCTCAGTATAAAAATAAGATAAATTTATATAAGATATCAATATTTATTACATGAATTAAAATAACTAAAAATCTTACCAACAAATAAGGCAAATACACAGACACCAAAGAAAATAAGTACTAATTTCCCTTGAGATAGGGATAATGCATTTATTCGAAATGCCATTGTATTGTCAATAATTCTGTTATCGATGGAAATATTGCTGGTCAGACACCTTGAGGTGATTGTTCAAGCAAGATATGTTGGATCCAAGAATTCACCTCCAGTTGAACATCATCATGTAAAAAAGTGGTTTATATTGAGAAGACCACCATCAACCAGAGTGCTACGCTTTAGCATAGGCCAACGTAAAGTCAATGCCAAGCTGAGCTGTTACCACAGTGAGTTCTTTAACATTAGAAGAATTTCCACTTCTGTCTTTCATGTGCTTATAATGACTGCTTTTGTGCACTTTGTTTTTCTTATTTCAAACAAACCAACAATAATAAGACCGCTATTGAACAACACATGTCTACGTTTCCGCCATTGTTTGAATTATTTTCGCAAACTAGTAACTGGTCCGCAGTTTAGCTTTCATGTTCGATCAACTATCGTTCGACCTGGTCCACAATTTATAATAAGGACCCTAGGACGGGCACAACTTCAAATTCATTGTGTAATTTTACAACAGTTACTTACTAGTATGGAATTGCGTAAAGATATAAGAAAAATGTATAGTTTGCTTTAAAAATTGTATATCATACCATAACATATCTTTAATTAGACAGAGGTGTTGTCTAGGACACTGAGATAACCCAGGTTTTCGGGTCACGTGACCTATGCTATCTGGATAGAAATTATAATAGTTGTTGAGTTAAAATTGACAAATTCTTTAAGAATTTCAAGAAAAACTTTGTAAATAATTTAGCAGAACAAAATTCGGCGAAAAGGGGAATATAAGTCGACACTCTGTGCTTTATTTCCGCTAAAAACGGTGGGAGGGGGAGTGGGGGCGAAATGGAAAGGAAGCCATAATAATCTTATAACAATCTGAGAAATCGACATTAACTTCTTTGATTTTTTTTGGATTAAATTAAATAATTATTATCTACTTAAAACTTCTTTGGCATGCTGCAAAATTGAGCCAAATTGTAAACGGCTTTGGAAAATGAAGAAGACTTGACTGAAGAATTCATTAACCCCTCAAAAATAAACTGGAGGAATTCAAATAAAAAAATAAAGGACCTGTTTCCATTTGGTTGCTTCAGCATTTTATTTCTTGACGTAATTTTTCAAAATATTTATAAAAAATAAACACAAATTATGATCAATTTCAGAAAGTTTTGAGAATTTTTCAGCTGAAAACATTTATTTGCTCTACATGAAGGACAGTATATTATTGACTCACTTTGACTGACATTTTCACGACATTGACACGACATTGACACGACATTGACACGACATTGACACGACATTGACACGACATTGACACGACATTGACACGACATTGACTGTACATATTGTTGAGTAGTGTTGAAAAACATTGTAATAGCGAATGGCCCTTGCGTTCAATAATCTTATTCGATCACAAAAACCATATTCAAAAGAGCGTAGATTTGAAGTTTGCTAAGAGATTACTGTTACTTTGTTTATTTTCATATGGTTCAAAAAGTTATGAACAGGGACCAAATTACAGGGGTTTGACGGGGAAATAGCCTGTGCTCATATGACCATGTATCAGCCAATTCCTGGCACATTGTTTGAGGGGGGGGGGGGGGTACCTTTTAATGCTCTTTTGGGATATATAGTCAAAATTGAAAAATTCTAAAAATAGAATTTTTCTGACGTCATCCCAAAAGAACTTTAAAACATTGAATAAGACTATCTATTTCTCTGACTGCTTGCCAAAATCTCCGATAGATAACATAGCTGAACTTCTGGATAGATGTCTTTGTCATCCATTACCCACTAAACAAGCAAAAGCACGGGCCTGGTGGTTGATCCTTGAGGTGCACCACACAGCTCACTCTTAGCTCTTACTTCCAAAGCCAAGACCATATTGCTGCAGTAGTTACAAGATTTGAATCTAACATAAATGCCCCAATCCTATATGCATCTGATTTTCAAATTTTCTCTGAAGTGAAATGACTTGAAACAAGCAAAAAGCAGAGCAGTTATTATATTCATGGGAGCTCTTTAAGGTACTAAGCAGTGATAAAATGCGGGAGATGACTGAATGTATACTCTCTCGAATCCCACCATCCACGAATCTTGGCAACTCAATAGATTTCTAGTGAAGTTGACTCATAGTTTGGTACCAGTCACTTAGTCACTCATCTTTTGCTTGCCTGGTTCTAGTTGAATTGAATTGAATGGACAAGCACCGAAAGATGGCGACTATGAAGACAATGAGCTCTGGATTTTGAAGGTAAATAAAGTGCCTTTGCCGCCGAAAACAAGGAGATTTTCCTCGCTTCTTTAATTTCATTATATGATGTGATGCAAAAGAAACAGAAAGAGGTTTCATACTCTTGAGTCAACCTTCGTATCGCCATGTCACATCAATCGGTGAGTCTTGCCTTGTTATCCTCTCGTTGCTTCCTTCTCCTTTGGCCTAGTATGAAGCTCGATACATTTCTCGCTTACCTTTAACCTAGAAAAAAATTCAAGTTCATTATCATGTCTGTTCGAGTCACAGGGATTGTTTATTATCCTTACAAATTGAAATTGAATTTAGAGAGTATAGAACATAATATTATCAGCGGAATCAAACCGTTATCGAAAATTATGATAATTTTTGGCAAAAATATTTGGATGTCATAAGGTCTTCCCGTGCGTGGTATCAGTTTACTGTTTTAAGCCAGAGGTTCCGTTTACTTCCGTGTACCAAAAGCTTTGACTTGAAAGGCATTTCCCAGGAAATATACATTATTAGGAATTGACACATCTGCCTGTTTCTGTGAAATGCCATCTCCATAAACAAAATAGCTTTAGAATCTCACACTTGATTGAGTAGAAGTTTCGAAATATTTTGTTGATTCATTTATAAATGCGTTTGTTTTGCTTTGTTAACTGAAACAGATTATAATTTGTTTACTTTGTCTGCACAACTGTTACACAAAGCCATTCTTTTTAACACTTTTCCAGTTTATCAAGTTCTATCAGTTTCTCAAGAATGCATGATTCTGTTATCATAATTCATCAGAAGCATCAGTTATCCACCTTTTTCGAATTAATAAAGTTCTTGGTCAACAAAAAAGCCTCTTTGACACAGGCCTTGCAAGCGTGGACTTCATCTCCCCTTATGATGTGGCATATTGCAAAGAAAACAATGTGTTTGCATGGGTTTTATATATAATAGCTGTTCGCAAAAAGGACAATTTGTAGTTGGTCTGTGCATTGTACCATGCAATACTTTATGTCATCAAACCAAATGTTAATGGTAACCAAATATTTTTACAAGAATTTTTTTTCATTCATTAGCACATGCACATTTAGATGAAAAATGATATAATTTGCTCACCTAATAGCCAGCATGAAGTTTAGATGGATGATACATTAAGACAAGTATCAGTGTAAATAGGGACTTTAATTATGTTTTTGTATGTATATATAGCAATAACTTTTTGTCATACCCCTTTGCCTCCTTTTAGCTATAGTCTTCTGAGAATCTATCTCCTCGTGTGCAAACAACATGACTATTATTTTCTTATTAGAACTGCAGTTATATTAACATGATTCATAAAGTTACAATGGATTCATTTTTTTTTCAATTTAACAAACTCAGACAATTAGAAAAAACTTTATTAAGAAAGATTGAAGGCTGGAGGTGAGAACAAAAATTCTTGAAAAACTGAACCTGAAATAAATTTTTTGATTCAAAATCTGTGTTCAAAGTATAATTATTCATTTTATCAAATTATTATTGTTATTTTTAAAAGACTAAAAGAAATCGACTTGACCCAGAACAAGTATTCACAATTCAACAAAAGATTGGAAAGGGATCATTTGGTGAAGTTTTTAAAGGGTAAGTTAAATGTTACTTGATCCTATTATTTTAGCCAAAAGAACCTACCAAAACAACCATAGGTAGACTTTCTGTTCACACTGGAACTGCTGGATCCGTACCAATTTGGATCACTCTTCAAGGTTTACCTGTAGGATCCATATCTTATCAGGAACATTGTATACCAAAACAGCTGCAGATTGGGTACAAGACTGCAAAGGACCAGTGATTTCATATGTTGCAATATTTCATAAACTTTACAAAACACTTAACAAGCCAATAGTATACATAGATGCCATATCCAGACAATTTTATCCTTGCAAGATATCCTGTTTAGAACTTCAAAATGGATTGGTTCCTCTTGAGACATGCATCAGTGTAAATGGGAACTTTACTTTAGAATAATGAATTTATGTTTTTGTAGCCATAGCAATAACTTAAATCATTTGAAATAAATTCAGTTATTTCAAACAAAAATTAGAAAGAAACAATTAGAATGAGTAAGTTAACTTGCTACCTTTAAAGAAGAAATACATGATATGTTTTAGATATTGCTTTGATTTAGATATGAGTCAGGGGAATCAATATATTTGTCACCAATCTCAGTATTTTTTATTGTTGAAACAAGCTTATAGGAACACTTCAAATTCCTCAGAGAATCACCATCAAAAGGCAACACTGTATACACAGCAAGTATACTGATTGTGAATTGCCAAAAAGCATTAACTTAGAGAGAATATGATCAGGACATACCTAAGCAAATTGCGTTCTTCTAATCTTCATTAACAACCTTAATATTATCAAATTTTTATTCTAGCAAAATTAGATCTTTCTTGTATGAAGAAATGCCTCACAAATAATTGATTGGTGGATAATGGTGTAAAAAAATTTCTCAACACATTCCTCAATAATTTTGTTTTTGGTTTTACAGAGTTGATAACAGAACAAATACAATTGTGGCTATAAAGATCATAGATCTTGAAGAGGCTGAGGATGAAATTGAAGACATTCAGCAAGAAATCACAGTTCTAGCCCAGTGTGACAGTGATTATGTCACAAAATATTATGGATCCTACTTAAAGGTTTCTTTTAATTTCTACATTAAACATTGCTTATTTTACAACAGAACCCCAATTTCATTTTTGTATCAACCTAAACCTAGAAGATGAGGACAAAATTTTTGCTGACAAAGTGGTGATTTTAGCTCTACTAAAGTTCTTATAATAAAATAGATTACACATGCTAATCTCAGTTTCCTTAGATTACTTGTTATCCCAGATTTAAATAAGACTTACTATTGCATATATCAATTATAACTGAAAATCAAAAGTATCAGGGATAATTTTATCTTTTGTATTCAACGAATTGAAAAATATATTTGAGAAAAATGTTGTCTTAATAGTAATGACTGTTTTTTGTTAAATGTAATGGCCATTGGTTGCCAAACTGTTTTACTCCCCATCCTAACATCACTAAAGTGTTGTATTGTTCGAAGATGTCAAGTGATGCATATTTTAAACTTTTTATCAGAATATAGAAAAAAATTGACAAATCAAGTCCAAGTTGAACTAAAGGTTTAAATTCTAATTCTGTATTAGGTACAATGTCCAAACATTTATTTATGTAAACATTTTCTGTCTAGGGCACAAAATTATGGATCATAATGGAGTATCTTGGAGGGGGTTCAGCCCTCGATTTGGTGAGTTTTGAAATGTTTGCCAGAGTAAATTTTGGCTTGTATTGGCTTTTTATGACTAAATTTTATGTTTTATTTATTTATTTTATTTACTTATTTATATGATCAATAGTAAGATATCCCTTTTTTCACTTAGGACGTCATTTCTTAAATTATGTCACTTTGTATTAAGTGTGTCCTTGTGCATCTTTTTTCTTTTCTATGCATCTTTATGTGTCACTATTTTTGGCTAGCTGCCTTATCTTTTCTTTGTAACTTTTGTTAAGAAATTTTCTAAATTTTGTTCTGTTTAGGTAAGCTAGAAAAATCAGCCAAAATAAAAAAACCACAGGTTCAAAGGATCCAAGTTTTGGATATTTCAAAATGACAACAAAGATGAAAAAAACAAAAATGAAAAAACAAGAATAATCAAAAGAAGGATTAAATATCAATAAATATTTGTAACCTTTAGCTGTTGATAAAATGTAACAATGCATTTTTTTGTATCCTCTCAAATACTCAAGCTACCTTTTCATTTGGTTTAGATGAAGGCTGGACCCTTTGACGAAATTTACATAGCAGTTATACTTAGAGAAGTTCTCAAAGGTTTAGATTACTTACACAACGAAAAGAAGTTGCATCGAGATATCAAAGGTATTTATCATATTTTGCTTTCAATTTTTCGTATTGTTTGTTGCTACAAATCTCGGTTTTTTTAAGTCGAGAGTTGTATAAAATAGCATTTTTTCACCCACGTTGTTAATTTGCTTCGAAGGAAACAATTCTGAAGTTATCGTTACAGTCATTGTTGAAAATATTCAAACGCCCACTTAACTAGATTTTCGCCCTCCCCAGTTGAGGTGTTATTAAATTTTAATGTTTGGTATTTATTGGTGGAAGCGCACCGACAAAAGTTTTATTAGCGAGAGACAGTGGCAAATTTAGTTGCAGCGCTGACACTGTTTAAAGTGTTTTAGGGGCTCAATATTTTGTTTAAAACTGCTTTCCGTGGGCTTTTAAGCTTATTACACCAGTAACGCGTTTCAAATTTGATGGAATTTACGTCCGTCTGCGGCTGCAGCTCTCCACAGTCTTAGATCCAGGCATAACTGCAATGGTTATACAATCGTCGAATAGACGAAAAAAAGTTGATTTCTCGCACGCTTAACGGCATTTTCTGTCCCAGTCTCATAGAGTAAGCTAAGGCGCACCTGATTGGTTATTTTCAACCAGTCATTGAGTTTTGTGTCTGATTTGTTTCGTTTCGACCAATCACCTTATTTTTTCTGTTCTGTACTGTCCCTTCGTTATGATTTATGTACTTTGTTGACCACTCCCTATCCACATTTTTTTTACGATTTAGCTGCAAATGTTTTACTCTCTGAAAATGGCGACGTAAAATTAGCTGACTTTGGGGTTGCTGGTCAACTTACCGATACGATGAATAAAAGAAACACTTTTGTTGGCACTCCGTTCTGGATGGCACCAGAAGTTATCAAGCAATCTGCTTACGATTCTAAGGTAAATGGAATTCATTTCCTTTTTAAAAGCATTTTAGGGTGATCTTGTTAAATTCCATTTTTTTGAAATTAAGAACACAGACAATTTCAGTAATTAAAAGCAGTGATATTAAGCAAGAAAAGGACCAATAAAAAAACGCCTAAAGGCAGTTAATTTTGGTAGGATATGACCGCCGATCCGCAATTAATGTCTGTTATATGTAATTGCCTACAAATCTCAGTAGATGACAGTATTCTCATTAATCAACTGAACGGTTAAAATGTTTACAGTCCTTGCCAGAAGTCCTTAGGCTAAAAATGCGTTTGTCTGTAACAGTTGCTAGCCAGTATTTTTCAAAGGAGAGAGGGAGATATCTCTGGAAGTATTCCTAATTTTTAGCGTTTTGCATCAAGACATTTAACAGATGTCTGCATAACCAATCATACAAGTATTTGTCACATTGCTACCGTCTCAAGATGTCCGGTTTAATGATTATGTTTTCCTTTGCTGTAGGCGGACATATGGTCGCTTGGTATTACAGCCATAGAGCTAGCAAAGGGTGAACCCCCACATGCAGACTTACATCCAATGAGAGTCCTATTTCTTATTCCAAAAAATAACCCTCCAGAGTTATCTGGCAGCTTCAGTAAACCATTCAAAGAATTTGTTTCTCTCTGCTTAAACAAAGATCCAAGCGAGGTAAGTTTGTAGAAAGTTCATAACTGATTTATATTGTACTTTGTGTCCCTTATGTATTCTGGTTTCCTTGATGATTAAGAAAATCGTCCTAACTAACTTTGCTGTGAACAGTAGCAAATAAAATTGATTCACTTTTCTTAAAAGGTATTAAACTTGGATTCAGAATTGTGAGAATAAAATGTCTCAGGAGAGATTCTACAAATCATATCAGAGACACGAGTCCGTGGTGTTTCTGTTTCAATAGTTTGTTACCCGGTTATGTCTTTATATGAATATTACTCATAAAGTTCCAATAATTTTTCAGAGACTCTCTGCGAAGGAACTGCTCAAACACCGATTTATAAAGACGGCAAAGAAAACAGCAATATTAACAGAACTTATAGAGAGGCACGCTCGGTGGAAAGCAGAAGGAGGGGAAGATCTAGACAGTTCAGACGACGAGGACAGGTTTGTAATGCCAGGATACAGCATTGTTTTCCGACGTGCTTAATTCCTTAGCCGAAAATTTGGAATTTGGAACCCGCCAAACAAAGTTGGAAGAGTTTGCTCAATTTACAGGAAATTTCAGATTTATTTCCTATAGTGATTGTAAAAAAGCTGAGAATTTCTAAATATTTATACAGCTTAGATTTTCCTCTGTAGAGTAAAACTCCAAAGTAAAATCTGTTTCTATAAGAACCTATCTTACAGGGTTTAGAGGATGTTTAACACAATTTGTTCGCTCTTAGTTTAAAGAAAGGGTTTTTTTAAAACGATGAAGTGTAATTACAGCTATTTGATTTAATCAATTCATCCTGGCTGGAGATCGGAAATCATCAGTAGTATTTTTCCTGTTAAGCCGAATTTCTTTTGTCAAAGGCGCGATCAAAGGTCTTCCTAAATAAAATTTTTTTCTTCTAAGAATCAAGCTTTATTTCCTTTACCTAGCGTTTCATTATGAAGCAGGCACTACTTTTTCTGCATCAAATCTTACTTTTTTGCATCAAATCCTACTTTCAATTTTTCAGTGAAGGCACTACACGTTCTCAGGCCGATCAACCGACTTGGATTTTTGATACAATAAAATCATCGCCGAAAACGAATTCAGAACTCGACAAGATGAATGATGACCGGGGGATAAACTCGCCAAAAACTGGAAGGCCCGAGAGACAACTATCAAAATCCTTGAAGAAACTCTTACCAGTCCTGGATGCGGTATGCTTCTTTCTTTTCATTTTTAGTTTAGTAATTAATACCAAACGACAGGTATTTTTAGTCCGTATATTGAAGAAATTTTTTATGTCAATGCAAATCAAGAAAAAAATGTTGGTAACCTTGTTTCCAATATCGTTTTTGATGTCATTACTTAGTGCATAGCCCCTAGATTCTTTCTACTAAAGTAGCGGCCATCTATATGACTATATCATTATATACTAGTTTTATATAGCCTTTATGCAGTTGTAGAAGGACGTAATCTTTAAAATGGAGAAAAGAGTCTGTTTTTTATTGCATCTATTTGAGCTGGTGCTACAATGGATAAACAAGCTTTCATTCTAATAAAGTTCTTTATTGTTGCATCTACTCTGCACTTTTATGCTTGAACCAAGTTAAGCTCCATTGTTTAAACACGGTTTTGCCTTGATGTTACCTAACTGAACAACCTTGCCATCAGTATTGTATGTTCAAGCTGCTTGTTTGGGGAATTGTATATCTAAAAATTTTTAGAACCATTTCACAATAATAGGTAGTATGAAGTAGCGTTCATATCATTACCAGTTTCATATAAAATTTGTAGCTCAAAGTCAAACACCAGTCTAAAAGTTCAATTGTTGAAGATTTGGAGACAGTCATCCAAGATACGGACCGAAAATGTCCCGGAATCTGCGATGCTTTCGTTGGAGAGATCACGGATATCGTCAGAAGGTCAGTTTTGTTTTTCGACTTTTCGATATTGTTTGTATTGCATTATTCCTAAATATTTGAAAACTATTCCAAAACAATACACAAAAGCAAATGCTTAGGGGCAGTAATCTAGCATAAAAATTTTAACTATAAATGACAAATGGTATAAGAAGTTTTCACCTGAAGGGCTGAAGAGCGTAGCCACAAGCTAAATTGAATTAGTATTGTTATTATTATTAGTTGGTGCCATACATAGCTTAAAAAGCTAATTCAAACCAACTATTTACATTTCTACAAATTATAAAATTAAAACATAATCAGAAGAGAGAAATAATAAAAATTCGAAGACTTTTCAGCAAAATCTTATCTATTCTTTGTCGTGTTCTTAACTTATCTTATTTGAACTTGGAAAGACTTTGTTTGTTGAGAACCAAGGACTTTTGTTTTTTCAACGTTTGACATTCGTAATATTTTTTTCGTAGCCATGCAACTAATAATCGAAGATAGCCCAGATATGCGAGAAATACCACTAGCAACGTCGTTGAAAGCTCAATAATTTCGATTGAACGGCAAGGGAGAAGATTTTGGCAAAACATGTTTTTTTACGAAAAGCATATGTCCAGGACCACAGATCCTGTTATAAATCGCTCTCTATTGCATCGTAAGGACAGTGACATTTCATAATCAGAGTTTGCAAAGAACAATCCATTTTTGATAGTTAGCTGACACAGCATCTCCGTATTGTTTCTATGTTATGATCAAATTTTACCTAAGAAGCGAACTCGCTTGTTTTATTCTTTAAATATTATAATCTATAAAGCAGATGCTATTTGAATTGCAAATAGCATTTTCCCCTTAAATTAAACTTTGCGATACGTGTCTTTTTCGATGAATCTCGTGCATAACTTAACAAAATTTCATAGATTGGTAAGCGGTTTGTATATATTATCAGCTATATTTTTAACTGCACGTTTTCCCCATAGCTGTTACCCTATCGCATTTACAGTTAAAGTAATTCCGAGTCCTTGTTTTTCCCTAAACCATTTTCCATCCCTCTCATCTCACCGAAAACTATATTCCACCTTTTATTGCTGATTCAAAGCAATTTTCGACGTACTTAGTGCCTTTGAAGGGTTCATTAAAGCGCCTACAGAATACAACATTAGAAGATTGAAACGTATGCGTTAATTCTTGAAAATGGCAGCTAATATTGCCATGTCAATAAAGTTTGTATAGTTGCGTATTTTGCCGTTCTTATATTTTTCTCAAATTTGCCAAATATTAACCATATATTTACACTGTGTATAGCAAGTATTTTTCTCTTTGAAGAGACACCATTATCGAGGTTTCCATCACATTCTGCCTTCAGCTCATTTTTTTCTTTGAGGAGGTCATAATCTTTATTTTGTAGTTTGCTCATTGAAGAATCTTCTAATAACATGTCTATAAATATATTGTTTGAATTCCTAAGTACTCGTTCTATTGTTGGTTTCTCAGTTGATATCAATACAGCTGGTTTAAAATTGTATTTAATATCTGAATTCCTTGCATTAAATAGCCTTGTGTGTTTTGAATTTCATTTTTGAAGCAGCAATAGTAGCTCATCGAATCTTCCTCTTTTAAAGATGTTTTCAAATAATTATGTGTCATTTAGTCGTAGTCTATCTGTTTACAATGTCTTGAGATTCGTGATATTATTGCATTACACGTGGACTCGGGCTGATTGATACCTCATGTAAAGGCAACACCCATGATTGAGTCAACTCCCGTCTATGCAGCTAAAGAACATTGGAAGTACAGTTTCATTGAGCGGCGTTTGGCCTTCATCTCTCCTCGACATACAGTTTGACTCAAGGGACAGGGGAAGGCTAAATTACCGAATAAATTTGACAATGTCATCTTAACCTTGATTGAACGAAATTTACTCATGTTAAATAGACGACAGGGTATGACCTTTTTGTGCCCCTCGGGTTCTAGTTTTTGGCACAGATAGCACGATCGTGGCGTTTGTGCTCACTGCAGAATTGCTCGAATAAGCAGTATATTGTGTTTTTTATCAGGTCAAAGCAAAAACATGCAAGTGTGCTGTATAGCTTCAAAGGAAAGCAGCTTGACCGAACGCCAAGTTTGACTTGATCCAAACAGAAAACAAATACGTTCTACAACTAGTTATACTTGATCTTGCAATATTATTATATAACCCTAAAAGAAAACGCAGGTCCATTTTCAACATGCTACCCAGGAGACAAAAGTCCCTCTATCCCTGCTGGCTTTTTGTCCAAGGCATATTACAATTGCCCTCCCTTTTTAAAAAGTTATGACTTGGCCCTATATGGCCTAGCTTGACCTTCCAGACTAGGGGGGTGGAGGGGCATGAGTAGTCAAATTTACCGACGAAGACATAGATAAAGATAAAGTTAGGTGCTATTTCACCTAGCGTAGACGACTTTACCGACAATCCATGGAATTTTTTCACCAACTAATCTACCAACAAACTCATGAAGAATTGGGGGTTAGGAGGTGTCACACTCCTTACACCCCCCCCCCCCGCGCTAGCTACGCCACTGTTGACCCCCCATCTGAATTATCCCAAAAAAGGCTGTGCCGAGGGATTAATGTCACAAGTTGTAAACAGAATTACTTAAAAGAGCTAGAGCCTTTTTAACTAGGGGAACCGACCTCAGGTCAAATTTAATCAGTTTTTTGCTTGATAGTGAAAATCCACCTAAAAACTTTTCCAAAATATTATAGGTGTCACGATTTTATCTACTTCACTCTTTCTTATAAGAACCAGCGAGTTTAAGTTCAGGCTGGCTGTTCTTAATTTTTACGAAAATCCGAGACTGGATTGTTCTTAATTTGTTCTTTAATTATTAGGTTGTAAGCAGTGCAATTGTTACTGCGCTCTTGAGAGGTGTTCAGACCTCGTTTGCTAACAAAGTAAATAAGATTTAAGTTTGAAATTCACCTAAAGGCGCCCCTAGATGGCGAGAAACTCCTCGCTTTTTAGATGAAACATTGTTCAAAATTACATTTTACAGTAGATCAGCATCAGCTTATTCGCAAGTTTTTATTAACTTTTGACAAATTTTGAGGCTCGTGTTCTTATAAACTTTTTCTTATAAACAAGAGTTTAATGGTTAATTTCACGGGATAGTTTCAATTTGTTCACCCTCCCTTTACAAGTGCCCGTTCCCCACCCCTATTTGCTTGGGACATGCGTCAAATGATTTGCGCGCCAAATGTTGTATACTATTCGCAAGGAGGAAAACAGCCTGCTTCGAATCCTGCGGGTGTTCAATTTGAAAGGTATGTCATTACCGGAATTTTCCTTTCACCCTATATTTTTACAAGTTTTAGGTATCTACAATCATTTTAGCTAGCTAGGCTGTTTTTAGAAATCGAAATAACGTAATTTCCATCGTAAAGACGTGGTTGATGGAGTAACTAAGGAAGACAGTATTGGCGTGCCGGATGATGGCCTAATTCGAGTTGAATCGAATGCTTTAATGGCATCTGGCAGTACCACATTTGTTTATTTATAGCTTTCATATTTCGCTAAGCTTGGGATTTGTCCCGGTGCACTTTTGTTGCTTTGCTGGAGTTAAGACGGATTATGCTTCAAGGTACAAACCTTGTAGCCTAGAAGCGGTGGGTTCTAAATTTGTTTTCATGAATACCGCTGAAAGAATAAAGGTATACCCAAATGTGCGATATGAATTGTTGTGAACTGTATGAATTGTAAATGGCTTTTATGAATTGTTATTTCAGTTCTGCTTACGTTTTGTTAATATTAAAATTTTTTATAATCTAGGGAGTAATGCTGTAGCTTCATAAAAACAAAACGTAGGCCTAATTATTTTGTATACAAACACACCAGAGCAAGTCTTTTTTGGATAATCATTTAAGTTGCCATTAAACATTACTTGTTCTTGAATTAATGTAATGTTAATGGATGTATCTGTATTTTGGCATTCCAATGCTATTTCTATAAATATGCTATATGATGTCCTATCCACATGAACTTGGCTCTAACATGTTTTGGTGAAAGGATGCTTGATATGAGGTCATTTTTGCAGACATGCCAGGTTTGCTAGCTGAAAGAAAATCAGGAATGGCTACTCCGGAAATCGCTGGTGAAACTGACAGTGCAAGTGATAAAGAAAATAGTGAGGTACATATATAAGTAATTCAATACCTCTAAGTAATTCAAGGCCTGCCAACCGGAGATATTTTTTGAAAATTATCTCTGCAAACTTGATAAAGCAAGTGTGTGTGTAACAGAATGATTTGTCTCAAATTCATTCTTAAATGGTTACATAACCTAATTCAGTATATGTCATCTTGGAACCTGGCTTTGTTTGCTTATACATAAATTGGGAAGAAGGTCATACAAATAATAAATAACACTTTTCATGGTCTTGCAAGCTACCCAACTAGGAATTTTGGAATGCACACCCAAGTTTGGTATCTACAAGATCGAAGGCAAAAGTGCCCTGTTTTTGCACCAAGCCTTGGTAGTTTTTTAACTGCAAAAGGACAATTACAAAATAGTACTAATTATTTGCTTCAGAGGCCATCTATGGAAAAAAATGTTTTTGATTATACAGGTAGTTGGAACATTTAAGGTAATACTGCAATTTTACCTTAAATACACCTTAAACACTAAGCATTCAATTTGCCACTAAGCAATTGCCTGGCAAAACTACAAGTGAAAAAGCTTTTTTGTTGTGAAAGGAAAAATAACTGATGTATATATATATATATGAAAACTGGATTATCCAATTTGCTTTAGCTATATATTCAAAAACACAAATGTTTTCATGGGAATAATGTTGGTGGAAACTGGTCCATCTAATTACAATCAAGTTGATTTAAAATCTTAGTTGTGTAGCTATTGATGATGCCAAATAGCATTTGTTTATGATAGCCAGTTATACTTCCTTGAAGACTTATATCAGCTAAGGCTTTCTGGGGAAAAAGCTCTTAGGCCTACCTTTAATAAGTATTTCCCTTCATCCCATAACATATTTATTGAGCTTGTGCCCAAACACATCAAACATGCAGTAGAATGCCTTGCATTTGAAAAACCTCTCATATGGCAATAGACTTGAATAATGGATGTGTTTTAGTGACAGCAGTTGTTGCTATGGATAAAGAAGATGAATAATAAATTGCAATCAAATGACTACCTTTTTTGATTAAGCTACAGATAAGAGATTGTAAGAATACTTGAGAACTTGTCATTTAACTTAATGCATCCTTTTGCTCTTAATATAATCAGAACATGTTTTGTCTGATCTATTACTTTGTGCTGTAGGATTCACATTTTGTTCGGAGAAGCACAAGAAGGATGTCAAAGCCAGAATTCTTGTCAGTATCATTTGTAAGTCCAAGAGGTATACCAGGAAAAAGCCCCACCCAGTTGTCTCCTGGGAATTCGTCCCCAATATATTCACCAAATCAGTCATCAGAACATGAAGCAACAGAGGATAACAAAGCAAGGTTAGAAAGTTTTAAAAAACAATTCTTAAAATGATTTCTTTGTTTTTAGTCATCTTTCTTATTCCTTTACCCATATTCTTTTCTAGAAGAGGCTTTTAGAATTCTATAAGAATCTTTTTCCTTCAATCGCTGTTAATTGATTTGATTTGTTGTGTACAAATCATGCATGTCATAATATTTTGCATGATCTTCATGCAACTTTTCTAAACAACAGGACTGAGGATTCAGAAGAAGATTTAAGTGATCATGAAGTATCATTCAAAAAGCCTGCCATGCCAAGTCAAAGAGGAAGGAAAAGAAAAAGTAGCAACTTAGGAAGAGAGGTATTTGATTTTGCTGTAGATAACTGGAATGATGTTTTAGGGGTTAAGTGGCCATTGGGTATAAATAAAAATGGGTCAAATTTCCTGTCTAATTCAAGATTATTCCAATGTTTCATAATTTGTTACTACTTAGAATCTTTTGCCTAGTCCTGATACCATGATCAGCTTTTCAGCATGTTGGTGGAATTAAATTGGAGTATTTTGAATTACGATTATATCATTTTTTTACCACAAAGTGTGCAACACAATATTTTCCTTAGAGATAGATTCAAGATCCATTCAAGAAGACAATGCAAAGCAAGTTTAATAAGCAAAATCAGAATAGTAATATTGTAGAGCAGTAAGTTAAATGATGATTGAAATTGATTGATATTAAATATTCAGTTAATGTAGGCTACAAGTTTCTGTCTTTCTTTCAGGAAGCAAAGAAAACAAGAAAGAGTGGGGGTGGTCGGAAGAAAGCACAAGCATCAGGTCAAAAGCATGGAATGCCAAATATGTCTGATGAAGAAGAACAGTCACTTTTTGATATTGTTAAAGGTGGAAAAACAGCATTGCGGGTAAGAAAAGCATTGCTCCTTTGGTAGTGCTAAAGTTGTTTAAATTCTGAGTGAGTGTTTCTCTAGGACAATCCTAGTATACACCCCCTTTACAACGTTATCCAGATAGTTTCTTATTTAGTTGCGAACCTATTGTTAGAGAGAGTGGCAGTTTCAAAGGCAGTTTTCATGAAAACATTATTATCAATTTCCTCAAATTTTTCTTGAAGCTTTTTGGCCGTTGATCTATTTTTTCACTGAAAAAAGTTCATCTTGCGAGCAAACTTTGTGAGAGTTTTTTCTCAAAGTGGTAGTGACCAAAACAAAAGAATTAACTTATGAACAATGTCTAGAGATAATGTTTTATCACAATGATGGAGAAAAGCTATGATTAAATTGCTAACATAATTGGATGCACAAAGACTGCTGCTTTTGACATGTGCAAAAAATTGAAAAACAAGGAGCGTAAAAAAGTTGTCACAGTCAAAAAGAGCAAGAGCTCTCATAACATCAACAGCCGAGCATTCCCCCTAACTGATTTGCATCAAAACTGATTTGGGTCATTACACAAAATGGCACAAAATATTCGTAAACAGTTGAACTCTCAAAAGCTGTTGGTAAATATTGCAAGGAAAATAAAGAATTGTCATTGTACCTTCGTACTGATTGTTTTCTACAACACTTGCAGCTGTAAAGAAATATCGTGGCTTTAAGGCTTTGCGCTGAGTGATATATGTCTGCTCTGCAAGAACTTTAAGATTTGCTAAAATTACATAATTTCTATGCATGTTTTATTACTGATCAGTGGCATCTCCATGCAAATATTTTCCCCAGCTAAGAGTAAACAAGCTGTGTTTCTCTTTATTTAAAAATATTTGTGTCTCAAGAACTAGTGACCATGTTTTGTTGCCCAATTTGAACTGAGTCCAAGTCACCTGACTTTGCTGTTCTTTGCTTATTTGACATCAGTTGATTTGCGTAAGGCTTGTAGCACAAAGGTTTCTCATTTTAACAAAAATTGAAAATGGATAAAAGCGTACAGACTTTGCAATATTTTAATGTCTTTGTTTATTTTGGGAGTGTTTCTAAAAAAATTATTATCACTATAAGTTAAAAATTCGTTTTCACCAGCCTAATTTGTTTCTGTCTGAAAGCACAATCAATCTTCGAAATGTCCATATACTTTCGTGAGGGGAGTGTATAAAAGTATGAAAATGGTATTTTGGGGTTATAAAACAATTATGAAAAAATCATCTTGTGAGAAATTTGCCTTCCACATCCAGTAATTTTTTGTCAACAACTTTGTTGGCTAGGACATCAGGAAAGTGAATTTTGTTTTTAAAAATTGTTATCAGTCTTGGCGTCTGCCATTCTAAAGTAAGTATCTCTGTGCTGTTTATAGTTGTGGCTTATAAACAATGATGGCTTACATTTCTTTGTGAACCAAATTTTCTGTACCTTCTAATCGAGGGCAGAGTAAATACAAAGGTAGCTTATAATTTAATTACTATGTTAGGAACGGATTGTCAGCTGGTTTATCAACCTAGCAAGGCAAATATAAAGGCATGCAGATCCTAGTCTTTTTATCAAATTTTAATGTACTGATTTAATCAGAACAGTTGAAATACTTAGCTGAAAGTGCACTATTTGGAATGAAGGATATAATTTTTGAATTCAAATTAGGCTGTACTTGATGATTGGATTGAAACATACAATGAAGATAAGGAGGGTGCAATGGTGGATCTTATTCAGTTTTTTGTACAGTGCTGTGGTTGCAAAGGTAAATATCATAATTGATGGATTTTCAATTACAGCTCTTCTGCTTCTGTTTGAAGAAGTTCTGTCATTAACAGATTGTTTGTCATCATAAATATGTTTTGCAATATTTTAAACTAAGGTAAACTAGAAGCCAAATATTTTATTCTTTGTGTATAGACTGTTATCTTGTAGCCATATATTTAGAGAATTTTTCAATGACAGATTGTAAAAGATTTTGTCTCTTATTTCCCATTTATTTTTTCTAGGAAAAGTAACAAGGGATATGATAGAGGCGGAAGAGACAGTTCAGGCAATAAGACAATTGACAGAGACATTTGATGAGGACAGTCATGAATACCCACTCATTGCAACTGGTCCTGCTAGCAAGAAATTCAAGGTTTGAGATGTCATTTGAAAAAAGCATTTTTTCTTATCAGAAGCTACATATATTTGCACATATTATAACAGATATTTTCTGTGCTTCAGGAAAAAATGGAATCACAATTTCTTTGTTTTGAACCATTGTGTCACTAATTTCAGGAAGTTTTGTTTCATAAATGTGTGTTTAAATAGTTTAAATTAATTTTGTTCGATTTATTTTCCGTTGTTGCTTATCCAAAGATTTCACTTTTTCATGTTGTGCTCTAGAGGTTAAGTTTGATTTGATAATTTTTTTCAATCTTTATTCTGCAAAATTTGTCTGCCCATTCAAAGTAATTGTCTATGCATTTTCATAGTCTAGGTAATTGCCCCTGCATTTTTTTTAATATGCACAAGATATCCGGTATGACATTAGGTGTTTTGATTTAGAATGTTGCGAGCCATTTATTGCCTAGTAACATCTTTTGAAACAAAGGTAACAACATGATGTTGGTTTTTTTGTAGAGCAACCTGTCACATTTTGTTGAGCTGCTTATCAATCAATGCCAATACAATGTTATCTATGATGAAATTATGATGGATACCCTAATAAGTTGGCTGATCGGCCTGTCAGACTCACAAGTCAGAGCGTTTCGACATACAAGCACCTTTGCAGGTTAGTTTTTACTTTGTATGGCAATTTAAACAATCTTTAATGAAATGTATTATTTGTATTGCTGAAAAGGAAGTTGAAAATTTTGCACAGCATGCTAGGCTACTTCTTAAAACCAAATTGACTAAGTTTGCCTGATCATAATGGTGGGAACATGGTGTCAAAGGCTCAAAACATTAGCCTTTCAATTTTTCGTACATATTTCCAGCAAAGATGACTATCTAGCCCAAAAGTTTACCATTTCAAGGTATAAAAAGCCATTCACTATCCAATAGTTATCGCAGTATCCTTACTCTAAAGCCTTTACTACGATAAACATTGGATAGTAAATGGACAGAAAGTCTTTAGTAAATGCTACTTTTTTCAAATCTTTATTTTTATTATTAGTTTTTTATTAGTTTAACAGTTAAAGTAAGGATGCAAGCAAAATGCCCTAATCTAATACATTGACTAGTTTTCAATTGTATTATCTGTTCTTCCTACAAATTGGCAAGTTGATTTGTGTTTATGTCAGGAAATATTGAAAGCAGTGATTTGATAATCAGCTCAAAAGTGTTAATGAATAACAGATAATCTTAAACTTGAACACATTACTTTTTCACTGTTTTAGGCATGAAAGTTGTAACTGGTTTAATCAACGTGGCTTTAAAAGTCAGTGTCGAATCAGACAATACACAGGTAAGAGACATTGTATTTCCTATGTTTACAGTTTTACTGATATTCTTAAACATAGGTTTATCTTTTGTCAAAGCTACGGATCATTTATATTGTTATATTTTAACCATAGCGACAGCTTGATACAGAAAATAAGAAGCCAGTTAACAAAAGATCTCGTGAGAATGTCGAAATGTTGCAAAGAAAACGAGAAGAGGTGAGAAATTCTTTACTTGGATTATTAGATAAATTTGTTGGTTTAAACATAAGAACTTGAACATTTTAGTGTCGAAAATGAATGTATGTTAGTTAGAGGTTGCTGAAGAATTGTCTGATGTTCTCAGAATAATTTTTAATTTTTAATATTCCAAAAGGTAAAGCATGTTAAAAGAACTTTCTTTAGAGAAGAAATCTATTTTTACGTTTGTTTTTTGTTATGCCACATTGTAGGTAAAACATTTCTTTAATGGAAACGGTTGAACTATTTATATACAATATAAGTCTATGCTAAGCAATGAAATTTATACTCTTGTGTGTTTTTTAATTGCATGTCTTTTTCCATAGCTGAGGCAAAATGTTGCAGATTTGCAAGAGATGATGACTAGAATTTTCTCAGGAATTTTCGTACATAGATACAGGTAAATTACCTTTGTGTTGTATTTTGCAATGGCTTAGCAAGCACGTTTGTCTTAGGGAGTGAGGTGGGTTTGGGATGTAGGAACAGTTAGTTTCATGGCAAAGTGAATCTTGGCTCGGTTAATTGTATAGTAAGAAATTTATGTAATTTTTTTGGTACTTCTATTTGATTCTATGGTCATGTGTCTAAGATTTTTTGATTTGCTGTTGAAGTCATTCGATGAATACAATGAAATGGTGTTCGTTTTTTGCAAATATGACAAACATGTATTTCTCCCCGTTCTCAAGGACTGCTGTCCAAATTAACTTCTGTTTATTAATCATGATTCACAATTTCTTCCATTAGAGATGTCCGTCCGGAGATTAGAGCAACTTGCATTTGTGAGATAGGGTTATGGATGAAAAATTACAGGTAATTGGGCTGGAAGTATTTTCTGTTGGTCTTAAAAGTGTCTCATCCAAAATCATTTTGATTCAAAGGAAGGCACATCCTTCTAAATTTGTGGCAACAGATGTTTTCCTGTATTGTTGAGATTGTGAGAGAATCTTGGCAAAATGTTAGATATTGGATTGTTTAGATTAACATAAATGAATTTTGTTATTTTCCACTTTTCTTGCCATCACGAGTTTTTGCAAAATTGGAAGATTTTAATAAATGGTTTTTATTATATATATATATAAAGAGATGGATGTCGCTGCAACAATTCTAATAAAACTGACCCTTGGGTTTCTAAATCCTGACGATTTCAACTAGATAAACACGATTAAAACTTCCAGTTTAGTGCTTTCTATCAAAACGTTGTGAAATTTATATCCAGAAATTGGACACGTCAAGTCAGCGGACAGCTGAGCAGACAATAACTATAAGGATTCAACTAACTTTTTTTATTCATATTTTTTCTGTAATTTCCTTCTTCAATTTGATTTTCTCAATTTTAAAGAGATATGAATTTCTTCACCCAGCTCTTTCTTTGGAATAGCAGAGCAAACATACACCAAATATATTGGATGGACTTTACACGATAAGGTAATTTTGCAAGTGGGCATCGTCGTAAAGGCCTTTGATTTCGAGGAAGATAACATGATATTTTTGACTGCACGTTGTTTTGATCACTCATAACTGTTAAAACAATCCGACTGTTTGAACTGGAATTCAATAAGCAAAATATTGATTCATGTGGCTTTTGGATTCAATTGATAGCAGCTCTAGATCATTCATTAATCAATTTGCTCTAGCAAAATAGACACAAATTTCATAGCATGTTTTTCTCTGAATTTTCTTACTTTTTATGGAACTGGCTAACGCTCGTGGTGATACAATCGTAGGTTGGCGAAGTGCGTCTTACAGCTCTGCAAGTCCTGCAAGGGCTTTACGAATGTGACAGCTTTGTACCACAGCTGGAACTTTTTACAGAAAGATTTAAGGTGAGGTATTACTTCCGCTCCCCCGATTTCAATGCTGTTACTTCACCTTCAGTTCGCATAAATCGTTTTTTTAATGAATGATAAATTAGAAACTTACAATAATTTACAACTGAATTTTTCTAAAACTGCCTGTGTGGCAGCATGCAGCAATACCTTATAGGGTTTGCTTCAGAATCCAAAAAATATAAGTATTCGATCTTCTACTGTAAAACAGTTTTATGAAATCAAAGTCAATTATGAAGTCATAGTTAAATTTCAGGTCTTTATCTATTCACTTATTTGCCTTTATAAATATTAAACCCGGTTACAATTTTCCACTGCCTTTTTTTAATGTACATATTTAAAATTGTTTGCTCTCGTTTAAGGAGCGAATTGTTTGTATGACGCTTGACAAAGAAAGTGATGTTTGTGTCCAGGCAATCAAAGTAGCTGGTCTCTTCTTCAAGTACGTTTGATAAATTGCTTTTGTTGAATTATTTTGTTTAGATAACTCGTGTATTTGCAAAAAATTATGCGCCAAATCCTAACTTCTTTTTGAACTCAATAACAGAACCTCTAGAGTTGAAGCTTCATTGGTATAGAGTTTCAGTACATGTAAATTTTGAAAATAGTTTCACAAGCAGACTTAAGCTGCACCTTCTTTACCGAGAAGGCTTTTTCAGTTGATTTTAGTCAAGCAATTGTATTTTTCTGACGTTGCAGTATTCTTCCGAGATGGCAGTATTCTTCTGATATTCTTGATCACGTAAGTCCAATAATCCTCATACCCCATTTTGTTATATTGAACATTCATTTATTGCAGACATGACTTGCTCATGGAAGAAGATGCCAGTCAAGTGGATCAGCTTGTGTTCTGTGACCAGAGATCCGTTGCTCATGCTGCTGGAGAATTTCTTAACATGCGTCTTTTTTATCAGGGAAATGAGGAAGAAGTGGATGTTGTTATTAAGTCTCCTTCAACGGGAAGAAAAGGTAGGGTGAAATTTGTCTGTTTGAATCAAAGATTTTAACATTTCCTGCTAAATTGGGATGCGTTTTAGGTATGTGCTGACACTGATGGCCGAATATGACTTGACTTCTTTAACTCCTCCCTCTGCACCCTCCCCTTTCCACTCTCATTGCATCTGTTCCACTGTCAGTTGGGCTTGAGCTAGATTCGCTTTAACGCTTCGCTAAATTCGCTTTTACGCCAAATTCGCTTTTACGCTAAATTCAAAATGTTATTATTAATATATGTTGCTGAAATTGGATCACGATAATGAATATTTTAATTTGGCTGTTTTCAATAATACTTTTTGCAAATAAAGCCAAATTTGAGCATCCCTGCTAATCAGTTTTCCGGCTTATGTTTGGTTTGCAATTTTCAAAGAATATTTCTTTTTATTTTTCGTAGGTACGAAAGGAGCCCTGATCAAACAAACCAACATGAAATATTTAGTGGATTTTTTTGTCAATTCTCAGGTAATCTTTTAATATTGAATATTTCAGAAATTAACTTCCAGCCCGCCTTGGCATTGTATAATTATATTCTCAAACTTGGTTTGCAGAAGACGTCTCTCCTAAAGCTTTAGAGATTGAAAATTTCCGCTTTACCGGTCTATCCTGTACTGCTCATTGCCATATTAGCCGAACTATACACGCTTTGGTGTATAGTACAGGACGGTTCTAAGCTGCTACCCTGATTTTCATGATTGTCTGATGATTGCACTAAGCGTCATTCTTGAAGTTGCAACTAAGAACCATCTTGTACTTTACATCAAACGGCTTGAGAGATTTTTGTAGAAGCGCAAAGTTCTATCAAAGGTCAAGTGATCGTGTTCTCAGAATAGGTCGCTTAGGATTTCGAAATCTGTTTTGAATCATAGGGGTAATAAGCCTCAAGCTTTTTTGACTCGGGTAGTTTCCTTATCTTCTCAAGTGTTTGTAATGTGAATAAATTGTTAAAAATGTGTCTTTATCTAGAATTATATATGCGAGAAGTTGCTTCAAGCCTCAAAAAGTTAATGTTTTGGTAATTTTTATTTATTCTTTCACCTAGATTCACGACCATGCTGCATATTTGGTTGACAGTCTATGGGAACACACTGACTTGATAAAGGTGAGCTCCGTTGCATTATGGGTATTACTTTGCCTAATAATTTTATCATTACAACAAATACGGGCAAGCAGCTTATGTAATTGAAGATAAATACTATGCCTTTTTAGTTCGCGTGAAGGGTGTTGTCTCATTCTCATGTTACAAGGATGTTGTGCGTTATCAAAATGTGTTAACATCTGAAAATGGTGCTGTAGTTGGGACAAAAGAAAAGGCTAAACATATTGACTGGGCTAAACACTTACATGAAAATATTTTATATTGGATATTGACATGTTGTATTGTTGCAGGACTGGGTAAACTATTCCAACATTCTCTTGGACACAAGCTCTTTGATAGGTAAATATATTCATTGTGCTTAATAACTCTGGCAGCTAATTCTGCTATGATCACGTAGCTCTAACCTTTTCAATCGAAATCAGTAGTTATGACGTTTTTTGGTATCCTGAATGTGGGCATAAGTTACCATTCAGGAGTTCCTTGAATCCGTTGATTGATTAGTAAGAAAACGGGCATAAAAAACTACAAGAAAGTTGGTTACAGTACTATGATATCAATTGAAATATAGACAGAGAGTGGGGCTATAAAATCAAAGTAATTTATTCAGAGGCAATTACTTACAGCTTCCGGGTCACGGCACCAAGTTGTTTTGGATTTGCCTGAGTATCCTTTTAGAGATACACGGAACATCTTGCGTCCTCAATTACCAACATTTACGACGAGATGTAGATATTAAATCCAACTATAATCAATTAAGAAGTAAACAGAACGCGATTATAAAGAAACAAATGTTACATTTCACTAATTGGTAATTCCCAAGTAAATATGATGAAATTCAATGTAGCGTCATGATCGCTCGTTCTTTCATGATATATACATTGCAGCCGTAAGCTCTACTCTTTTCTGATAACATTCGCTTTCTCAATTAACTTTACTCATCGCACTTCCCATTTTGTTTTCTATCAGAGCTTGATGACGCCGGTGAGACAGCATTGATAGAAATTATGGCAGCTTCATGCAAACAAGCTGCTCTTGGTCATGGCCCGTCCGGAAGAGTTGTCAAAAAGGTTTCCATAGCAAAAATTATCTTTTTTTGCCAAATAATCACCATAAAAAAATCTTATACTTAATCTGGAACTTACAGGATGTTAATTACAGCATGATTTGATTGTACAGATCAATAAACGTGGCACCCGTTCCGAACGTGTATAAATCCGTGTGATCTATCCGAGAAACCGAACATAATAGAACAAGGGTGCAGAAGCTGAATTTGTTGGTGTCTCTTTGTCGATATGCACTTTTTGGTGTCTCGTATGAAAACAGTACACGATTAATCACTCAATGCCATTTATGTTTTCTAGACGGCAAGTGCTAGAGAAAAGAGGCTTTTGATCGAAGAAAGGCACACTCTGAGTAGCCATTTTATGACTGTACTCCCCCACCTTCTTGCCAAGGTATGGTATTTGTCCTCGCTCTTATGATTTGAACTAATGTTAGACACAACGACACTAAAGTAGCAAAATGTTGATTAGTATACATCTTTGAAATTATCAGTATTAACTATGATCAATCAGTATTTAGTCTTTTCAATATATGAATGGCGTAAGTTTTAACTGGTTTGTTGTTTTGCCAGCCTGTTCATTAGAAAGTGTTTGCATCTTTCCACATATCAGTACTTCGCCATGTTTCCATTTTATCGATTTGAATGATATTAACTTCCTTTACGTATACCTATGAAGTATGGAATCTTGCATCAGTGGTGAATCTTTTGACATTGTATGCTTTTGATAAGTTAATATTTGTTATAGTTCGAAGCGGATGTTCACAAGACAACAAATTTAATTGCTATTCCCCAATGCTTTGAACTTGAGCTCTATGCTGAGAAGCGGCTTCTCAAGGTATGGCAAAGCAGCTTATTCTGTCAAAATAGATAAAACATTCCTTTGCCGTTGTTATATTGAGATTCTCCATCGTGCCTCCCCCCTTGATGAAATTCTAGATAGAACCGAAAAACTTTAAGCTCTTTTTCTGCTCCCCTTTTTCCTTGATGAAGTTCTAGGTAATACAGTAGAATGTTAAGCTGTAATTGACTTTTGAATCTTAAAGTGTTTGCTGCTCATGTGAAAGTACGTCGAATTTGGCTTACGAATCTATCGTGCTCCTCTTAATTCATACCTAGAAAAAATACCTAGAGTCTTTCGATTGGACAATATAAAGCTTGTTTACCCTTGAACCCTGTTTTTGTAGCACCTTGAAGATCTTCTTGGCCACTTGGAAAACATAGTCTTAAAGCATGGAGATGAAAAGGTACATGCATATTAAATGTGCTGGAATATCGTGACGCCAGTACTTCAGCGTGTTGAGGATTACAGTACGTGAAATTTAATAAAGAGAAGAAACACAGTTTGGTTAATTATGGAAACTTCTGTACATTGGACGTCTTTGTTACCAGACTTACTGTCAGTTGTAAGGAGGTGTTTGTTTCTATAAAGAAATTTTGGGACAAATACATTTGCCTGTTGTTTGAAGGTGTTAGCTATTTAGAGTTGTCCGCGTTTAGAAGTTGTCTGTTATTTTCGTTAGTAACTTATACTTAAAAATGATTGGCTTTTAGTATAAATCACTGTTTCTAAGAATCAGGAAAAACTCACCGAATAACTAGTTGAGAAAGCCATGAAAATGACCATCCCTTTACTCGTAGCTTTTGGAAACCTGCTCAAAGACTCTCCAGTTCTTAACAGATAACGACCTCATCATTCAGCAAACTGCGGTATGAATTTTAAATGTTCTTCACGATATTTGTTTTAAAGGATTGTTTGTATTCGTACCGTAGTCTCCTGGTATTTGCCAATGGATTGCAAACAGGAGCGTGCCAATATTACAGTGCAATTGCTTAATATAAGATTTTATATAGTAGTTTGGTATCAGTCTACGGGTCTCATCTAAGAAGGTAGAGAGGGTAAGCTCATTTGATGGTCAAATGTTGATATGCTGAGGTGGTGTCCATTGAGGGATTCATTATTATTTTGTTTAGGAATGATGAAATTTTGACATGAATTTATTAGTGTCCAATATCTACTTCAGGAACTTGCGAGGCACCGCATAGTTGACCAAGTTGTCGAAAAGTTCCAGTCAAGTATTTCATCTGGCATTCCATCGGTAAGAAGAATCTCTGCTATTTATAACTTAACATCGGTATATAGAACCTTGTTTCCAGTGTAGGCCTGAAGGGTATTCTATTTACAGTAAAGCCTCTTCTTTATCCCATATAGTAATCACTACTGTCTCTTTAAACGTAAATCCAAGCCAAATAAATGGAACTTTCGTCTGAGCAGCACCTAACACGTCCGATTTTTTACTGGGTGGTTTTTTCTGTTCCTAATTTGCAAGTGACCAAACGAATATTCTATGTGGCAACTCCCAGCATCAATGAGAACACTGGGCAAGTTTAATGTTCCGTTAAGAAGTTTATATCTCCTCAAACAATAATTAATCAGTAGCGCTCAACATCACTGAATTTCGTGAGCAAAACAAATTGAAAGATCGTTCCCGGCACTTTTTCGCAGTAACACTGTACCCATATTGTTAATTTATATAAACCGCAAAACAAATTGGTAGTTTCTTCGTCATTTCTTTAAAACAAAAAGTTCCTTCATCGTCAGGAGGTTGAGGACAAAGAGGAGCAAGAATACTACAATGTTCTTGTCAGCTTGAAGCGGATTGCTGCCCTTTACAAGTATGTTTGCATCATTATGTTTTGTAGCCTCAAGTAGCCTTGAGATTCATTTTCTGTTCAGTTTGGAAAGAATAGATCTAGTAGTCTCAATCAATAGTATTTTCAACAAAGGCCAGAAGTATGCCATGCAATGTTTAAGTTACAAAAGAAACATTGTTCAAATCTGGTAGATCTCCAATGACTTCTAGAACAATTTCCTTTTACTTCCTTTTGTGCCTGAATTCAATCATATATTAATTATTTTATTCAAATGTCTACATTTTGTTGCTATTTTCCCAGGAAAGAGTGTGTTCGTTTGGCAAACTGTTCACGATGTGTTTTGTTATACCCAGCCATTCCAAGTTGTGTTCCCTTTTAAGTGATAAATGTACATTTTGCATTCCATTCTCAAAAGCTTTCGCATCTGAATAACAAGATTCTTGTTCTCATTCATTATAACACGATTCTTCTATTTTACGTATCTGTAGGGCGCACGACTTAAGAGGGTGGGCCCTGCAAAAAGACCTCCATGGAATCATCGATCAAGGCACAAAAGATTCTGTGGACGATGATGTAAGTATGGTCAGGCTCCCTTTGGCTTTGCTAGTCTTCTAAAGACTTTTCTTGTTGACAAAATACCGTAAAGCTCTATCAAGCCCCCCTCTATTAAGTCCTTCTTTCTATTAAGCCCCCCTTTCTATTAAGCCCCCTCTTTAACCTTTGATGTAAAGCAAAGAAAAGAAACGCAGTTAGTGGGTCTTTTGACGGGTATGATGGTGATAAGATCGTGTGCATTGAATAAGGCCTATGTAAAGATTTTCTTGTGCACCTTCAAAGTCAGTGGAAATTTGTTTCAAAGATGTTCCAGGGTTATTAATTGATCCTGGTGATTCTGATGAAGATGAGGACCTTTTGATTAGTTAATAAAACTTTCGAAGCTGCAAGCAAAATTTTCTGATAACATTTGCATGACATTTTTATAACAAATAATAGACAAGGGCATTCTAAGATACGCAAATAATAGATAAGCCCCCTTTTTTAATAAGATACGCAGGTATCACCTACAATAGCGTTCTCATTTTTGCCTTGTTTTGTTCACTGCAGGTATTGCGACTGTCATTGAACTGTATGCATACATCCTTGCTATGGAGTTTGGCAGAACTTGATCCAAATAAGCCATCAAAGGTTTGTCACAGTAACCAAACAGATGGGATGATGTATAATATAGCGTTTTATTGTTTGTATTTGCAACCAAATTGTTGAACAAGCTGGATGTAGGAAAATCAACCATGTTATTTAGTCATAAACCTGTCGCAATTTTATTAGGCATATATTTTTTGTCGTTTAAAGATTAAGGAAAATTTTTGGAATTTAGCTTTTTATACCAAGTAATGTCTAGTAGGCTGAGATAATTTCTTATTGTAAATTTTTATTTGTTCAACAGCACTCTTTTTTGGTAAAAATGACTGTTGCTCTTAGACCATTAGACTGTTTCCAAATTAGTTTACGGTTTTTTGTAGAGTGAACTCAAGGCCTTACGAAAAAGGCTCTACGCGTTTATGTCTCATCTGGACCAACTTGTGCAGTACAGCAGCGACGTGATCAAAACTGAGGTATAATTCAAAACAATTAGACTGGATTGGACTTGGGTGTATGTTAAGAATATCTTTGCATGGCTTTAGGTGAAGTGTAATAAAATGGAGAAAAAGAATCGATTTTCCACTGTTTGAATTGACTGACTATATCCAAGATTATTTTTTTATAATGCTGCGTATACACAAAGGCTGTGATCCTTTATTATAAAATTTCAAAGTGTTATTTTTTTATTTTTTCTGTTATGACATTTTATGATCAGTGATGCCATTTTGTGATCATATTTTCATTTTTTGATGCTGCATCATCTAAATGTTTCAATATTTGTCCAAGAAAACCAAACTCTGTCTACATTTATTTAAGATGTGCACGTTTGTTTCTGTTGAATGCACGTAAAACAAATTGTTTTATTTTCTAGGCATTCCTGATATTCTCTGATTTACTCGTTTTCTTTGCCAATCAGCTGAATAACACATGTGAGAATTATCCTTTAGAATTTCTACTTTTTTTGCAAGCGCTTCTAAATCTTGTTTGCATCTGTTTTTTTCCGATATTTTAATCTTCAATTTTTACTGAAATTTATCGATGCGAAAGATTAAGCTTCTACGCCATTGGCTTGTATATAATATACTTATATAGATTTATTTATTGTTATTTTATTTCATTTTCTGTCGAGGGTAATCTTGCTACCCAATTTCAAATTCCTGTATAAAGGATAGTCAGTTCTTAGTTTGTTGTTTTAACTCTGTCTGACCCGGTACCAGGACCGTGTCTACATTTTGGCCCTCCTTTTCATTGTATTCCATTGCCCTGTTCAGCTTGATATTGACATCCCAAGGCAAAATTTGGAATTCTCAAAGGGAAGTTTCTTTCATTCTGGGGCTAAAACATGGAATGAGATTTCAAGAAACATCAGAATGAGCCCCACAATTTCCATGTTTAAAAGAAACTTGAAAGGATTCCTGCAAAGTTAATAAATTCCCTAAACAAAACACGATCCCTAGGTAGAACAGCAACAACTTTATTTTATATATATTAAAGAAGTAATTGTAATAGAAGTAGTTTATTTTATTTGTATTATAGCTGATAGAGAATTCGTGTGTAAAGATTTTTGAAAAAAAATGAAATGAAATGTTCTGGTAGTAGTTTTCTTGTCGCCGAGTATCTTACGAAATTCTCGATTTCTTTTGCTTTAGCTCCTCTTTTAAGAAGATTGGTTTATGAGGCGGAAATGAGTGTCCAGGTGCGGCTGAGAGACTTCACAATGGCTTACGTGTTTGCCGATATTGACGATGAAAATGACTTTGACGACGTCGATGAAGGTATGTGTCATGCATGTTGCAACCAGTTTGTTGATCTGTGTGCATTTTAAAAGATCTTTGACTACTTTTGGTATCAAATACTTACACCGTTTCCTGCAGCTGACAAACACTGAGCTAAATTATTTGAACTGTCAGTAGGCTAGAGCAGTGATTGTTTTTGTGAATTTAAATCTAATGCTAATTCGAAATTTTAGTGATAATCAAAGGTATGTATGGAATAAATCAAACACTTAGTCTCCCTGAAAACACGAAGCGAGAACCGATTCTTGTTTTAGCATGCGGAATCAACAGAGCGGTGTAGTTGTAAGGCGCTAACACCTTCTGTGATATGACTCCTATGCTCATGATCGACTAACGAAGCATGCCCCAATTATTAGAAAATAATTATTATCCTTCTTTTTTTCATCGTTAGGCGATGATTTCAAGGCACAAGAACTCAACCAGAAACGAACAGTGTTGGCAGCCTTCTGCAAGCTGATAGCTTTCAACATCTTTGACATGAAATTAGCCGCTCCAGTTTTCGCGCAGCTAATTCGGGTAGGTCCTTAGAATTTTAGTAATTTTTTTTAACGGATTGATGATGAGCCTTCATTAATTACGAATAAATAGAGATAAACCAGCCCTTTGTATTGCATACAGTGAGTCAGAAAGGCGGAAACATGGCTTACTAAAGCCTTTTCATCAGAAGCTACCCATATTAAATTAATGATCAAAACATAAGCGGAATTTATTTCCATGTGTTCCGCGAGAGAAAGAATCGCGCGGTAAGATTTTTTACCAAATTTGCATTAAACAGAGTGCCCATTTTCCTTTGCACAACCAAAGGATAAATTCCGAGAACTGGAACATGTTTAAAGGCAGATACCTAGGTATTTTAGAGATTCTTTAGCAATGAAATCCTTTGGAAAGAGCTTCAGAAAAAGTCTAGAAAGCGAAGAATGTTATTTTGAGAGTGGAATCTCAAAGTTCGCCAGCTATTTGGAAAACTTAATTGCACAGCATTTTTCTTGTATGATATATGACTGTCGAACGGAACAGTCTTTACCACATCTTGTCATTCAAGTCTTGCATTAAGTGCATTGAATCCTGAATAGTGAGTGGATCACACTACTCAATTTCCCTTTGGTCAGAAATCTAAACTTTTGAATCATCAAGATTATGGTATCAAAATTATGGTATCAACCTGTTTCTCATCCATTATGCCTTCGCAGTCTCTTCTTCCTTTCGCGCCAGCTTTGCCACTAACTCTACTTATTCCCATAGGCCTATTCTGGCTACTCAGATATCATCAAACACACAATGAACAAAGTCAAGGAAATCAATGCAATTGCTTTTGCCAAGACGCTCTTACTCAGCCTGCAACAGGTACGTACTGCAGTAGATTTATCTTCTTCTGTTGTTATTGTCTTAATGGTCGTTGAAAACGTTACCGAAAACGTTACCGAAATCGCTGCCGCTATTGCCTTCCAAAGTTGCTTGTTATTTTTAATAAATTTAAGTAAAATGGTTCCATTTTTCCTGTGTTTTCAAATCTGTTTAATTTTCCGGCTTTGATTGGCCTGATGCTTACAAGATGTGCCATTAGCCGCTTGATGCGAATCTTGTTTGTCAACGTTTTTGTTTTGCAAGGAAGATTGTCAGGGAATACGAGCGAAAAGCTTGACCACGTTTTTCTTTCTCTGTTACTTGAGGAATTTTTTCAAAGATACGCGTACAGTTCCTAGACTAAAACTCTTGCGAAAATATTCTTAATGTACATTTCTCTATAAATCAACAAACCCAGTAAACAAATTGGTGGAAACACCCAGTTGCATCTTTGAACCGTCGTGTTCTGTGCACCAGAGCGTGTACAATTCTGCTTATACGGCATCAAGCACTGTATGACAGATCGGTAAAGCACTCATTGTCTATAAAACACGGAATCCCCTAAACAGATAGGATGCGCTTTTCTTAGAGCCATTTGAATTAACCTGAGGAGTACTGACTTTCGTGTGATAATCTATAGTGATAAAGTCTATTGTGTGACTATAGCTTGACTTTTTTTATAAACGATTATAAGCAGTTACGAATAATGTGTTTTTTTATATCGATTGATTGTGTTGCAATATTGAAACCAATGTGATTCTGTTTTAAGGCTTTCGAGGTCTTACGAGAAGAAAGCGGTGGAACTGAAACTTCCTCTGAAGGATTTCATGCTTTGAAAGTAAGAATTCTATCTTGTATTCCAGATTTAAACCGCAGTTTTTGCTTTAAAAATTGATGGTTTATATAGGAGAATTCTAGATTTAGGACATTAGAAATCGTATTTTATAAGAGACTTCTTGCTTAAAATTTGTTTGAACCAAATTTCAACTAATTAATAATCTTCTATTTTGCCACATGCATGTGCCTATATGACAAGAACGTTTTTCTATTTGTCCATTCAATGTATAATTTAATTGTAAAGCAAATGCTCAATGATGTTACCCGTAATCTTTCTAAGATCTTGCCAGAAGGTTGTTGTTTTGGTTTAATAACTGCTTTATGCAAACTTTTATATTTCCTGGACTTCTTGATACTCATTCCATCGCATTGTGTAAATGTTCTAAGCAATTTTGAACAATTTGCAATCATCAATCGTCAACAAGATACGTTTTTGTTGTATTTCCAGGATCTTGCTAGAAGATTTGCCCTTCTCCAAGGTGTAAACATAAAATCGGATCAATCGAGAAAATGTTCATTGACATTACACAGGTACCAAAAACCTTCTTTATGTACACGATTCTCTCTACAGCATTAAATATTGTTAAGACTTGAAGCCAAGGACTTTATGTACCAATTGTCCACAGAGCTCTGGTCATCGCTAGATCTCCTATGATGTCTTGAATCTCTTTGTTCCTTTCATGCTATTCGCAACAGTAACTGACATTAAACTCCATGGTAACCACTGTTGTTTAGAATATCATGACAACGATGACATTATTTTTCTCGCAGAGATGGTATTTTGTATGCTTTGGCTCATCCAGAATTTGACGAAGCTACGAACGAAGTGGTGCCTAGGAATCTAGCTTTTTTTGAAGTTCTGCACGAACTCATCTTTCGGCTTGCTGCTCAAGATCGCACGGGGAAGCATGGAGTGTAAGTTCGTATTCAAACTGTATTTGTATTGCATGTAGAGTTCAAAACACGTCTAGGGCTCCACAATTTACATAAGGATATTATACAACTTATAGATTCTGACTGAGACTTGTTCTTTTTCAAGTAATCTAGCTAGAGTGTGTAATACGTTACGGTTGTGTAATATTATTTTTGTCAGATCTGGAGCTACATGTTGTAAGTATTAGTTGCTAGAAACTACAAATTGGGTTTAAGAATGTCCCAAGAACACGCTGAATAACAGCTTACAGCATTAGAAAAGATTGCCACAATTTAGCTCTTTTCTTTTATGCAACTCATCTGTGTTTCTTCTGTGTTCCTTTCTTATGTGTTACTTCTGTGTTCCTTTCTTCTGTGTTTCGCCTGTGTTTCGCCCGTGTTTCGCCAGTGTTTCGCCTGTGTTTCGCCTGTGTTTAGGCGTGTTATTAGAGCCTAAAGGTGTCTTTAGTTATTCTTGAAGCTAAGAACCTTACCAGAAACGAAAATCCTCAATTATAAAACTTTATTTTGATTTGATCGCTAAAGTACCTTTACTTTCCTTGCAGGCTACCATTTTTTGAGGAGCGGGCAAAGGATTACCTGGGTAAATCTGGTGACGTATGGGTGCCACTGACAATGTATAAGAACGGATTGCACGCAAAAGAAGTTGATGTTGTTGTCACAGAAGAAAACCACGGTACTGGCCATTCGCTTGGTCATACTTTCATCAAATCCTGCTCTTTTTCTTCAAAACTAAAAACCAACATTTCGATATTGCCAGTGATTTGGTTTGTTTGACTATTAATTTATCCTATCTTTATAGGCCAAAACAAGAATTCGTCGGTTTTCTTCGCACGTTCTTGTCAGGGCGGTGTTACTAGATATCACGTCTTTAACATGAAACATTCTTAAAAAACCCTTAGATGACAGTGTTGGTGTTAATAACTCTTAGTAAATCTCATCTTTGACCTCTTTGTCGATTTTGCTTCTCTTTGGCTTCAAAACATTTTCCGTGTACATTCTGGAACCCCCTGCGTGCTAGAACTCTAATTCTTGATACAGCCTTGAGATGATTATTTGTATTACTTGTTTTCTGTATTTTATAAATTGCCTTACATTCCAATGGTCACCACCCGTCTCGTCTTTTCCAGAGGCAATGCAAGGTGTAGCTCAACCAACTTTAGGCCGAAAGCCGACCGGACGGGGTGGACGTGGAAGAGCCAAAAAGAAGCTCAGTATGAGTAAAGGTATTGCACCAAACGTTTCACTTCAGACATACTTGAATTGTCTTCTTGTGTATCTCCCCAGAAATTAAGATTTTAAGCTATATATATGGTTGATGATCAGATACGACAATGCACAATGTCGATGAATACCCATTAGCTATTCTCAAAGCGTTTAGATACTGAAACAATGTAGTGCTTCGTTGCAAAAAAACTAGTCGATTTTCTAGAGTCAGTTGGTACCAAAAGTGAGAAAGAGGGTTTCTTTTTTATTTGTTTTTTCTTTTGGAGATAAGGAAGTTATCGCAGCTCACGAAAGAAAATCACTGTGTTTTTGTTAATTACCAAATATCTGGAAATTGTAAGAGGCAAAATATAATCCTATTACTGAACCAAGTTTATTGTTTTTCTCAGTTTATTACAAGTTTATTATAAGTATCTGCAGTTGATAGCAACGGACCTTTAAATTAAAACATATAATCAGAGCGTTTCATGCTGCACTATTTCATGCAAGATCTTTCTCCATTTCTTCTGCTAACTGATTCTTTTGCC
This sequence comes from Rhopilema esculentum, assembly GCF_057945365.1. NCBI lineage: Eukaryota > Metazoa > Cnidaria > Scyphozoa > Rhizostomeae > Rhizostomatidae > Rhopilema > Rhopilema esculentum. The sequence goes on from NW_028300845.1 coordinate 1,396,222, forward strand.
CCTTAGAACCGAACAGGCCTGGCAATTGGCTAACAGCTAAGAAAGCGACAAATCACAAAGGAGATCAGTCAAACAACAAGAGTAGGCTTGCAGATGCCGATTCTTCCGAGGATGAGACAGCCAACACGCTACAAAGGAAAGCTAAGGCACCCAGCAACACATCACAGAACAAATCTGCTGAAAAGCAGCCGATCAGCAGTCCTCGCCGACCGCGTGGTAGACCAAGAAAAGAAACTCCTTTTAAAGTAAGTTGCTCCTTTAAATGAGAGTGAGAAGGTTAAATGCTAGTGTCGGGTAATGACAATAGTTTTTTTACGGGTCTTTGCTGTAATAGATGCTGTATTATTGCATAGTCAATAGAAAAACACTGGTCTGGAAAGCCGGCAAACATCAAAAGAATATCTTATTGTTAGGACTTTTAAAAGTCACGTGACATTATCCGTGCACACTGCTTCGGCCACTACTCTTGTATGCTTCGATCGTGGATATATATCATGTCAATTCTATCATGCCCGGCGATAATTGTGCAGTTTTTAATTGTGGAAGCAGCCGTAGAACGAAAGGTATTGGAATTTTCAAACTTCCAGCGGCAAATAACGACGAAAAAAAGAAATGGAGGGAACTTCTCCTGAACGAAATAACGAAGAGCAGGGTACTGGACAAGGCCTTCAAAGAAAGAGTGAAAAATGACAGAGTTTTTATATGTGAAAAACATTTCCTACCAGAGCAAATAGAAATTTGTAAGTATCTAGCATTCGATTTGATGCTAATAGCCTAGTTAAATTTGTGATTTTCCTATAGTATACCTTTTTCATAAACATTTACTTGATCGTTGAAAGATCGATCGCGAGTGAACCTTGAAGCCAGCGGTGTAGGAGCCTAGGCCTGTCTATTTTATCATGAGTACTTTTCAGGCCCCAAACAATTTTAAAACTGTAAGCCCACCCCTTTCAATATGAATTTCGTTCCGAAGGCACTGCATGTTTGCAAAACGATATTTTCTTATCCTGCGGATACTTTGTCAGAACATCTGAAATAAAAAATATACCTTATGCATTGTGTGAATTGACCTAGGATTGTGTATAGTGGCCTGTCTAAAAGAATATCAAATTGTGACTAATTTTGTTCCTTTATAGTTGATTCAAAGAGGAAAGGGCTGAAGCCTGGGGCTCTACCAAGTATCAATATGCCAATAAAAAGCTTCCAGAAAGAGAAAAAAGAACGAAGGCACATTCCTATGGGGAGAGATTTGTTACCGGAAGAGGAATCCAAAAACATGATTTATAAATCTTTTGATGAGTTATGCCAGAGGGTGAAGGCACAAAGATTTGATGGAATTTGGTCCCCTGATATCTCCTGTGATATGGCAAGAATCAAGAAATTTGAATTTCCTTTCATACTGCCCAAATACGAAATTATAATTGATGCAAGCTTGGGTTTTTCTGTTTCAATTTATGGATGGCTTCTGCCTGATGACCATCATATCTACAAAGTGAACAGAAGATCAATGCAAAATATAACTGTTTCCAACTTGTTGAAAATGGTTGAGTCATATGAAATTTGCTGTGGTATGACAAACAAAGAAATTTCCTCTAAAGTGGTCAATCATGTTGTACCAATGCAATTTGACCCACTTCTAATGGAAGATGATGAGCATTTTAGTTGTAAGGAGTATACCAGATCAATCAACTGTGTTGTTCTGACTGATACAGCTAAATGTGATAGCTGCATAAAGGCAGACAAATCTCTTGAAAGTTTTGCAGTCAGAAAAAATCAACAGCTGACCACACCAGCCAAACTAAAAGCACCTATTTCTGCAACAAACCCACACAGAGTTTTGCTATCCCTTCGAGAGCAAAGATTGAAAAGCGCACAATTGGAAAAACAAATTCAAGACATGCAAGTTGAGCTTGAAAAGTCATCGATCCAGGTTGATCAAAGTTTAGAAGGAGATTTCCTTGATATTCTTGACACTTCATCTGAGAAGATGACACCTTTTCTGAAACTGTTTTGGGAGCAGCAAGTCAAAATGAGAAAAACATCCAATTGTGGAGCAAGATTTCACCCCATGATTATCAAATTCTGCTTGTCAATGTCACAGAAATCAGCATCTTCATATGATGAGCTAAGAAATACATTTGGGGATGTCATTAAACTACCAAGTAGAAGAACACTGCGGGATTATAAAAATTGGATACGTCCCACAACAGGTTTTGATAAGAAAGTTGTGGATGAGCTTATCAGGCTTACTGATCATTATTTTGATATCGAAAGGTTTGTTGTTGTGCTGATTGATGAAATGAAAGTGAAATCAAACCTTGTCTTTGATAAACACACTGGGCAGCTTATTGGATTTGTTGATCTTGGCTGTGAAGAACATAACTTTGCCACACTCGAAAAGGCAGATGAATTGGCTACTCATGCACTTGCAATTATAGTGAAAGGACTTTGCAAAGACTTGAACTTTTGCCTTGCCTATTTTGCCACTTCAAGTGTCACAAGTGTGCAATTAATGCCAATTTTTTGGGAAGCGGTGGGCATATTAGAAATGAAATGCAATCTCTGGCTTGTGGCAATCACTGCAGATGGTGCATCTTCCAACAGATCATTTTTTAAATTGCACAAAGCTTTGGATGGGGGCTCTAACAAAAATATCTGTTATCGCACTGTGAATTTGTATGCCAGACACAGGTTTATCTACTTTTTCAGTGATGCCCCCCATCTAATCAAGACAGCAAGAAATTGTCTTTTCCATTCAGGCACTGGAAAGCATTCACGATTGATGTGGAACAATGGATCCTATTTACTATGGGAACATATTTCCAAGCTTTTTTTTGAAGATTTAGATAGGGACATCAAATTATTACCACGTCTGTCCTATGACCATATAAAGTTGACCCCATTCTCAATCATGAGAGTAAATCTAGCAGCTCAAGTACTCAGCAAAACAACAAGTCTTGTTTTGAAGAATTATGGCTCAGAAAATGCTGCTGGAACTGCACTCTATTGCAAAATGTTTGATTCTTTCTTTGATTGCTTCAATGTTCGCAGTAAAAAGGAGCATATAAGAAAAATCAAGCCCTTTCTTGCACCATATACAAGTAATGATGACCTGAGATTTGAATGGCTAGAAAAAGGCATGCTTCAATACCTGAATTCATGGAAAGAAAGCATCGAAAAACGCCCTGGAGAATTCTCTAAGGGTGATAAGAATAAGATGTTTATATCTTGGCAGACCATGGAGGGAATTGAAATGGATGTTGCAGCTCTTCCAGAATGCATCAAATTTCTCCTGTCTCAAGGATTTGAATATGTTTTGACAGAAAAACTGTGTCAAGATGCAGTAGAGGAATACTTTGGAGGACAACGAAAGTTAGGAAGAAGAAGTGACAATCCAGACATTTATACCTTTGGATACAACAACAATGCCTTGCGAATTCAAAAAACAATCTCTGTAACTGGCAACACAAGGGGTAAACATGCTGGGAGAAGGCAACAGTGGAATGAAGTTGATGACACAAAACTACCAAAACGGAAGTATGAAGCAAAAGACTCTGTATAACTTTTTAAGATAGAAGCTTAAGGTTTTAAAACCAAATTAAGATTTTACAAAATGTATGAGCTATTTTTCAAAAGGGTTAGAAGCAAAAAGTTTAAAACATTTATGCCTGAACAATTTCTTTGAAAATTAAGTTAAACTGAAACTTCACCAGAAAAAATTATTCTACAATAATATTGATTAAATAAAGAAAGTTTAAAGGCATTGAGTCATGATAAATAGGCGATCACGCCGAAACCAAATGACCCCCTATAGAGAAAGCCTATTTACCATGACTCAATGCCTTTAAGTTAAAGAAGTTTAAGTATGGTCAGTCCCTTACTGCACTTGGTTCAGTTGACCTTTTGATTTCCGTACGTAAGGCCTTTGCCTTTGCAATGCCTTTCTTCATTTTGAATTTTTGCATTAAACTTTTTGCATGTGAAAATGCTCTCACTCTGACATATAAGTTAATAACACTCATCATCAGGCCCGAGATCAGAGATTCAGAGTTGCAAGGAATCTCTGCATCTGCAACAATAGCATTGAAATTGCATACAATATCCGGGTCTTTTTGCAGCTTCTGAGAAATTTGGTGTATGTGAATAACATTTTTTTCTTCGCTAGTTTTAATTTCTTCTTTAAAGGTTTTCTCAACCACTTCAAAAATTTGCAAAGCTGGTGCTGTTATATCCCACAAGCCGCCACGGGTGAGAATTGTGACCAGGTTTGCATTATTAACTTGGTCAGGATCACTGCCATTTAATGCTTTTGCAGCTTTTAGAATGGCCATACATTGTTGACTGTCCACTGATTTCCATTGTTTTGACTTTTGGAGTTTCCGATATAAGTTGTGGTATACATACCCTCCAAGATAGTGTATTGCTGCCCTTTCAGTTTCAGTCAATGCTGCTGTTGGAATTTGAAGATTAACTTCAAGAATCTTTTTCTTATACTGGGCAAGTGAACAATTGGCCAATTTCATTGCAAGCAGGGTAGCAGAGTGGCATGTCAAGGTTGGAAAGCATAGTTGTGCATCAAGGACTATCTTTGCATAAAAATTTGAATAAAATTTCTCTGAGTTTCCATCTGCACACAGTTCTGCATATATTTGAACAAACTGCTGAAAAATCTTTGAGTCCTGGCCATACACATCATGATGTGATTCAATTTCCTTGATCATAAGGTCTGGGTAGCATCCATTTGTTCCTGCAGCTTTTTTTGATAATTGGATGAGACTGTTGAAATCTTCAACACATAAAGCTGCAGTTTCTGGCTCACTTTGTGTTTCAGCTTTTGAAGATGTGTCTTTGTGTTTCAGGGTTGCGTGTCTTTTTAATCCTGCTTTGCTCTTGCACACTTTTTCACAATTTTTACACTTGTAATCATCAATTTCAGCCTTTAAATAAATATTTGCAATAAGAAACTCAACAAATCCTCTCACAGTATGTTAAAGAATATTTATCAAATGCAATTTCAAAATTGCAATTTTGTTAATGGTACAAATAATTCCTAACCGATCTCATTACAGTGAATAAAACAAAGCAAAGGTAACTCTGGGGGCCTAAGATCGATTCTGAGAAAGCTACTCAAGCTAATTGAAAGATTTGATTTATTGAATATGTGAAACTAACAACATTGGAAACTGAATTGGTTCTCGCTGAAACCTTGGATATCAAGGATTTAATTTTTCTCAAGTATACATTTACTTTGATCTTACAAAATCTATTCTATACCGATGTTGATGTCTCCATGCAGAAAACATACCAACAATCAGGGTCCGAAATTTGGCCGATAAGAAAAAAGAAAGCTGAACAGCATTGCCGACTTAATGGAATCAATTTTCTGATCTTTCAGGAAAAAATTAAAAAACGCAAGTATTTTCGTCAGTGGTAAATTTTGTTGAGAGACCAAGCAAGATGGAAAGAATCAACCAGTAGTCGTTAGAAATACGTACGTAGGACCCTTATCAGTCCTTGATCGGTTTAAATCTTCTACTCAGGCTTACCTCATCGTCAAACTCATTTTGCAAACTCTCCTCTAACTCCAGAGCCTCAAGGATTGCGTCCAAATTTTCATCAGATACCTCTGAATTTTCATTATGTTGGGAAATTCTACGAGAAGATCTGCGACGTTCGTTGTTTTCTGCCATTATAAAACACTTCCGTGCAAGGCTGTGCACGGATATTGTCACGTGACTGGAGAATTCAACATGCTTTCAAATAATGCGAAAAGCCCTTTGATGTTTGCCGGCCTTCCAGACCAGTGTTTTTCTATTGACTATGATTATTGAGACAAAGTTTAAGATCTTTGGTTGTGTTAAAGGCATGCCACAACCTCTGCGCTGCTGACGATTCTAAACGAGAAATTGATCTCTTTCTGTTGAAACAAAGTTTCAGTCACAAAATAGATGAAGTCCAACCCCTGAGATGAAAAAAAGACCTTCTCCTCCCTTTCCATTTACATGAACACGTTCTAATTTTACATTCTGGCAACTTCCAGGTTCTGATTGGTCAATACGCCGCCCATCATCTCTACCGTTTGATCCTTGTCACTTCCTGCTCGTCATTCAATGCTTTGATACCACTGCTGGACGGATAATATTTATGCATGTGCATGTGAAAAATCCATTTGCCTTCAATTGATACTATTTGACTCTTGTATGATTTTGAGAACGTCGTGGCACGAGATTATCTCGTGAAAGATCATCATTGTCACCAAGTTTCTGCTAACGCGACTCTCCGATAATTCAAACCAATTTGGTTTTCCCTTGAACGTTTGAAATATCGGGAGTTTACTGTCCTGGCCTAAAAACTCACTTTTTTACTGTGTAGTAAACTTTATCCGGTCTTTCATGTTACTATACAATGTTAGGCATTCAATTCTTGCTTCAATCTTCGCTCTAAAGTGTAGAACAGGGCGATTCTTAGTCATTACTCTGAGTTGCACGCGCAATGCGATCGCCATACGATCATGTCGTAATACTTAGAGTAGCGACACATAATAAAAATAGGATTTTAAGTACTAGGAAAATTTAACTAATTTATTTTATTACATTGTACAGCACGCAAGCTTGAATATTTATGGAGTCTTTATAGCATCTCAGATTCTTCTTGTTCTATGTCCCCAAACCGTTTAAAGCTCTGCCTATACGAAATCAAGTGCTGTGCAATCTACTGGCTAAATGTAGGCCTTATTTGTTTATGAAGTATCCGTTCATGTTTGTAGAAAATTGCACAATTAGTGGAGAATACCCCTGAAAGCCAAAGTACCGACTCAGATTTTGAAAAGTAGGTGTTTATGAAACTCGTAATTATTATCAACGTCTGTGATCTGATTGTTTGTCTTTTTCAATCAGTCTTCATTTTAAGTAAATTTTTATTTTATTGGTCAGTTACATCAATGTGATTTTTTCTTTCTCTCTATTCGCGGTCGATTAACATTGGCTTATTGAATTATCAAACCAATGAGAATTTAAGTGACTACCAAAACTCATCAGGCCATAGTGCCTTCAACGTAAGAATTTAATGCAATTTGGAAAACATTTAGCGATTACAAAATAGAACGCTTTTTGTAGTATGTGAGTTTTAATAATTAGAACGAAGAGCAGGCCAATGTAGAAGCAAACGCAGAATGCTTAATGCATTATTCTGTAAAAAATCCGTCACATCATTCGCTTACCATCATTCAACATTAACTTTTGTTACCTTGATTTCTCGAAGTCTTTGAGTCATTTGCTACCAATCTTTAGCCCTAGACAACCCGTGCCTTGAATGGGTCTTTCTTTGGTGCGTTTTATCTTTGTATTCTTTGAAGGCCTAACAGTCACAAAGCGTTATTGTCAGATGGTAAAGGGGTGCCGACAGCGACGCCAGGTTCAGATGACAAATTGACGCCTGCAAAAAGAAGGTTAATTGCATTATTTTTTCTCGACAAGTTTAGCTTCTACCTTTGCATGATATGTCATTGATACCGTTCTTAGCAAGAAATTCTGCATAGCCCTGCATTTGAACACCACATATCCGAATGCATTCGTATGATAAACTTAACAAAAAATACGTCCTTTGCTTCTGTATCCATGGACGTTAAACTTGTTTTAAGAGACCTTGTCTCAATTTTAAGTAAATTTAGCTTAAAGTTATTCCGTATTTTGCTTTCTAGTCGAGATGATCTATCTGAGGACGAGAACGAAAATGTGACTGGAGATGAAAGCATAGGGGAAGCGAGCAACAAGAGTGTGGTAAGATGCTTTGTTTGAGTGTCTCTTTCACTTTCTTGATAATAATGCTATGCTATGCATTTGTCAACCTGATTAATTATGTTGGTTAAGAAAGGGACATCATAATGTGTGGGGCCATTAAGAATAAGCGAACTGAAAAGGCCTAATTTCTTACCGGACGGGATTTTTTCTAATTTTCGGGATTTGTCCCGTCCAACGAACCCCCTGTTTTTAACGCCCCTGGGTTCGGGGTAATAATGAATAAAAACAATTGGGAATTTTTCTCTTACAGACAAGGCGATAAAAGATAAAAAAGAATGCATTTGAAAGATAAACATTTGTCGGGAGAGAAATCTTCCTGTTTTTTACGATATTTTTCAACTTCCTTCTAAGAAGAGCGCTAAAAATTTAAGCATTATTTTCATTTCCTTCTTCGAATTGCTGTTACAATGTAAGCATGTAGTGTGGGATTTGTTACTAAATTTTAAAAGTCATGACGATGCGTAATCAATGTAGATAATTTTGGTGTTATACAGTTATTCCAAGCCAACGGTAAAAGGAATTAAATAGAACCCAAAACAGTATGTGAAAAATGCAATATTTAAAGCTATAAAGATAGTATGAAGATTATATCAACCGATCTGTCACGAGTTTTTTAGAAGTTGTAATTGCAACACTTTGCTGCGTAGATCAGAAGAGTTTTAAGTCTTTGCTATGAATTTCACGCGTAATGCGACCATTAGACACTTACTTGACAGTACTGAAAGTTGAGAAATTTCAGTTTTCATTTTACATATTGTTCCCCTTAGCTTTTCCGTGTTCTCATAGAAACTTTTGTTTTATAGACGGTTTTAATTCAGTCACGTTTCAAGATTTGTATCAAAAGTTTTTCTTTCTTCTAGACACCCGTAACACTGATTAGTAAAAGACAAAAACGAGATTTTCCAACCGATCTTTTTGAGTCATCGGAAGGTACTCCTCAAGGAGAAACAAGCTCGGTGACTATTCTTTTTATATTTTTTAAAATACTCTGTTGAAGTTCTTTAAAATTATCTACGGACTTTGTGTGTAAGCGAATAAGGTGAGATTTTTACAGATATCTTTTGGAACTGTTTATTTAGTTCCTTGTCTTTAATCGAGATAATTTATTTAATGAATATTAAATATGATGTCAGTATCATTGACAGGCCCCCTGTATCCGTAAAGGAGGCCGTTGCACTTAAGGGCCATGTACCTTTCTATACTTATTTGAGTATCTTTTCTCAAAATATTAGGCCTTTCGATTTGTTGTTAAAGGTGATCGACAGATACTGAAGGGCGGTAAGCCATCTTTCAATCAAGAATGGACCAATCAGTGAGTGTGATTCCACTCACACGCTTTTTGATTGGCTAATGTTGATTGACCGATGAGCCACTTTTGTATCTGCCGATCTCCTTCTTTAATTATGCAGCTCTGATATTGATCCAAAACAATTATTGTGTGTTACTTTTCGCTAGCCATCTGTTACTAATTTGCTTATTTTTTGTAATATTACTTTTTTTCTAATTTTAAACAGCAAGAGTCAGATCTGCCTTCTCTGTTGTAAAAAGCAAGGACTTTCTGGTGCACTTGTATTGAATTTGGGTTTTAAAGAGAAGCGCCACAGTTACTGGTTTACCGGAGATAAACAACGGCTTGTTGGCATTGTACAATGCAAGAACAATTTGAAGGGCTCTTCCTATTGCCGGTCACAAGATACATATCCTTACAAAGGGAAAAGGCGTCTTTTAAACTTAAGTGAATTTGCAGAGTTGAATTCATGTTGATCATTGACGCAAATGCTGCGCAACATAGACTGATTCAAGTGGCAATGTCATACGAACTGATTCATCTAGACCTATTTGGACTTTCAAGATATGTAAATCTGCCCTTTCCATACCCAATGACAGTTTTTATGTTTATGACTTTGTTTTTTGAGCCACCGCTTTCTGTAATATCTGGATAAGAGATACGTGGAGAGATAAGCAGAGTTTGAACTCCCGTTTGCAATTTCCCCTCTTACATTTGTCATATCTTCCTCAATTCACGCAGACTTATACCTAGAAAGTCTAATTGATATCATATCTTCCTGCGTTATAACCTGATTCTAGGAATTGTTCGTCACCATCTTGTCAATCACTAGGCTTACATTTTCAAGTTCATAGCTGTGACTTTGGACAAACAAACCCCACGAGCAGTAAATTCCCAAAAGCGAGATTGAATTCGTACGAGGCTGAATTTTTCAAATGATAGATATGCGTATTTTCTTCGTCTAAGGAATGCCTCAGTCTTTGTTTAAAATTTTTATTCGCAACTCAGTTTTTAAAGGTGCCACTCAATTTCGCGATAGTAAAGAACAACTTTGCCATTAAACGCTATAAAATGACTATCTAGTTCACCATCGATAAAGGTGCTCTCGAATAAGCATTATAACTTTACAATTTTTTTACCTCCACGTATTTTAACCCCATTTAAACGACACAGGTGCAGAAATGTTTCCAAGAACCCTATATATATAGTCACCAACCTTCTCTCAGTCAGTCAATTTGAAGTTCACTTACTTTAGGTCGTCAGATTTCCTTCTCTATGCCTTTTATTAATTTCAATCGTTAAAGCCTCTTCTCTTTTCGTTAAGCCTCTTCTTTATGCATTAAATGTTGTTTAGTTTTGTTTTCAAATCTTCGCTCCCTGAGAGCAAGTTAATTCCAAAATCAATATTTTGCCAATGTTGCGCATTTTAATGTAGTTTGTGCTATTAATAAACATGAGTTTATTTTTCCACTGTTTGTAAAATTTATGTGAGATACGTTATATAAATTTTTATTGTTTAGAAGACATTGTTTTGTTTTCTGTTGCATGCCTGGCTACCTCTCTGGTTGCAATGGTACGAGAATGGAACCTTGAATGAAATTGAATATTTTCCACTTTGGAAAGGGCGCATAAACATCATTTATAAAGGAATCAACATTTTAGGGGGGGGGGGTTGGAGGTTGTAGCAACAGCATTGATAACTTGCGAAGGTTGTTAAATTCTAGGGTTGTCCATTTTCAACGTGAGTATTGTGATGTTCCAACTATTTTTGGGAGTTGATGGTAGTTGCCTGATTTTTAGGCTCAGAGTAGGATTCGAATTTCTGTTCTTGAATCTGGTTTCCTGCATTTCAAGGCTGTCAGCCCTTGTGATATTGGAACCTGATAATGGATCCGACGAGGGGGGGGGGCATGCCCCCAACTTTTTTGCAAAGCAATAAGAAAACAATCTTTTGGTGGTACAAAACTTGTAAATGGCTTTGAAAAAAGCAAACATTTAGGAAACTAAAGCTTTTCGTCTGACACTCTTCAGAGTTTAAAACGTCAGAACATAGATCGAAACTCTACGCTAAGAAATATATATACCCAGTTGTGGATCGAAATAGGCCAATCAGAAACACGAGCACATGACTGTATAGGTTGTTCTAATAGGTAAACATTCTAATAGGCAAGCGGCATTGATTGGTCAACCTATACAGTCATGTGCTCGTGTTTCTGATTGGCCTATTTCGATCCACAATTTTTCTTGCCCCCCCCCCCCCCCTCTAATTTTCCATCTTGTGTCGGAGCCCATGGATAGATATAATAACTGCATTGACGCCAGGCCAGACAGTGCACCAAAGTGTAAAGAACAATCTTCCCAGATGATCCCTGATGAACCATTGAAATTTACACGGAAGTTTATACGGATGAGTGATGTCATTTGATACTACACATCGTCAATTTTTTTTAGGCCCAAAAAACTGGAAAGGCAGAGCGTGGGTACGAGAAATACCCCCTTTTGGTAAGTTTGCGTTTCATCTTGACGGAATTGATTTCCTTGAGTTCATAGACAGTGATAAATCAAATCACAGTTAATTGTTGGTCCTTTTAAATCCAGGCCAGTTTTTAGATCTACAATCCTTGATTGATTTATATAGGCCTGACGATTCGGACGATTCGCTTTGACGATTCGCACGCAAACTACCCTCCAGTTTTCCTTTTATAACTTTTGACAAACTAAATCTGTAGGAGTGATTTAATTTTTAAACATCACAAATACCAAAGTTTTCTGTTTTTTCATATTTTCATAGTTAAATAAAAATTTCAGTTAATATGAAGTCTCCGAAACTTTGACCAAAATGTGCAGATTGTTAAAACAGCCCTCTGGTTGCCCTTTCGAAAAATTCCCCCACATCTCACGCAAAATAAAATCACAACAAAGTGCAAAAACCGAGTGCAGACTATAAAAAACAGTGTAGCAGGTATCGAAAAAATGAATAAACGTCTGTTTGAGCAAAAAACCCGAGATTTGAAAAAGTTATTAAAGGAAAACTAAAGAGCGGTTTTGGGAAAATTGCGATTTTGCCAACTTTCGGGGGGCTGAAAATGTACTTGAATCAACTTTAACCTCTTGCAAACTATAAAAAAAACAGTGTAGCAAGCTATGTTCTATCGATTAAACTTTAAATTGTATTTTTACCATTTTTCTGCCAAAAGTTATTAAAGGAAAAGCGAAGGGCTGTTTTGCTCGAATCGTGAGAGGAGGGTTGCGAATCGCCAGACCGCATTCTTTGTCATGGTCCTCCCCTCAATCAATAAATTGACTCTTCTGAGCCGAGTAGCGAGACTTTGGTGCAGAGTAATGGGATTTTCGCTCTTTTCAAGCCTTTTCGAATCGCTAGGCGTCCATTTTGGACAACCAAAGCAACAAACTTTAGGCGATGGCATCATTTACAAGACTGGGTAGGTTGAAAATACAGAAAAAAATCTGATAAAATTTGACGGCAGTTAATGTGATCTCATTTTCCTAGACCTCGCAAGTCAAATAAAACGCATAATTTTTTTGAAAAACAGAATTAAACAAATATTTTGATGAATATTCAACCACTGGAGATTAAAACCGACTCAGGGGGTAGCGCCTGGCACGACTTATAAACTACATCGTGGTTTGAGGCGGAGTTTGCACTTTCGCAAAATTCCTCTACTTTCGACGTAAAATAAAAACACAACAAAGTGCGTAAACAGACTGCAGACTATGAAAAAACAGTGTAGCAGATATCGAGAAAGAGAATTAACTGCTGTTTGGGCCGAAAACCCGAGATTTAAAAGAGCTATTAAAGGAAAACTGAAGAGCGGTTTTGGGAAAATTTCGCTTTTACCAACATTCGGGGGGCTGAAAATGTTCTTGAAACAACTTCAACTTCTTGCAAGCTATAGAAAACAGTGTAGCAAACTTTGTTCTATTGATTAAGCTTTAAATGGTATTTTTATAATTTTTCTGCGAAAAGTTATTAAAGGAAAACCAGAGGGCTGTTTTCACAAATTGCACATTTTTGTCAAAGTTTCGGAGACTTTCATATTAACTGGAATTTTTATTTAACCAGGCGCGCAACCAGAAATTTCAGAGGGCAGGGGTCCAAGACACAAAAAGGGCATTAATTAAACTTCATTAAAGGTCCACCGGGGCATTTGTTTAGGTACGCCGAATATATGAGCAGTTAGTAAATCTGTAAATATTGTACGCCAGACAAGGAAAATTGATCAATAGAGAAAAGTTGTGGTGTACGGTTTATTTTGTGGTGAGGTGTGATTTATTTTTTCCTTTTAATGTTAACTATGCACATGACTTCCTTCTGTCTGCCATCCAGTGCCACCGAGAAGTTTAGGAGGCCCGAAGGAGGGGGGAAATGGAAAAAACAATGCCTCTTGCGAGCGAAGCGAGCAAAAATTTTGCCACCACACCCTTGCAAATAGCTTAAATTCACTAATTCGTTTAAGATGCTTTACTTTTTAATTGTAATTTTGTTACTTTTAATAAATTCCATTTAAAAACGGAATTCATTGCTTTGTGAGGCTCCCTAGACCTCGAGGCCCTAGGGCAATTTGCCCCTTTGTCCCCCTCTCAGCGACCCTGCTGTCATCTCCTTTTCCCAGCGCCAGCTCACTTTTGAATAGCAGCCCATCATCTTCCATATCCAAAGACATTTTGCTCTTTAAAATATTATAATTGAATTCTTTGCTTCGCACTACAGATGGGAGGAGGTTGAACAGTTCCACGAGCCTTGCCTTCAGCTGGTTTCTGTCTCCAAGTCTTGCCTTCAGCTGATTTGTAATACTGACAAGGAACGGAACAGCTGCACATCAACTTTTTGTGCCATCTTTACTGCTTGCTAATACCAGTCCGAAAATTTTTCTCTGCATTCGCTCGTTTCATGCAAAGGTCTTCTATGACCCTGTCAACTATGTGACAGGTTGAAAAATGTCTTGGTTTCTTTCTTGTAACTTTTTACCAGAGGTCGTAGAGACTCTATCCCGTTCAAAATCTGATGCCTTTATTTTGGTTTTTGAGTCCCAGAACCATTCTTCTTCAAAGCCAGTGCGTAGCGCATCATAAAACACGCTGTAGAGTTGGGGCTTGAAGATAGACTCTATTACTGCAACATGATGACGTTCGACCCAACAAGTGCGCGAAAGTTTGACTAAATAATTTATCTGTATCCCTGCGAGGTCCATTACATCTCCGGAGTGTGTCATTTACTGTATGACCGACCATTTTAGCGTTATAATCAAAATATTCAAGCAATTTTCCAAGAAAAAGGGCACTTTTCCTCTTTTGAGAAAAAGGGCAGGGGTCTGGACCCCCAGGACCCCCCCCGTAGTTGCGCGCCTGTTAACTATGAAAATATGAAAAAACAGTAAAACTATGGTATTTGTGATGTTTAAAAATAAAATCAGTCATACAGATTTAGTTAGTTAAAAGATATTAAAGGAAAACTGGAGGGTAGTTTGCGTGCGAATCGTCAGAGCGAATCGTCCGAATCATAAGGCCTATATAAATCAATCAATCCTTGCGAAAGAATAGTTTAAATTCCAGTTAAATTGTCACAAACAATGATGTTATATAAACACCAAGCAACATAGGAGTGAAGCGAAACAACTTTAAAAACTGTGATAACTTTGTGTAGGTGTTTAAAAAGTTTTAACAAGGATGTGTATGATCTTTGCATTTTGACTAGTTCCTTGATTGGGTAGAGATCTAAATCTTGTTTTACTGTTAACCAGGGCTACTCAAACAACATCGCACGTATCGTTAGGCAGGTGCAGATAACCCGAGTGATCCTAGAATAATCATGGAGTTAGGCAAACCCTTTTTAAAATTCTGAATAGATTCTCTCCATCAGCACTCTAGAATTTGCTGAACACATCTTGTTCTGCTGTTGTTTCCATATAGAATTTTCTCACACTGTTAGCTGAAACATAAAAACAAAAAATGTGCTTTTCATTTATTGTATACACGAAGACACATGTGACAAGTGCAATTATGCTCTTTGTGGAAAGGGACGTAAGGACATTAACTACGAGTTTTGACATAAAGTCTTTAAAGATTAACAAGTTTCCCATATTGAGAATCAACGACAGAGACATTCAACCTACAATCGAGTTCTCTCCCAACAATACGGAAAGCATGATTATGGTTGCCTACAAAATAGAACTGGCAAAGCGGATCAAAAGAAATTCAAGTACCCAAAGGATTCCCTTACAACAATGCTATGGTTTTTGTAACCTGTAACCCACCGGGTAGAGTCGAGGTAGAGTGGTTTCAAGTTTCCAGTGCAGACAACTGAGTTTACTTCATCGAGCTTAACGCTGGTTGCCCACAACGTAGGAGCGAATTTAAAATCCTATAACTTAACATACTAGGCTATATGCTAAATAGTTCGAGCCTCGCATTGAAATAACTTTGACAACATTGAAAAATAACATACCATATAACATGCAATATATAAAATACAACATTTAATATATAACATTTAATAGATAGCACGAAGGATATAAAATTCATTATAAAACATATAAAAAATAATAGCTTAAGCTTTTGGTTATTTTGTCATATATTAAATGCTATTGTCATATGTTTTAAGTTATATATAAAATCTATAATTTGTTATATGTTATATATCAAATTTTATATACTTTATGTTATCCACTAAATGTTATATATTGAATGTTTTATTCCATATGTTATATGGTATGTTATTATTCAATGCTGTCAAACTCTTTCATTGCAAGGCTCAGAACTATTTAGCATTTACAGGCATTAATTGGTCCATTACCGTAAATTTGATAAGTCAATTATAAAGCAAAGTATCAGCCACCAATGCAAGAAAGTTTTCGAAAGCATCACAGCAATGTCAAGCATCTTATATCCAAGAAGCAATAGCTTGTCTTGCTAATATTCTCGATGCTCAATTCTTCGCCATTCTACCTAACTTATTATTTTTTTTAAATTGCAGTGCAGGACGGGTTACAGGCTGGCTTTTAAGATGAGTTTCGCAGTTAAAACAATGCTGTTTGCTTGGTATTTGACATACGGGGGTATGTTCATCATTAAACTCATATTTACAACTAGACAAACATATGCTTTAATTACTTGAAACTCTCGCTGCAAGGAAAAACTTACATAGCACCCATTCAAAAGGTTTTTAAGCAAAAATTCCCCAACACAAGAAACTATCCCAACACATAAATACCCCAACACAACACAAGAAACTATCTATAATTTTTTGCTGTAGAATAGTATGCGTATGGGAAAAAAGCAGATTTTTCAGCAAAATATCAATTCCATAATCATTAAGAAAGTATCTTGCAAACCTTTTTTATCGCTAAAGATATCCTTTGAAAGGGAAAAATACTGAACAAGGGTGTGATATTTGTCGTTATCGTTCGTAAATTTTGTAGAAACTTTGACCTGAAGGTCAATACTCTAAAATGAGTCGATTGCAGAAATTTTGAAATTTTCCAATATTGAAGGCACGTTATATATTCGTATTAAATGGATAACACATCAAAATTACTGCTGTTTTAGAAATGTATATTGATAATAAGATATTTTTATATTGAAACAGGTTAAATCTTTTTCAGGGTCGGTGGAGAGTGCCTCTGTTAACGCGACATTGCCATCAAGTACAGCAATAATGAATGGCACCAAGATTGACTTTGTATTAGATGCATTTGATCCCCCTTCATCAAATAGTTTCTATGATCAACTGAAATTTGTATATGAAAAGACAGGCGCAGCATATGTCAGCCTCTACAAGTACAATAAATTTACATCTGTTTTTGATCTCAACTCTCCGACACCAGCAGAATTTGTTGGGAGGTTGACCACCTCTATGGCTGGAAGTAAACATATGATATCAGTTTCTCATATATTGTTCACAGACGAAAATTATCAGTTTTATTTTGAGCTGGACTTTTACAAAACTGGAGGTGTCTCAGCCAAGGTTTTCAGCCAGAAGTTTTTGCTGCAAAATGTGTACTGTAAGTGAATCTTTGCTATTTCTCTTTCAATGAAATCAGATCCTGCTCTAGTTATTTTTAAGTTGATAACGGTCCTGTTCGTAAAAGCCTGACTGTTTGCTGAATACCTTGCTTGGAATTATTATTATTTCACTACCAGCTTTTGCCAAATTGTAAAGATAATGACAAAATTCCAGTTTTTTTCCTGCTCATCAGAATTCAATGTATATGTACTGCAGCACATCTCAATGCATAAATACAGATGAGGAAAACAAAACTAGAAAAAAATAGCTTTAATTTTGCACATTTGCTTCGTTTGTCAGCCGATTGAAGAATCTTTGAAAAATGTTGCGAGTTGTGAACATTTGTTTCCTTTTTTAACTAGATTTAACTTACCGTGTTCAATGTCCCGTTGAAAGAATGTAGCAATGAGGATAAAAACGATAATATTATAAAAACCTTATCATCATTTTGGTTGTTAATGGATACCACTAAGCACGCTTTGGAAGAAGCAAGCTTTCTTTGCAATTGTAAATGTACTGTGTTTAATTTCGTAGCTTTGCCATTATTTAACGATGCAGAATCGATGCAAGCTTCTACGACTTTAGTTGAAGGAAGTACCTCTTCAATACAATGCGTTGTGAGCAGTCGACCTGTTTCAACTGTGACGTGGTCATACAACAATGCAACGATCAATGCAACTCAGTCATCAACTACTTCAACTAGTGGCAGTGTCATTAAAGTGACGAGCGTGTTAAGGATTAGAAATCCATCTTTGTTACTTAATCGTGAAAAAGTCGCTTGCTTTGCATCGCATCAGTTCTCCGCTGCAGTTAATCGCACAACAACTATCAATTTTCAATGTTAGTTTTTCATTGACATTTCTGCATTAAACATTTTTTTATTAAAATTAATCGTTCAATAATTTTTTGTTCCAGTATTGTCTGAATCCTAGTCCATCTTTATTTCATATGTGATCTTATATCTAGTGTTCTCTTCCTACTTAGTCAGTACAGAAGATTTGATAAACTTCCACTTATATTTTGATAAGTACCCAAATTGTAGTCAGGTATTTAGCTAGTTAGTGATATTTTCTTTATCACATCAATTACGTGACGCCCTGTTTTTCAATGTCACGATTTCTAGCAATCTCTATGTCACTTTCACCGGAAAGATTAGGTGTATCATCAATTTTTTGTATCTTTGTCATTATATTATATTATATTTTTTATTGTTTAGATAAACCAATGTCCACAACTTTCACAGCATCGATTGCCAAACCAACAGAAGGTTCAGCAGTCTCTTTTAATTGCAGTTCAGATTCCTACCCAGCGGCAACATACAGGTTCTATCGTGTCGATGATAGCGGGGATGTGTTAGTCAGCAGCTCCGGTTCAGAGAAAAGGGGCGTGTACACAATATCAAGTGTCAGTTACAGTGGTGCATACAATGTCACTTACAAATGTGTTCCATACAATCTTCTAGGAAATGGTGTGGCTGCAAATACCACAATCGAAATACAGGGTATGTTTGCAATACCTTGCAAATTGCAAGTTGCAATAAAATTATTTCAGTAGTTGAAAGTTAATCACTGCAGTTTTCTAGCAACCTTTCTCTCACTTTTCTAGATGTATCCGTTAGTAATATTTACTTGAAGCAATACTAGGTGCTAGTTTTTTCTTCTTTGGCTGATTTGTTTGTTTTGATTTCTTCAATATAAAGCTTTGATATAAGATTGTAGGATTATTTAACAATTCGTAGGTGAGCAAGAAGATTTTAAAGGCAATAGACCGACATAAAAGTGGCTTGAGCGATTTCTCAATGAATATTAACCAATCAATTAGCGTGTTAGTGGGATCACGCTCTCTGATTGATCAATTTTTGATTAACAGTTGCCTTAAGCCCCTTTATTATCTGTCGATTGCCCTTAATGGTATATCAAAGTGTTGCAATAAACACCTCTCAATACAGTAAAGCGTAGATCCCCCAACCGTCAAAATTATTTCGAAATTAGTTATTAATGCAATTTCGAAACTAGTTATTAATGCAATTTTTGTGTGGATAATGTTTTTAAATAATTACGTTGATGCAATCATTCTCGAACTGATGCAAACTGGGTATTTCGATTCAAGTATATTTTTGTTCGTGCAGTGCCCCCAAAAGTGAACGTATCCAGTACTATCACTGCTATTGAGGGTGAACGTGTCACAATTATCTGCACTGTGGTGGCAGCCAATCCTGCGCCTAAAATAACCTGGAAAGGTCCAGCAAGTAATAGTTTATCACACGTGAATGGAGCGCTTGTTATGCCATATGTCAGGAGGAGCCAAAATGGAACATACGCATGTGAAGCTTCAAACGGTGTTGGATCGACCGCTACGAAGACTGTTTCTCTCACTGTATACTGTAAGTAAACCAAATTACTTTATTGAGTTACATCGAGTCTTCACTATTGCGAAATATTTTGATAATCCCCTGTAAATAATCAGGTATCCTCAAGTTCTAAATGTTTCTCTTCAGTGCTATGATAAGTTATGGGTCAAAAAACACGTTCAACGTTGCTAAACTAGTTTTACACGTACTACGTTGTTAGCTAGTACGCATTTTTTGCTGTCTGCAGACCAACCAGACAATGTCAGTATCAAAGCATCAAGTCTGAAACCATCGAATGGTTCATCTGTTACATTCACGTGTTCTTCACGTGCCGGTCCGCCAGCGAAATACAGGTTCTACAAAGTAACTGGATCGACGGAGATCCTTCTTCGGGACTCCACTTCGGCCGTGTACGAAATCACAAACATCAATTATGCAGAATACATTGGGTATAGAGCAACTGTAAAATGCATCCCATACAATTCCTTTGGAGATGGCCCTAACAGGAATGAAACTGTCGATATTCAAGGTATTGAACCAACTTCAAAACACTACCGCTATTGTGTTATTCTGATATGCATGCACAGAACTAAAAACAGACCATTTTAAGTTGTATTATGTTTGATTTATGACTACCTGTGTTGATTACGTTCACTTTCCAGCGGAACTGGTCAGTTCTTTTTTTCAAAAATATTACTTTAAGCAGCCATTAGTTTTGTATGCAAAAAGTCCTATTTTCTTGCGCTTCTTTAACTTTTGTTACTTCACATCCTCACTCTGTGATTTTTAGGATCAGAAATAAGGTGTTTTGTAGCATTTGATCTTAAATTTTTTAGCATACACCTCTACCACATCCATTTTCGACTCTAGTACTCTTCTGCTCTGATCGATTATTCTCTATTCACAAGTAAAGCCCGTTAGTTTATCAGGCCATTGGTCTTGGTAAATCTAGATATTTTTATCAGCTCTTAATAGAATCTTGTTGTAGACAATTAAATCTGATTGATTATAAAGAGAGAGGTGCTCATTAGTGATTAAATCACTGTCTTTTTCTCTGTTCAGTGAGCCCGCAGATAAATGTTCCATCCACTCTAAATGTTAATGAAGGTCAACGTGCCTCCTTAACTTGCTCTGTGACAGCAGCCAATCCTTCGCCTACAATTACCTGGAGAGGGCCAGCAAATAATGTTTTAAGTAGCACCAATGGAGTGCTTGTTATGTCGTCTGTCAGGAGGGGGCAAAATGGAACATACACATGTGAAGCTTCAAACGGTGTTGGATCGACCGCTACAAAGACTGTTTCTCTCACTGTCTATTGTAAGTAAACCAAATTTCTTTCTCTATGTACAGGTCGCAGTTGTGACTCATGTTTTGTTTTGACGTTTGAAATGTTTTGAAAATCCCCTGTGAATAATCAGGCAATGCTTCTGCCTTGGACATGCAGTATAGAAAGAAAAGTTGTTTACTTGTGGACATGATTTGAGGAATATTTTACAGTATTAATGACTTGCAAGTGCTGAATGTTTCTCTGCAACGCCTGGCTAAATAATAAATCAAAAAACACTTTCGAAAGAGCCTGTTGTTAAAGTGTTAATGATGCTATGAACATTTCTAAATCATCCTTGTTCCTATTTCCATTAAAAATTGGTTAATAAGAAGATCATGCCCTTTTGCAGATGGACCTGAATTCACGAGCAACAGCTCTAGCCTAACTACCTGTAGACCACGGACAGTAATCGTTAGATGCGTTGCAGATGGCTTTCCTGTACCAACCGTTAGAGTAATGTTTTCAAATACTGAGAAGGCAAGAGGGCAGGGAAAAGTTACTCATATAATAACTGACTTGGCAGACAGTACCTTCGGAGTATACACATGCTTGGCAAACAATACCGTCAAGGAAGTGAACATAACTAGAACCTTGGTTAAAAAAGGTATTCTTATCAGATGCAATAGTTTCAAAAATGTTTCTTTGTTAAATGTTCTTGGTGTAAGGCAGTGACAGATCATATTACAGAGCAGTCTAGGCCAGTATGCCGTACGAGGGGGACAAGGGGGCAAACTGCCCAAGGGCCTTCAGGTCTAGGGGGCCTCATAATATAATGAATTCCATTTTAAGAATGGGATTAATCACATGACTGCAAGAAATATTCTGAAATGCATTTTTAGCTAATCTGAAGGGCGTGGTCAAAAACTTCTGCATGCTTCGTTCGCAGGGAGCCTCGTCCTTCAGCTTGTCCCAAGGCCTCCGAAACCATTTGGCGGCCCTGATTAAAAATTAGGAAAAACCCCTCTCTTCTCTCATAAATAAATTTGAAAGGTACTACGCAGTTCAAGGCTTTGTGTCAATAGAAATTGCAGTTGCACGCACGGGCGTTAAAACTGCTGATGAAATGCTGACATTGCTGTTCTGTGGTTTGATTGGTTTTGACCTAGCTACTTGGGCATATTTTCGGTACCATATTCTCAGTAATTTGATATTACGAGTATAGTTTAAATCTCTAGAAACACGAAAATTTATCTCAGTGAGGATTGAAACAAGTGAAATGTTTACTCTTTCCTTCCCTTTCTCCGCATCTACGCCTTCTTCACCACCGCATCGGTTTACCCAGGTTAGCGGATACATTGCATCTAACGATGACGCTCCTTTTTCTGGACACTCTTTTCAATTTGGACAACCAAACCCCAAACAAACTGCCGTCAACAAGCAATTTCATTATATGTTTTAGATGCTCCTGGCCCTGTCACAGATGTTCAACTAGAATCAAGCTCTGACAGCAGCATCGAAGTGACATGGCGTTTGCCCTTGTGCACCGGAGCTAGTGGCATAAAGGCAATCCGGATTAAGTATAAGAAGAAAGACGAATCGTTTTGGACAGCGAAAGATTTTAACTGGAATAATTTTAAAGCTACCATTGACTCGCTGCACAGTGATACAGAATACGATGTGCAAGTTTATGTTGTGGATGGAAAAGACAGGGAACACCCTGGGATTCGGAGGTCACAAAAAACAGGTAACATTAGCTTTATATAAAATTTAAAGCAAACTAAACAAAGCTACATTACTAGATTGAATTGAATTAAAACCAGGTAACAAATTAAGCACGAATCACTGAAATTTTTTATAATTTGTAATTTTATCAAAGGATTCTATGTGAAATCTCTCAGAAAAATTTAACAGGAACAAATTAAACTAAAATATGAATATGAAGCATTTATTGCGAATTCTAGAATATAAATTTGCAACTTTGAGCTTAAATGTGAACAGTAAATTATAGAAACCTATAAAGTTTCAATTCATTAGTGTCTGAATATGATGCTAATTCTATTTAGGCTAAGCCTTCTCCCAAACAGCGTGGTCGAAGATAGTATATTTATTCCTTTTCATGATATATTTTCTATATACATAATAATACATTAAACGGACAATATCATTATCCAAGACTATACTAGCTCTTTATTTCCAAGGCAAATCAACTGCAACTGCCTCAGAGAGAACAAATTCTACACAATCGAATGCTCATGCCATTGGTTTATACGCAGTCCTGGCTTTCTGCATTCCAATAATCTTCCTGCTAACCATGTGGACTATAGCACTGAGAAAGCGTATAAAGTCATTACAAGGTAAAAAGCAAAAAAAATTCAGCCTTTCAAGTGTTTGTTTTTGCATTGTTTTTCTCTTTAAGATTCTTGTCTTATTCTTCTACAAGGGTTTTGATTGTTAATGTTTGTCAGATGATAAGAATGACGATTTTTTTATCGTTGTCTCAAGCGTTAAGGGGTTATCTAGAAAATTGTTAATATTACCGCTTAGAATGAGGAAAAATTTATCTTCTTCACTATGAAAAAGGTCTTAATTGTGAATGGCATATTTCTATGATAAATCTGTTATATGAGAAACAAGGTGGCAAATAATTGCTATGATATCAAACTGTCGCAGAATCGGGTATTTAAGACGTGAGTATTCTAAGCTAATAAAAAAATATTGGTATATAACTAACATTATCTTATTTTGTTTTTGGAACGTACAGTTTACTTGCAACTATCTTGCAACCATCTTTAGTTGGTTGATGTACAGTCATCGATGGACAAAAAATGAAATGGCTGCTTAAGATAAAATATCAGCTACTTAGGGCATTTGATCGCAAAGAAGAGCTGTGCTGAAAGTTGTGCGACCGAATCCAGGCGTAATTTCGACCCTCGCCTTTTGAACGATTTACGTATTGATATTGCTTAGGGGCCGCTTAGTACTTGAAGATTGAAGCCTCCCATACTTAGCAGTTCATCTTTATTACGAAACATTGAGCATGCATTCCCCTTGTTGCAATTACAAAAAGGCTGCATTTTTAACGGCTTAGAACTCTTCTACTACTTCGGAACAAAACCATATTCATTAAGTGAATATTAATTTGTTTCAGATGATCATTCAAAAGGCAACACACAAAGGTAAATGAACGGAAATTGACTTGACTTGCTCTTTCCCAAAGAGGAAAACAGACGCTGATTTTTTATGGTTGAAGGTTTGACGATTGATGTTCAGGGCCCACGCCGCCGGGGGTAGGGGCCTTGGCTCTCCACTTTTGCTGGCCTTGGCCCCCCACTTTCAAATTCGTAGCGTAGGCCCTGATGTTTGTATTAATTGCCTGATAATTGCCAAATGTTAACGGAAAATTATTGACGCTGTCACAAACCAAAAATGTCCTTCTGATACAAAATCCAGACCACTAGAAGAAATATACTGCTTTTTGGCTATATTAAAAAGCTGTAAGAGATGACTGTGCCTCTTCTCAAAAATTTTTTTGGGCGATTGGGGGGATTGAAGCTTCAAGCTTTTACGTAAATGACATCTATGATAATACATATTATGTTTTGGTGACATCATCTTCCCTTCACCCCTCTTATAACGAATATTATTTGTATGTGATTCGTATTTGGTACTTAGCCTTCAAGCCTATGCACGTTAAGACAATTAAGTGATTATTTCAACTCTACAGCCCCCAACAGGATCTTGATTATGAAGTCATTGGATATACAAACCTCCAATTTGAAAGTGACCAACAATCACGTGCAACAACTGCAGATTCATCCCAAAGGGAGGCTGTAAACAATGGAAGCAACAACAATGCCGTATACATGGAACTAGGGCCAAGGTGCAAAGATGATCAAACATACACACCTCTTTCTGGCGATAAGCAAACGACAAGCCCTTATCTTTAGCGTAAGAGATCCAAAATGCACTGCGTGTCCAGTGCAGTTATGTATAGTATAACAAAATCTGTATTAGATTAATGTAGATGAGCTGAACGAGACATAGAGGCATCGTATACAGGATTTGGGTTGTTAGAACTAGCGAAGCTATAACATAATTAGTGAAGCAAAGTCATAATATTAAGTGTGTAAATTATTAGGAGTAGAATTATAAGGAATAGTTTCTTACGATAGTGCTGTAATTATGAAACCCAACATTCAAATCTAAAAAGCTAAAAAAACAGCAGAAGAAACACTCCAGCTGTGCCAGTCATAACGGAAAAAAGATACAAGGTTATTGACTATGACAGGCACTTACAATCTTACGTAATTTTAAATGAATAACCAAATGCAGATATGAGAACGATTGCAGTCGACAAGATGCAAGACATGAAAGACAATAAGCATAATGTTGCTGCTTTCAAACTATTGATTATCGAGCGATATTGATCGCTAATAAATGCGATCATTTTTGACAAATTGGTTATATATTGTTATGATTAGAATAAATTAATCAAAAGATGGGAGGGAAGGGAAGGGAGACTTCGTATGACAGGTCGACCTTTCGAAACCGTCTCTATCATTTTTATGATTATTCAATAACAAGCATTTTTACACATGCGAAGCATTTTGGATGTATTATAATAGCAAATAAATTTAGAGATTTAAAGTTCAGAGACTTTAGAGACTTTTCTGCCGATTCTAAATAATGGCATCAAAAAACAGTTGTCGCTGACCTATGTTCTGATTTTAGGCAGTGATGTCCACCTGAATACAAAATTCAATTACATATTGATACAATATCTAGATAGTTGCAATTATCTAGATAAGAATTAAAGAACGGTTAAAAATGCATTTTGTGAAATTCTTAATAGAAGATAACTTTACTTTAATTCAAAGTATATCAGTAAAAAACAAATCTATACAGAAACAACAAGCTATGAAATCCAAAGGAATTTCAACTCAAACGAGACCATGACTCCCTGGTCCATCTCAACTCCACACCTATGTTCAGCGCTACCGTACCTCTTGCTGAATACTATACTGTGAAACAGTTTGAGTTGGAAGTCTCTCAAGCACCTTGAATTTCAATTACCGGCGCTGGATTCGGCTTCATTACCAAGCCATATTGTTTTTTCAATTCTGTACTTTGATTTTTTCCAAGTTTGAATGAAAACCTCTGAAGAAGAGTTGCCAATACAACTTTCATTTCCATCAAGGCAAATCTGTATCCAATGCACATTCGATACCCACGTGAAAAGGGCAGGAAGTAGTAGGGAAACAACGGATCATCTTTGCCTAAGAGAGAATAGAACGTTAATCCTCTAATCTGACTGAAAGAATTTTTCCCCAAGTACTTATTTTGATGAATGAAAACCAATCTTCAAATGAAATGATACTTTGAGATATCCCTCCCTCATTCAGCTTCGAGCAGATCAAGAATTGTCAGAGGAGAAAGAAGAGAAGTAAGAGATGTGTTCAGAAGAAACAGCTTTCAGACCATGCCGATTTTGCATTATTTCTGTGCTATATACTTTTAACAAAGTGGCCACGAAAACAGGGCCACCTACCCCTGACATTGATTTCAATTTTTTTGGGAAAAAGTATTTGGCCATATACTATGTTGATAAAGTTTCCCCTGGAAATCAATGAAATAAATGCATTATCTCGTAACATTGAATCAATGATGGCTATATTGGAAATAGATACCCATAATACACTTTAATTAATGGTCTGACTCAAAATTAAGCATGCTAAAACAAAAAAATCGAGATAAATTATCAAGAGGGCCACAGCTCCGTCCTTGAGTCTCACGGCAGATCCGTGGGACTTGGCAACTATAAAAGCCTTATACAACCTTGTATTACGTTTAAAGCCTGACCTGCTTTATCGAATCTACTTGGGTTGAAATCCTCAGGATTTTTCCAATACTTCTCATTATGGTGCAAGCTTGCTAGGGATATCATCATACAGGTATTAGCAGGTATGGTATACTGCCCCAGTTTGCACTCTTTTGCTGCCAACCGCCCAAATCCTGCTCCAACTGGGTATAACCGCATGCATTCATTGATACAGTTGCTCAAATAGGCAAGCTCACTAATATCAGACATAGTGATATCTTGCTTATTCCCCAAAACCTTTCTTACTTCTTCCTTGGCCTTCTCCTGTACTTCTGGATGCTTTGCAAAAAGAAAAACCATCCATGTCAAAGCAGTACTTGTGGTCTCGTGTCCGCCAATCATGAAAGTAAAAACATGATGCAGAAGGTCTCTGCTAGTAAAAGAGCTGCAACCCGAGTTTGATAACTCGATCATCTTGTCAAGTAAGTTATTTTTCATCGGAGCATCAGAGCTGTTAGGGTTTACTTCTGACTTCTTTTGCTCTATAATCTAAAAATGACATTTTTCATGTATAGCAAAACTGATCAAACTGTCATAAATATATTATAGGAAAGTGTTAAATTTGATTTTGCTTTATATTGCAATGAGTACCTAAACACAAATATTCTGTAGTGGCATGCACGCACTCCAAAACACTTATTAATGTGGCAAACCATGTAGCAAATCACACTGCATCCAAGTATTTTACCGGATTAGGATTTTTAGAGCCTGGCAGGAACCGGAATGAGCGGATTTTTTATAGAAAACAACCTGATAGTTGGACAAAAAGTTTACCCGATTTGGTAGGTCTGAATTATTCCATGCCCCAACTCTATTTACTATACTTCATTTTATTGCTGTAGCTGCTGTTCCAAGTTGAGGGTGAAGTTGAGTTGCAACTAAAGGTCGTGCCGTTCTACAAAATAAAGCAACTCAAACACATGAAACTACAGAAATGGCATTTTGATAATGCTTACCCTTTCTAAAACATTCCAACAAACTTTCTCTGCTTTATCTTCTTCGTCACGCTCCTTTGAAGGAATCAATTTTAGAAAAGGTATCAACGTTTCCATCGACTTCCTAACAACATTGAAGTTGCCACACATTATCTTGTTGAATGAAGAACTCTCTTCAGAATGTCCATTTGAAACGCAATCAAAGTCATATCCAAAGGCCGCCAGGCTAATGATATCAAGAGTCAAATGTATAAACTTTTCCATTATTTCTGTTTCAAATGGTAGATTTTCATTTTGAGCCAGTTTTTGTGACCAGAACTGCACAAAAAGAAAAAAACCACAGAAGATAGGATAGAAGAGTAAATTCTTAACTATTCAAACAACGAACGGATAATTCTGTTTAAGGGCAATGGCCACATACAATTTTTTAAATTTCTCTCGCTGTCTATTTAAACTTTTTAAAATTGGATTTGATCTACAATTATTTGCGTTGTTCCTGTATATCGTTTATTTACCAAATTTTCATTGCTAGGTTCAAAGTATCCGATAGGCAGACTTAATCCAGAGTCCCTTTCTTCCAACATTCAATAGCTACAAGCCATGTAGAGGAAGAAGTATGTGGCCACAGGGCTTTTGCTAGGGGAGTGCCAAACGCAAGGGTGTATAGCTAGGGGGACTCTTGGGGCAGAGCCCATCTTGTAAGTGTAGAAAAGTACCCAATTTATACTTTTGTCATTGTTTTTAAAAACATTTTGCGCAAGAGCCCCCTTGCTAATTTGATAGCGGTACACCACTGGCCAAAAAAATCAGATTTGACAGTGTCGTCGGATCGAAATTCATATGGGGGGGCTGCCCTTAAAGTACACAATTTAAAAAAAAGTACAGCTTAACAGTTATTAGAGGGCTCCAGCACCCTTCTTCAACCCTAGCCCGCCACTTCGACGGCCTTTTTGGATCATCTCAAAAAAGAACTGTAAACTATTCAGTCACTGCCCTTTGTCTAACTTCACAACATCACTAAATGTAAAAGTGAAACAATGCTTAAGTAATGCTTAATTGAGACATGACTATTACGTACTTCAGCGAGCTCCTTGGCCTTTTTCACGAATATTGGTAAATACTCTTGGACATTTACTGTTGAGAAATATGGGTTCAAACTCTTACGCTGCATTGCATGATCTTTTCCAAGGCTTGTGAACACACCGTTTCCAAACAATGGACACATCTTTTTCGCATATGGGCTTCTTGTGAAGCCTGTTGGATCATTAACAAGGACTTTTTTAATCAGCACAGGATCAGAGATATAAACAACAGTGCCACCTGAAATGCAATAACTATAAGCAAGCAGGGTTTATTTAAGGAATTTTTATCACTGCACACTTTTTTAAGAAATTGGAAGTGAAAATTGACATGACCACAACCATCAAACTAACAGTAAGGTACGACGTTAGTGTTCAATATGAAATCTTCAAATTACACCACTTCTCACCCAAGATTTTACCAAAGATCTTGATAAGAAAAAAGTGTCCTAGGTTTAAACATTTTTTCGAGAACTAAGATTTCAAAGGAGAAGATATGAAGTATGAAACAAACTAGATAGCTTGTAGGTATCTAACATTTATTAAACATAAAATATTGAATAAAGTATAGCCATTGTTACTATAATGTTATCGTTTTTAATATTGTAATGCTCTTATAAAACTTTTTGTGTCAATCAGCAACAACCTGTCTGCAATCTTTATTTTTCAAAGCAAATCTCCCAACTGTAGTTTCATCAGTACACACAATTTGAGTTTATCGCTGCACAATTAGTTACCACTGCAAGATAAAATAAACTCAGTTGCAAAAATACAGGGCCGTAAATCCCGAGCGGGACGGGGGACTGGGAACTAAACCAATTCCAAAGATTGGGAACAAACGACTTTGTGTGAGAAGTTATTGCCATTTTTCTTTCAAAGAAATGGAACCCTGGTACCTGGTACTGCAATGTTTGTCTGTGTGTATGCTCTAGACATAATGATATTTTATAAACTTGCTAACATTTTTGTTCAGGGCTGATGAAACGAAAATTGGAGGGCCAATAATTCTAAGATCATGGTTAATGGCAAGATAAATTTTAGAAATCTGGCATTCTAGGGATGGCCAAAAACTGCATCTAAAAGAGGTTTTGATCCAAGGAAAATACGAATGTTCATCGCTGCACCCCCGAGGAACTTTTGTAAAAATTGCGAGTGCACTCTTGCGCACCCGAGTGATGAATGGCTTGGGCGTAGTTTTGGATGTGGCTTAAATTTACAGTTCTTTTTAAGATTGCAAAATGACTTTTTAAGCATGATGGCATAAGAGATGTCTTTTTAAATCAAGTGATCTTGTTGGAGCAGGTTTGCCAAGAAGTTTCTTAGCCCTAGGCAAAACAGAAAGACGTGACCCTGCGAGCGAAGTGAGCAAGCAACTCTGGGCCTACACCCTTAAATTTAGCTTAGAGTTATTTTCAGAATAATTCTAGTCTGTATTCCAGACCCCTAACTTGAAAGTAGATTATAAATCTACAAGTAACCCCTGTTTGCCTCCACGCACTTAAAGGCAACAATTATGTATCATTTTTCTGTGTTAAGGAGAAAGGGTCTTCTGGAATGATCTTATTATATATCATTGTCTAGCTGAAGTTGCTCATGGAGCATGAAAATACAATAGGCCTAATGAACTAACGCGATAACAGCCCAGCTGGCAAGCGATAAAATGGAGCAAAAGGGAGTATTGTATTAGGTGAAAGCAAAGTTCATGACGAGGAATGTTTAGACCTAATACAACCAGGAAAAAAAGCGTTTATTTCAACATGTTTTGAACCACGAGGAATCAGGTGTAGGAATCACGAGGTGTGGTCACATCGAGAGGAAGGACCAGGACACTGCTCGATAAGCATAGCTTCTCAGTGTCCTAAAAACTTCCTTCGGATGCTAGGTAGCAACAAATACAAATACAAATACCAGAGTTAGAAAGCTGCCCCCATAACAAACTGGCTGCTCCGGTGATTTGATTTGGCCTAGCCACACAGAAACGATTATGATCATGCTTAGAGCTCACAGAGGGCGAAAAGTGAACTGGTGTAGTAGTGCCCCCCGTCAGTCATCCCTGTACAACGCTTGCTTGCTGTACCTTATATGTGTCACCGCTGTATATTGCTTTTATTCTCAGATGGTCGTTGTAGCGAAAACTCAATACCAGTCTCGTCTGTTTATAGTATCTTACACTGGCTTTATGAATTAACTTTCACAGGAGTGGCGGCATGGGGGGGCAAGGGGGGGCTTTAGCCCCCCCTAGATTTTTGTTAGCCCCCCCGTCGGCAGCCAATCAATTTTTGCTTTCTCAATACCGTCGGCACTTGATGGATGTCACCCGGTTTACATGTTGTTTGAATGACATAAATAATCGAGGAGAAAACTGCACTGGCTGGTTTATGGTTTTCTCAATGGCTTTTCTTCGGCAATTTTACTATCATAGTGGCATTATATCCTGTCGCTTCCGTGAAAGCTGTGACTTAATTTCATGGTGCTCCTTCGCATGACCCACAATACCATCGTGCTCCTCTCGGTTGAAATCCCTGTTGCTGCTCATGCGAATGCCGATTCATGCGAAACGTGCAGAGATGCTTGATTTGGATCATGTTTTGGACCGTTTCAAGGAAATTTACCCTAACAACAGCAAAATCACGCTGTCATAAATAAAGTCTTTAATGAATTTTCTTCTTAAGGGATTCTCTTTTCGTTTCAAGACATTATTATTGCCAATGAAAACATTTCGATCATGAGCACATTTTGCGTAATAAATTTTTCAAAAAGCACTTCTTGTCCTTTTTCATCAACTATTTTTCAATAGCATTGTTCACCGCATAGCTCACGACAAACAAATGGTTTAGAGAAAACCGTCGATTAACTTCTTCCAACGTAGATAGGAAGAAATATTCAACAATAGGCACAAAGTTTCTTACGCATTAAGTTTCTTACAAGGCACAAATTGCCGAGAAAATCTCGTGGACTCCGACACAGGTTGGAAAGTGGGGGCGGGGAGGGGGAATTTTGAAAGGGAGAATTTTGCACCCACAACAAACGATTTTGGAAAAATGCTCTATTGCTTGCTCGATATGCTTGCTTGCTTTTGGAAACATGCTCTATATCGGTGCCCCTTCATTGGAGGTGCTACTCAGGGGCGTCGCGACTGGGGGGTTGTCACACCCACCCCAATAGTATCTCAATAGGAAATTTCAGGTAAAATCCGCTCGGTGGAAGAAACGCTTTAGGTATTTCAGAGACCTTCCTGTCATAAAATCAATAAAGGATCAAGCAATCTTAGGTAAAATTGTGCCTCGTGTCCATTTCTTCTAAAGTTTCTCAGTAGAAGCGTCAACTGCAATTCACTATGAGCTCCAGATTTTTCTTAACATTCATAAGGCATGCTAAGATGGAGAGAGGAATCTAAATTTAAAAGTAACTGACAACCTGGTATTTTTCAAGACCACGGCGAAATTGTTGTTTTTATCTGCTGTAAAAAAGTTTTGCAAAAAGACAATAATTTTCAATAGGATTAGGAGGATTGCTTTAGTGAAATCTGCTTAAAAGAGTGCATTTTCCAGGGAACTAGAAGCATCACAATTCGAAATTTTCCTGCCCTTTCGGCGGCAACCATGGTGCCGCCTCAGGTAGTAACTATATATTTTGCCCGTCCCGATATAGAGATTTGACAAGACTATTAGAAAAGTCGGTTATTATCATACAGAGTTAGATTGATAAAATGTATTGCAGAGGTTTGTGACACCAGCTAAAAGTTTCAGGCAATAATTTTTTAATCAGGTAAATTTGCATTCCACACCCCCCCCCCCCCCCCAACGAGGCTTGTCTTGCGACGGCCCTGCCTGCTATATGGGGCAAATCGAATTTTTTTTCTGTCGGCAATTTATACACATCCAGCGTCGGCAGTTACGGAGAATATAGACTTCGGCACCTTGAAGGTTTGTCTCTAGCGCCACCCCTGAACTTTCACTATAGACAATTCCCCAATTCCCCAATAGGCCCAATGCCTTACCTAGTAGCGCGAGCCAAAATCAAAGAATTTCCCCAGTAGTTTGGGGCCCTGGCGATTTCCACTGACTTCCGTTGTCCCTTTTAAACGACATTGGAAGTGTTGTTAGGCCTGTTGATACAGAAAGTGGGCCTAAAAAACGCAACGGAGCAGTAAGAAACACAGTGAACATACACAGTAGCAACGGGGCACGTAACTACAACTACCAGAATGCATTGCGTGTGGCAACACCTGTGACGTAATAATGGGATCAGTCTATTGTTGTCAACTCCACCTCTACGGCCGATTGTGTGGATCGAACAACGTGACTGTAGGCCCCCAATTACGTCACAAATTCTTTGCTTCGCTCACAGCTTAAGCCAAACTTTGAACGGCAATAGCAATGAAATAAGACGCGGAATAGCAATTCCGAAAAAAAGAATTGAATCCAGATTGGTAAAATGTATCTTTTAAAGTAAAGCTATTTTTTGCCCTTAAATAGAAGCACTTTAGAACGTTGCAAGACAAATTACAAATCTCGTCTCAGGTGGCAATGCTCTGTGCCTCTGGACTACTGGGAAATTTGGTGCACACTCCAATGCGGTGGCGGACACTTCGAGGGGCGAGGTGGCGGTCGTCCTCCCCATCTCGCCGAAAACTGCTATGATAAATAATTAAGGGCGAAGGTGAAGAGTCCGGTTGGGATAATCCGATTAACCTTGTATCATACACGTCGAGGAGTTTTTTTGACTGCATCAACGAAACACAGGTCACCTAGGATCAGAGAACACTACTCTTAAAAATATGACATCTAGCAAAACATGATAACTCTCCGGATTCTTCATTTCCATGTCCGCCTCCGTCTGATATAGGGCCTACACCATAGGCCCTATGGTGTTCATCGGGCCTATTTTTGTGGGTTGAATTTGATAAATATCAACGCAAAGCGCTCGCTAATAACTTTGAAATTAAGTGATTATCAATAAAAAATAATTGCCGAATATACATTCAACTTTCAGCTTTAATTTTGTTTTCGAGTTTGAAACTTCGACACGTCAGGTATAATTTTGATTTGAAGGATACCATTTCCATGGTAAAAAGAAAAAATGAATAATGCTTCAAAAATCGAGAAAATCTTATCTACTGAAACTTACGTAAAACATGATACTCTTTGTAAAGTGTCCCGTATTTCTTTGTTCTGCTTACTGCCAATTTTACCCGATCTTTTCCGTTCAAAAAATCTAATGTGTTTCCTAGCAAGGGGAGTCCAACAGGTCCTGGGATTGCATTCAACGGATTTTTCCACCACAAAATAAGTTTCCAAATTGTCAAAATCGTCAGAACTGCTGCGAAGAATTCAAACGTAAATAGAAAGGAGACGAGAGACGCCATAATTCCACTTTCCTTGTGTTATAGGACTAGCTTTATGTATTTTTTGGATACGCGATGTTCAGTTGCCAGTTGTTTTAGAGTTCTTTTGCTGGTGATTTTGAAATCAACATTCCATGCCATGGCCACTATTGTTCTCATCAGTCCCATTGGGGGGTGTTCTCTATGGTTGTCATGCTGTGCCCTTGTTCGTAAATTCTGTAAAGCAGTCATTCACCTTATTGGAGTGGAGTCAAGTAGACAAAAGGATTGAATCAGCGCATTGTAAGCTGGTCACATAAAAAAGGCAGCTTTTGTACAACTGTAATAGAGCTAAAATAATGCCAGCCTAAGTATGGCAGGGCCCACGCCACCGATTCTAAATCAGGGGGGGGGTCAAAAAAGGGGGTTACCTATTTAATACAAGGGGAATGGCCCCCGGCCCCCGTGTGGCGCGGGCTTTGTATGGGTATATTTAGCAATTGCACTTGGCTTTGTTTAGTTCTATTGTTGTAGGATTACCCCCCCCCCCCACTAGGATAGCATCGTGTTGTGTAAGTAAGTCACTATGCCCCAATATCCTAAATTACTTCACTTTATGGAAAGTTTCGCGAAGAGGTTTCCAGTACACATAGCATTCTTTCTTTTTACAAAGGGAATGTTTTTCGCAAAGCTTTTTGGCCTTTTCGTGTTTATTTTCTATCACTAAAATAGATTTAGTAAAATCCTGGTAGCAAATTTATGAACAAAATGCTCTCCTAGGGTAATTGTTCGGGTATTCCTTTAACCTGCTTTTCATGATTGTATGGTTTGTAATTAGCATCAACAAAGATATTTTATTGTTTTCAAATTATATTTTTGAATTGATAACATCGATGAAAGTCTAACGAAAAGATTAGGTTCTGAAGGTTCCACAATCAAATCTTCCAATCAATGTTAGTCAATGTGAAATATAAACAGCACTGTAAGAAAGAGTCTAGCAATGCCGCATTTTATTTATCTAACGCCCCTTCCTAATTAACGCTCATCCTAAATTTAAAAAAGGGTAATTAACGCCCACTTCCCCTTTAACACCCCCCTTCTACTTAACGTCCTTGTAACGGAACAAATGAATTTGCTGAGAGATCCATCATTTAATAGCCTGTGCTCCAGATCCTCTACTTTCAAGTTAGGGGGGTCTGGAACACAGGCTATCATTTAACGGCAGCACAAATCCATTTGCGAACATCACGGATTCTGACGTGGCAATGATCCACAAAATTTGATCTACTCTGACCGTCAAAGTGATGATAAACTTTTAGACCAGACGGAAATGGCGGGGAGTACCACTTTGGGGCGGGGAAATTATGATTACCAGTTTCGAGTTCATTATCAACTGGTGATATTGAATTGTGATGATAAACGGGGATTTGCCGCTGTTTTTTGGGGTAAAATGGGGGTCAAATCAAGAGAAGTTCCTGCTTATTCTCTGCGGAGGAGAAACGTCGCTGGAATTGCGTTTTAACAAAATAAACTTTTTCTAAGCAGTGGAATATGAAGGATAGTTTATCTTTTTGGTAGAAATGCGTTTAAAGTAGTAAAATGAGCTTTAATTTGTCACGTGACGTCTAGTTACCCACATGTCCTTCTATGGATATCTTATTAAAAATGGGCAAAGCAAAATCATCTTTTGACATCGGAAATTCATTTTAGCATGCAATTGACTATCAAAACTTTAAGAAGGGACTGCCGTGGTTGTTGAGTAGTTTGCATTGTGGGTCAGAAGTGCAAAAGGAAAACGTCTGATTTGCAGCTTTAGCGTATATATTTAAGCATAATTATTTTCTACTGGATTAAATGTTGGTTACCGCTGAGTCACAACTACACTCTGATTCTGTCAAAATAGCGTGCTAATACATGACGAATACAATGCCACGTGACTACGCCCAGAGTATGACGTAATCTCTTCAACATTTTTACTAAAACTATGAAAAGGGACTTTTGTCGTTATTTTGAACATAGCTTCGGTAGAGCGTAGACGTGAATGAAACTCCATATCGTTGATTTTATCTTTAAATATATACAAAACGTGACTATATACAGCTATAACGTAAACGTAACTTGTTAGCCCATCATAAGTTTGTAGCGTGACTTTATCGTAACTTCACTACTTCAAACAACTTAACCTTACAATATAGGGCGTGAATATATAACGTAAGAAGACTGGGACGAGTAGGAATCCCCCATGACGCGTGGGTTGCGAAATATATTGACTTCACAACATACTCCCCCGATTGAGTTGCCTGCACTCAATTTACAATAATACATATTAATTAATCATTATTCATCAACAAAACGTAAGAACATTTTTCTTTAAACAAGCTGAAACTGTAAGCATATACATATTGAAATATTTACATATTGTCTCTTCTAAGAAACTCTCCTAACTTTGCAGCTGCGCGCTTAGATCGCGTAATAGTTCTATCTGCTGGCTGCGCAGGCGCTATAGGTGCGTTGACTTGATTTGCTTCTGTGTTAGGTTCCTTACATGCAATTTCTAAAGGTACAAGTAATTTCAAGGGACGTCTGAATACTTTACCCTTACTCCTTTCACCTGCTATCTGGATCTTTGCTGATCTTACTCTTCCATCTGTACCTACAATCAACTCAAGAATTTTACATAATTTCCAAAAAGTGCGTTTTTTATCGTCATCCTTTAAAAGAACTATATCTCCAACCGATATGACTGGCTCTTCCCGTTTGTCTTTCGGTCTATAAGCTTCCATAATACCTGTTAAATATTCCTTCTTCCATCTCTTCGTGAATTGTTGAAGTAGAGTCTTATGATACTTGGCTCGTTTTGAAAGAACCTCGTATGTACTTAGCATTTCATAGTACCTGTCTTGGGGCAAAAGTGATAGATTTCTTCCATTAATTAATTGACACGGTGTCAATGGATATGAAATACCGTCAGTGTCATCATATACATAAGTAATTGGCCTAGAGTTGATTACTGCTTCGACCTCAATCAAAATGGTATTTAATTCTATTTGCGTTAGGTATGACCGACCTATTACCTTTTTTAGACAACGTTTTACGCTCCTTATTAACCTTTCCCAAGCACCTTTTACTGTGCTGATTAATTTTGCGAGTAACTGTGCCCCTAAAAGCTCTAAACGTGGAATGCTTTGTTTTGTTAGAGGACAAACCCTGGCCTTGGCAGTGACAAACTTGATGCTTACCTCCCCCGTATCGTACACAATGCGGAGATAAACAATTCCAGCGTAAGCAGTCTCGCTGGCATCTGAAAACCCATGTATTTCGACTTGGCTTACTATTTTACCTGGGTCAAAGAAACATCTTGGCATGCGAATCCCGTCTAAACGACTTATTTCCGAAATGAAACGATCATATTTTTCCCTCGCTTCTCCTGTAAGCTCTTCATCCCACCCCCATTTGTCTACGCAAAGTTCCTGAAAGAGCACTTTCAAATTGATGGTATACACACTAAGACAACCGATCGGGTCAAAAATCTTGGCTGCTAACTTTAAAAGAGAGCGCTTTGTGGGCTTAAGTGTTTTTGCTAGTTCTATAATGGACCCCAGATCAAAAAACAGTTCATCCTTTTTACTTTCCCAATTTACTCCAAGGACCTTGTTATTATTTTCTCTTTGAGGTGGGCCTATTGTTTGCTGAGCGAAGGATTGATCATCTTGTATGATCTCCTTCGCATTATCACCATTGGATACGTTACCTGCTTCCACCTTTTTGATTTCATGTAACAAAGCTGTGTCATTAGTTTTAAATTTGCGAAGGTTAAACCCACCTTCGGACAAAATCTCCCGTGACTTATGGAAAATCTCTAACGCCTCATCAATAGAATTTGTGCTACATGATAAGTCATCAGCATAAAGCCGATCTAACACTTTAACAACACGAGGAAATCGATTAGCATATTGAGCAATGTGTTTCTTAATTGTGGCTCCCAGTATAGATGGCGATGGTCTTAAACCA
The DNA here is from genome assembly GCF_057945365.1 of Rhopilema esculentum. NCBI lineage: Eukaryota > Metazoa > Cnidaria > Scyphozoa > Rhizostomeae > Rhizostomatidae > Rhopilema > Rhopilema esculentum. Next base: position 1,434,178 of record NW_028300845.1, read on the forward strand.
AACACCAGTCTACAATACTTATACTGAATAACCGTTGGATTCGGCTTACTAATGTCGTCATACCACAAAAAACGTAAAGTATCCCGGTCTTTTTCATCAATTTCAATTTGAAGGAATGCCTTTTCAATATCAGCTGTTATAGCAATAGCATGTGAGCGGAAACGTAATAACGTATCGAATAATGGCGGCATGTAATTATCACCAAGTTCTAAACATTCATTAAGAGATAAAGCTTCCTTGTGCGATTTCGCACTTCCATCAAAAACAACACGAAGTTTTGTTGTTTCACGATCTCGTCGAATTACACCATGGTGACTCATAAAATGAGGATTACCCTGATTCTCCTCCTCCACAGGGACTTGCTCAATTATTCCGTTTTTTAATTGCTCTTTGAAAATGTTATCATATTCAGATAATAATTCAGGGTTTCCTTTTAACCGGCAAAACAAAGATTTTAAGCGATTTAATGCCAAGTTATAATCATCATTAAGGCAAGATATATCAACCTTCCAAGGAAGGCTTACCTGGTACCTTTTACCATTAAAGGTGATTTCAAATTGCTCGTCTTGTTTGTCTTCATTTGTGGGTTCACTCCCCTTGTCAATCCCGGATGATTCTTGTTTCCAAAACTCGCGAAGCGTTTGTGTTATTTCCTCATTTTCTTCGACAGGCCTTCCAACTGACGTATCTAAAATCAAATTAGAAGTCACTTTAGAATAGGTTTTAGGCTCCAAGGATCCTGGTACTTTTCCCGAAAGTAGCCATCCTAATTTGCTACTTACTGCTATTGGCCCTGATGTACCTCTAATAACATCACCAATGATTACATCATATAAATAATCATTACCAATAAGCAAATCAATGCGCCTATTTTGCTCGCTTAGCTTCTTGTCCGCTAGATTAAGGCCTATCAAATGCTGATACTTACTTACGTCTATGCGCGTATTTATAGGCGAACAAATAGACTGATAGCTTATTGCGCTTATCAAAATTGGCGTCTCATCTATTCCTGTCTCTAACATTAACTTAACGACGTCACATTTCTTGCGTACTGATTTCTCAGTTCCAAATGTGTTCAAATTTAAGTTTTCCTGTCTTTCGACTTCCAGATTTAGTTTTCGTCTGACTTCTTCAGAGATGTAGCTTCGTTGGCTCCCACTATCGAAGAAAACATTGATTTTCATCCTCTGAGCCTTGTCTGCCCCATAAACATACGCAGTGGCCGTCTGCAGCAATACTTCTTGTTTTCCTGTAACACTGGTAGTTACTTTTGTTTCTTCCTCCGTTTGTTTTGCTCCTTTGTAGCAAATTGACTCGTGGTGAAAATTTCTGCCACATTTTTTGCAATTTCGATTTTCCCGACACTTTTTTGTCATGTGTCCAGATTTTAAGCAGGAAAAACATCGTTTGGTCTCCAATAGGATCTTCTTTCTACCCGTTATTTCCTGGACTTCTTTGCAGCTTGACGGAGAGTGTGCATGCCCACAATAAACACAATCTTGCACTTTTTCGTCTTTCGTCAAAAATGTCTTCGTAGTGCCTTGTGGTGATTTTGGTCCATATCCTGAAGTTTTGTCACATTTCTTTTCGACGGGCTTGATGTTATCGCTCAGTTCCCTGGCTTCAATTTCCTTTTTGACGATCTCCAATATTTCTTTTATCGGCCAAACTTCCTCGGTCGTCTTTCTGGCGACATGCAATGTAATTTCTCGCGGCATTCTTGCCATAAGGATTGGTACTAATAAACTGCCATAACTTGCAGAACTCATACCAAGGGCTTCAAGCCCCCTTACGTGTACATTTATGCTGTCGTAAATGAAGCGCAATTGCTTCACGTTTTCGTTTGGGCAGTTTTGTAGCCCAAGGAGAGCCTGCATATGCGTCGAGATTATTTGTTGTTTGTTGCCAAACCTTGCCTTCAAAATTTCCATTGCATTTAAATAATTTTGTTCCGTCAGTTCGAGTCCTGATACTGCACGGTATGCTGGACCCTCCAACAAATTCACCAAGTAGTTGAGCTTATCAACTGCAGTTATGCTTTCGTTTTTATCTATGGCGTTCTCGAAACTCTGCCAAAAGGACATGAAACGTGTTATATCTCCGTTAAATCGTGGGAGCGTTATTTTTGGCAGACGAATGGCAACAGAACCCATGGTAACCCCGCTTGTATTGAGACCATGTTCGTTGTTTTTTGCTTGTTCAACGTTTTCAGCTTCTCTGGAAGGCGTTGACGTAATAATTTGTGTCGTTCCACTCCCAACTCCGAATGCATTGGTCTGAGCGTAACGACCGTCTTTAAAAGCTTGAATCCTTCCCAGAATTTCATCGATTCTGAAATTCAGCTCCGTCGTTTCATCGATTTCTTTTTCGATATTAACGTCTGGACATATTTCCAGTATCTTTTCGTTTAGTCCGTTCACATACGTTTGCTTTTCTCGAAGAGACTTTTGTATCGTTTCTAAACGAATCACCTTCTCGACTTGTTCTCCATTTTCATTAATTAGTTCTTCAAGAAGAGCCGTGGCTTGTCGTTCAAGCTTCGTAATGGAGGTTCTATTTCCTCCTCGTATTGCTAACAATTTCTTTAATTGTCCACTGTTACCTTCTGTATCAGTGGCCATGATTTCGTCGTATTCCGTGCCCCACGTTGGGCGCCATTATATTTTGAACATAGCTTCGGTAGAGCGTAGACGTGAATGAAACTCCATATCGTTGATTTTATCTTTAAATATATACAAAACGTGACTATATACAGCTATAACGTAAACGTAACTTGTTAGCCCATCATAAGTTTGTAGCGTGACTTTATCGTAACTTCACTACTTCAAACAACTTAACCTTACAATATAGGGCGTGAATATATAACGTAAGAAGACTGGGACGAGTAGGAATCCCCCATGACGCGTGGGTTGCGAAATATATTGACTTCACAACAGTCGTCTTTGTTAACCTACATTTATAGTATTCATTGGTCTTAAAGAGTATTACTATGCTAATACAGATAAGATAAACGTGGAATCTTAATGAGGAAATCAAGATCTATAGCTACAGCATAAGCGACGAAAAGCAATCCACTATCAATGAATACAATACAATGAACACAATCTGGCAATAAATTAGTTGTAGCATCCTTCCCAATCCTTCCCTGTTCATTTTATAACCAGTTTCCCCCATAACGGAGCCGGAGGGCTGGAGGGCTGTAGCCCCCCTCAACTTTCTGGCTGTTGGGGCCCAGACCTTCCTTGGTATCCTAAGACCCCACACAGTTATTGTTATTACATTCGGTAGTGTAATACGTGCCGAGATACACGGCGGCATGTAGAGTTTTAATTATAATGTTGATTTTATATTTGATTTAAAGCAGTAGTAAATAACATGTCTTGAATCTCAATACCTAATAAGGACAAACGTATGGAAAATATCAATCGACAAGTCTCAGTGAACGTGATTATCTAAGTTGAAACTCGTAATAAGTTAGTGAGTTGGTTGGAGTAGAGTTGAAGTAATGATGGTGATCGGCGAAAATGTGAACAGAATATTGATGGATTTGATACAAAATAGTTACACAAAATGGTGATATTTCTCTGAGTCTTCATCTTACACTTCGTTTATCATTAAATATTAAGATAGGGGCACCGCTAGAAATAGTGGTCCCAACACTGGCTAAAGTATGTTATCAAAGTTGTGGCACAAAATATATTTTTGGCAAACTACCATAAAAGTTTGCCAACTTGTCTTGAGCCCAATATCCCCCCCCCCCCCCCCACTCCAAATTGTGTCCCGGAGATTTCCTTTTTGCTTGCAGCAAAGTGCTTGCAGGGAGCAATGTATCTCGTGGAAATCAAAGACAATTTCGCCGCGAATTCGCTGCGAAATTCGCCTCGTGGAAATCAGCCTTAACTGGCCACATGCAAGCTTGCCTGTGCCACAGTTATGGACTGTTCAATATTGATAATCCGTTTAAAGCTCTTGGCGCTCTCATTGTTGGCGCTCTGGAATCCAGGGTAGAGCCCGGGGTGTGATACCCTGGGTACCAGACCAATTTTATTTTATACATAGTGAGTCTGGTACCCAGGGTAGGGGTGTGACAGCATCAAAGCATCTCTTGGTAGCTCACCCCCGGTGGGTCATCTAACACTATCATGTGTAAGCAGCCGTGTCTGAGGATCTAGAACACTGATCCTTGCCTCTGCCAGCCATTTGATTCCAATTTGATTCCCCTATTTCTTTGAAGCCAAAGAAAATTTATGCCCTTTTTCCTGAAATCAGGTAGTTGAAATAAGGCCAAACAAAGAAAAATTAGAAACTTTATTAAGATTCCCATATCATACAACCTTTTTTCTATTTGCTATCTCCTAGATATATGATAAAATTGAGCTCCTTTTTCAGAGATATTGAAGACACGGGTGCTTACACTTGACAATAAGAGGGGACCCACCGGGAGTTCACCATTGCTTACCGAACGCCCATGAGTATATTCGCTTTGAGACAGTTCGGAAATTGAACGGCTATTCCATTTTAAGATTTAAAATTTCAGTGAAACATTCCAGGTGGCGAAACCAGTTTGATATAATCAGTAGACAAAAATCACTTAACACGTTTCGACTCTAGCTAGAGTCATCTTCAGTAAAGTAAAAATGTATGGAAAGATAAAACATTGCGGTTCGTAAATCAAGCGACCTATTTGTACGTGATAGAAGCAATCGGGACGTAAAGGGAGACTAAGAAAAATGTCTCTCTTTGTCGCCGGACTAGTTATCATCTTAATTCTCTAAACCACATTCACCTGAAGAGGAGAAGGCTGAAGATACATTTTCGGCCTGGATAAATTTTTAACCCAGCTTAGTGGGGGCCTATTATAGGGCAGGATACTAGGATATACGAGCCTCAAATACCCCTCTACACCCCCTCCCCCAGATAAGCAAAGTTAAATTCCTAAACTATACAAAAAAGATAATAGTGTTTTCAATTCAAAATATATTCTATGTGCAAAGTTGTTTACAGAGTTTTTTACCGAGTTGAACGTAACTTGCTTCATAGCCCGCTAATACAGCTGTCCTGACGCACGCTATAACTCGCTAATTAATAAAGAAACGAGAAAAATAATTCATAATTTAACACAGAAACGTGAAAAGGATTGAAAATGCAGGGTCTCTGACCTTGAATTTTCTTTCAACTGCTTAACATTTGCAACTTTCCGCGCGAAAAGATTTTAATGCAAATAGTTTCGTGCAAATCTGCCATTCTCCAAAATATGATCGCACTTTGTGTGAAGCTTGATGAAAGCCATTATGGCTGTCACTGCAATAGCTTTAGGTTTGCATAAACCCTTTTTCACTAGATCGCAGATCAAAGATTGACACATCAAGTTGTAACTTACTTTAAAAGGACCATCTGCCGCTACCACTTACCAAAAAAAGTTCACACCCAGTTGTCAAAGCGAGCAGAACAGACATGAAGCCAACGCTGAACAGGTGGTTGAGCAAAGCTTACCAAAAGTCAGCTTGTCAGCTGACTGGAAAGAAGGAGTTCGTAGCTTGTTTTCTATTTAAAAATTTCAAAAAATTACTTTCTTGCACTTTATGAAGAATTTTGGCAATGAGAATTTCTTAAGATTTGTTTTTGGAATTTTCCTTCACTGAAGATAAGAAATAAAGATAGCTAAAAAAATTTTGTTTTCTTTTATCTATTTCAAAGCATGGATCCAAGAACAGTAAAGTCGATTTCTAAAAATAATCAACCATTATGAAAGAAATTGTTGCTCAGTTATCAATAATACTACCTAGCATGACAAAGGATTCCATCCAACAGATGGGCCTTCTACTCTACTTTGTTCAGACGTTTGATTCAGAAAGGTTGCATTTGATTTTCTATTGGACGGAATCCTTTTGTTCAACGCAAAATAAATCATGCTTTGTACATTTGCTCCTCAGTTTGTCTCGAGAACGTATTTAAGTTTTCAACTAGCTTCACCATGAACTATTAACTAGCAATTTTAAGAATTTTGTTTAAAAAGTTGCATTTTGTCCGTCTAACAGTTCCGTCCAACAGATTAAATCTATAAACTTTAGGTTCGATTATAGCTAAGCATTCAACTTTTCCCATTTGGAATAAGTGCTTTAAACGTTAGATGTATCTCATTATTTGATAATCTTATGAGTTTAAGCTATTAAGTCAAGAACTTTAAATACAATTTTAATCACCGTAGTTTTTGCCAACAGTTATAATGCTATTTATTCCGTCCGACACCTCTATAATGATATCTTTTCCAAAATATTTTCCAAACCTTCAGACTTATTAAAACATTTCTTTGTACAACCTTAACTACACCTGGCTGGGTTAAAAAATCCCCTATCAAAAAAACCAAGGCTGGTTTAGCGCACATTGATTTTTGTACGCAGAAATTGTATCGAATTCCATCCAACAGAAAAATGCTAATTCAAAATAACACCTACCGTATTTTCTCTAATAAACGCCGCCCTCTATTGAACGCCGCACCTTCAGCCAACCATTTGGAAAAAACGCCGCCCTCTGATGAACACCGCCCTCTATTGAACGCCGCATCCAAAATTTGGAGTTTGTAATAAACGACGCGGCATTCTTTGGAGGAAATACGGTACTTGAAAGAAAGCTTTCGAGGTTTGAGCTCACAAACATTTAAAATGTCTTCAAACATCAAAGTTTGTCTTTCGAAGTGAAGGAAGTAGCCTGCGTGCAGACTTTACTTTCCGTTGTGTCCTTCGCAACGGAAAGTGAAGTTTGCACGCAGGCTATGACGGAAGGTGGGGCTCGACTCTCGTTTTGTAGCTAGCTTTGCATCTTTGCTTGAGAGCATCTGCCTTGCTCAGCGCTGACAGTATTCAACGCTGCTGAAGCATAAGCAGTTGCAGCAACACGACATAACTATGCTTACTAACACGGCGCATATGAATAGAATAGATGTTAGAAATAACATCCAAACTAGAATTAGAAGAAATTTTGAATATTAGATGAATTGGTCTTTCTCCCGATGCAAGCAGTGGCGGTTTTAAGGGGGAATCCAGGGGGGCCATGGCCCCAGGCCCCGTGAAAAGATGGAAATTGTAAAGATGGAAAAGATGGAAATTGTAAAGAACAAGGGCCCCGCAGATGTTTGTGGTCCCGGGCCCCTAGTCCCAAAAACCGCCACTGGATGCAAGTTGTGGGCTTCTGCTTCTTGTTTACGAAATGATATCAAAGATAAATGCGAATGAATACAGCGATTGTTCCATTTTATATACATCTGTAGCGAATCATCATTTCAGTTAAATTTACATAGATACATATATTCCAAAAGCAAAGCGTAATTCTATCTAATAGTTTTAGGCGTTTTCAGTCATTACTCGTTCATTTTTGCTCGTTGCCTGTCTCGACTCTTCCCGCAAACTATCCGTTGAATTGGATGTCACCAATCACGCGACGTAAACGATTGCCCTCACAAGTTTTGTCTAAGGAAGCCACAATACAGTAGATACAGTTGCTTGACCTTTATATAGGGTCAAAAGATCAAACGTATGTAAAAGCAAGATCCAGGGCACTATACCTACTGTATACCATTTCTCTTCTTCCTCAGAATTCCGAACTCACCTTCAATGACGTACTCGTTGAAAAATATGAAAAACTGCTCTTCTAACGTCCGGTAGCCTCCACAAATAAATAATTGGATTAACAGCACTGTTTAAGTACACAAAAGACTCGGTATACATCCCTGATATAGCAACCTTGTTGAAGTCCCTTCCAATGATAGCTAGGACAAGAATCATGACGAATCTCGGAGATAAAGATATGAAAAACGCCAGTGTAACTAGAGCCGAAATCGTAATCGTCTTTTTGACAACAAAATGTGATGCTTGCCGGGTAAATGTTCTTGGTATCGAAGAATCCTGGTTTTCTTGCTGTTTCTTAGCATTCGACTTCAACTTTTGGATGACTTTGAAATAACACGAGCAGACCACTACAAGTGAAACACTAATTATACCAGAAACTAACATATTGTAAATTTTGAAACTAACCAGTTTAAGATACGGCAAGGGAATAAAAAACAGCCAAAGTACCCAGAAGGAGAGCAGCATTTTCTTCTTCTTGCGATGATATGATGCCCTTCTAAACATTACGGCGTGGTTGGTGGCGACGTATCGATCAACACTGATGGCGCAAACGCCAGCTACCGACCAGACGCACAATAGGTATGCAAAGAACGAATGCCACGCGTGTAAACTGCATAAGTGTATTTCATGCATCGCTGTTATACGGTTTGTAACTGATAACGGTATGGTGACTGCCCCAACAAGAACGTCAGTGACGGCTAGCAACATCAGCAATTGGTTCGTTTTGGTACGAAGCTGCTTGTCCTTCAAAATTACAAAAATCACCAGCGAGTTAGCCATGGTCGAAATAGTACCAACTACAATGTTAAAGGTGGCCGTAAATAGTAACGTATAAATGTAAGCTACTGTAGGCCTGTACTCAAACGTTTGCAATCCATAGCAGACAAAAGTTGCTTTAGATTGATTTGTGCCATTAAACTCCATCCTGATTACCAGAAGCAAATGTTATCAAGATTTAAATCCTTGTAAATGCATTTATAATACACGGCAATCCTTTATGTATTCACCATCAAGTATTAATCATTCCAAGAATTTCAACGCATAGATATACACTTAAGAATACCACAGACAGCAGAATTTCTGACCGTGCAAATAGAAACTGCTCTTTTTGTGAAAGATAACAAGTAACATTTAGAATGTGGATAAAAACAGCTGTCTAACATCTGCTTCTGTCTTCGACACCATTCCCCTGGCTTGTGTACAAAATGTGACTCCATTCATTAAAGTTGGAACGACTTTTGTGATCGAGACTGCGAAAAACTGCGAGAGACCGCGAGAGACCGCGAGAGACCACGAGAGACCGCGAGAGACCGCGAGAGACTGCGAGAGACTTCAAGAGACTTCGAGAGACAGTGAGAGACTGCGTTCGAGGTTAAAAAAGCAATAATGTTGCGCGACATTCAGAAGTTATTAATCATTATCAAATGACAATTTAAGGAAATCATGTCAACAAAACTTCACATTACAAGCTGCATTCAAATGCATCAATAACAGGATTCAAAATCTTGAAAATATTTTTCCAATTTTCCATCCAGCTAAATCTTTGTAAATATCGTTATTATTTTTACACCATCGTGATTAACAAATAGTCTTCTAGCCTTCTATATACAAATGCAAATGTCAACTATGGAAAATTGACTGGTACGTTAAGATAAAACGAAAGAAATAAAAATAATTTTTTTAGATGAGAGCTTAGGTAAATGTAGACCAACAAAGACTGTGTGAAAAAACCGGCTCTTATTCATAAGAAAACATGATTGACAAAGGTTTTACACTTATTGAACACCTTCACGTCTTGGCTTATTTCTCCATTTTTTACTGAGAAATTTGCAAGCTGTGTGCACCAGCCACTACTCAGCCACATAATATGAATAGGTCAGTATTGCTAATGACAAAATCATGAGCAGGGCTGTCGCTTCCCAATTTGAGCAATTTGAGCCACCCTCTTCTCCCATGCCTGAGATGATTAGAACGTACGTCTTTTCGAGTAGCCTGACTATCCACGTACAATTCCGAGACAAAAATAGCTGAGATTTTAAAAAACATGTGATGTTTCTTCTTCCTCTTGAAAATTCTTTTTCCCTCCCCCGATTCAACATTGAATGCATGTTTTTGAAGCACATATATAGAACCACTTAACAGACATTGATTCGGGGAAAAAGAGGGATACGAATTAACAGGGGCAACATAAGGAAGAGCATTGTTAAAATTGCATTTTGTCTCAACGATTTTTCTGGGATTGTAGACGACATAGGCTACTATCCACCACAGGAAAAGACTGAAATTGGTTCACTATGATTAAATCCTAAGTTAGATGACTTATGTGTTCCATCATCATCAGCCGCAACGACACCAACAGCCAATTTGGGCAATCTTTCTTTCTTTATCTGTCCTCAATAAGTTTTAATGTTTACAGATCTGCAACACACTACTCATAAATTGCATCTTTATTTGATATTGAAGATCAGACATATGGTTATCAAGTCATGCGAGTACATGGTTGATAACAGGTACATGCTCGAAACGTCGTGTTTTTAACCATTATATTTTCATTCTGGTACTAAATTTATTTGCTAACGATATTATCGTTAGATGAATGAGCAGCCGGTTATTTCAGATGCAGCACTGAATTATTAACCAGTGCCTGATGAAGCTTCAAAAGAGAGCAGCTAGGTTGATCTGTGACTTGCCAGGCCATGAGCATTAAGGACCACTGTTGAGAAACTTAAGTGGCTGCCCACTCAAAAAAGGATTAATTTCAAAATAGCCATCGTGGACTAGCTAAAAACTATATGACAGATTTCTTTACTCATCAAATTCAGATTAAACAACGATCCACGAAAAACAAGTAAACTAGTCAAAATGGACAGATACATTAGATGATGACGTCATGATGTTTGCAAAAGGCTCCTAACAGGAAAATTACAACTTTGTAGTTCCATCCCTGCTCGGTGTCGTTTGTAGTTCCAGCCACAACGACACCTCCAACGTACACTTGGGCGTCACTTTTTGTTGAAGGGGGGGGGGCTGCATATTTGCCCTCCAGAAAAATCTTGTCCTGGTAAAATTTGAAAATGTGGGAAAGTGGCCCTAGATTCTGGTAACACAAAGCAATAGCTGAGCTGTACCCACTTGGGCCCTTGCTTACTGTGTTCACAAGTTCATCGATGTCTTTGCCCAACCTTAGGGAGACGAGCAAGATAAAGTTGTTTAATGAGTGAGGCAACTCTCCATCCTGGAGTCTAGCATCTCATTGATTTGCACACTAGCATCCCATTGATTTTGTTACACTAGATGTAAAATCACTATTTCTCAAGATGAGGGTATCCAAGCTTCCCTTAATGCAATAAAAAATCATTAAGGGGAAACCACCCGACTGCATATAAAATACAACAAATGGTGATGTTTAATCTCAAACATAATTATATTGCTTTTACACTCTTTTTTATAAGAACAATTTTATAAAGTTAAGAACGAGTAAAAAAAAATTGGTCAAAAGTTAAGAATAAGCTGAGGCTGAGTACTGTTAAATGGCGCTTTGAACAATATTTCATCTCAAAAACGAGGAGTTTTTGCCATCTAGGGGAGGTAAATTCTATAAACCTCCCTGGAAGCAGTGCCATAGGGCTCTTCCCTTTGCCCCAAATTATGCCAGCTTATTTATGACAACAACAGAACAACATGTCTTGAGCAATGCCCCGATGGGGCGTAGTCCCATATTTTGGAAAAGACTTATCGATAAGACAGTTTTCACCTGGAAACACAAGCTTGAAAACCTACAGGAATTTATACAATACACTCTATATCATCCACCAGAAAGAGTATATAGTACGTAGTCTAGACACTAAAAGGAGACCGTGTATAAAGCAAAACGAGTGTATAGACACAAAAACAGTATATAGTCAACTCCACTTATAATCATACCGCTTAATGTCGCACTACTGGTCAAATTAGATCAAATCATATCAGATCAAATTAGACCCTATTATGCAAAATTATTCGATAAAATTAAGACCCAAGTAGCTCTGTTTACAGTGACACACTCGGTTTACTGTCACACGTTTTCAAGACTATCAAGCAGCTTCATAAGGATAGGGTAATAAGCGTCACCGGCAACTCGTGCAAAAACCAATCCAGATCCCATTTGATTGCTTTTCAATGGACAGATTTCAGAGCTAAAAACAACTGTTACAATGAAGGTTGACACTTTCTCTTACTCAGATACAATTTCAATGGGTTTAGTGGAAACAAAACGTGTAGTGAGCTTAGCATGGATCTTGCCCGAATTTTATTGCTTCATTGCGTTAGAACTCAGTGGTAGCTCCAGCCTGGGATATGTGGGGGGGGGGGACAAAAAGGATGTCAGGGACTGCGCCCTTTGGACCACGCCCTTTTTTTCTGTTGAAAACATCTTTTTCCGGAGGAAACACCTCTTGTCTCCCAAGAAATGTCATTTAAATGTGACGATCTAGGCAACGTACATAGCCCGACCCCGAAGTTCCGGAAATATAGAACTTGATTATCAAACTTTAGTTAGGGAAATTGCAAGAATATGATATAAATAATTTCCCATAAATGTTACAGTTGCAACTGCAACAGCCAGTGGCGTACCCAGGGCTGTAAAAGTGGGAGAGCCTGGGGCGTAGCCCCCAGAAAAATGTTTGGATCACGCCCTTCAAACACTCGCAAATGCGGGGAAACGCCCTTTTTGCGAATTTTTCCCCGTTATTTGATTCATGTTAGTTACGGTAAATAGCAAAGCATTTTACAATTGTTATTGACACAAGCATACAGTATACTACCCCCCCCCCCCCCAATGAGTTTTACATCGGTTTTGGACAAATCTCGAGGACCATATTTTAGAAAAGTGGGGGGGGTCCGGACCCCTCCATTCCCCCCCTTGGGTACGCCACTGGCAACAGCCGGAGATGTATGAACCCGTCCTTACAGCATTCAACGAAAAAAGAATGAAAAATGACTGCCATCAGGCGTGGTTTTCCGTCAGATCAACTTCAGTGGCATTTGGGCAACAAAAACAGCAATGGTTGTTTCAGTGACTCCGGCATCATAATGAGGCCTTAATTTTTGCTCCATCCACAGGGTACTTAAAAAAGTTTGTTGTTCTTTCGTTCATGTTCTCGAGAGTGCTTTTGCAGATTTTCGAACGTGTTCATGAAACGTTTGGAAAAGTGTGAAAGGGACATTCTAAATATTGCACTTCTCAATAACATATGCGATTAAACGTGGTCAAAGATTCAAATACTTGTTTTGAAGCAGTTTCTGTGATTAATGTTATACTTTGTGATTAATTTGATCATTCTATTAATGTGATTAATTTGTGATTAAGTGTCTTATTAAATATGCAGACCGATAAATTGCTTTTGATCCTACCATCCACGTTATCATAAATTGCTTTTGAAATGTGGGCTTAAAACTCCTTAATAAAGGCCTCGCTACTAGATTCAGGTCCCTTTGCTGCCTTCCATCGAATCTCCTCATCTTTACTTTCGAGGTTTTCCCTAAGCTTCCTTATCTTTTGAACCCATTTAGCGCTCTTATGAAGGTACTAGAACTACAAAATTGATTAACTTGATTTGAACAAAATTTTTGCTCTTTTAGATTTTGTAAGTATATTGAAAAACTGTCTAAAGATGATTGCTTGTCAGACTTATTACGTCTCAGATTGAATTCACGACTTAACATGAACAAAGAGTTTAGTTTAGGTTTGCAACAGACATCCCTTTTAAAGTAGCCTAATTGAGGATAATAATGATAATGCTAATGTTTAATATAATCATGAAAACTATAATGGCACATCCCTGTTACCCTGGATATTCCTATGAGTTGAGATAAAAAATAGGTATATACATATAAATGTAGAAGATAAACTGGCCCGATGCTTCGAACACTTCATATCAAATGCAGAAAACGTAAAATGCTTTTTATTTGGATCTGAACATGAATTGTTAAACTTTCTCGGTATGGATATGGTTTGAAATTACTATGTAATTGAGATTCATAGTTTTAATAGGGACAGTTTAATTACCACCAGCAGCCCCCTCTTTCCTTACGGCCCTTCAATGCCCCCTCTCGGTGAGCCTTTTTTGCCCCATAAGTTTTTTTACTAGATCATGTAAATTTACCCTCACGATGATAATGCCAAGTTTTCAAGCAAAAATTTATCGATTTGATACTTTGGTTAACAATCTAAAAAACAGAATTTCCCTTTTCGCTTCTTTCGCGTTTTGCGAAATTGCGGTGGACAATACAACGAAGGAAAATCTTCACTGCCTCCTGCACAGCGGATTCTGACATTCATTTAGGAAATCAAAATGGCGCGTTGATGGGCGACGATAAATCTAACATCAGATTGGATTTGTCATTTAGTACAGCGCCAAGTAAAGTCCAGGAAGTTTGTTATAATGTCAGGGCTTGGCTAAAGTGAGCTGGTGTTAATTCAAGTTGAAGGAGAAAATGGTAAGTTCATTAAACAACAGACTGTCTTCGAATGAATATATGAAACCTCCCGGAGGTACTCAAACACCAAGATTGGTACCGATTGTATTTTAGATTTGAACTTCAGCTATCGCATTTAGATAAGACGAGCAGAAATCACAACTATTTGAACAAGTGGACTATTTGAACACACAAAAGTATCAAGAATCTTTCTTAGTAAACTTGTCAACAGAAGAAATATTTTTCAATTGTAACGCTATCTATGCATGCAGATAAATGAACGAAATGTCATTGTATTGCCATCCTGTTTGTTTGCAATTAAGCCTCAAAACATCCTTACATGTGTCGAGAAAAGCAAAGCCATGATTCAGTTTTCTCAGTGTATTGAATTTGGTATACCTGTTTTGAGATGCACTGTTGATTTTTTGCAGCTAGTTTTTTATCACTAGGTTAAAGGTCTTGCCTGACATTTTTATTTTATGCAAATATCTTTTAGCTGTTGGACAAAAAAAACATAAATTTAGCTAAAGACACATAAATATAAAGCAAAGTTGTTTGAACTCACCTATTTAATCAACTTGGACTACTGCACACATGAAATCAAGACTCATCAATGCATTAAACAAAATTGTAATGGTGATTATCTATCCTTAATCATCAGGACGTCAAGAGGGGGCCAGAGGGAAAATTGCATCAGGGCCTTGAGGTCTAGAGGGCCTCGTAAGATACAGATTCTGTTTTAAAATGGAAATAACTAAAAGTAACCGAATTATGCCTAAAAATAGTAAAGTGTTTTAAACGATTGCAAGAAAATTAGTGAATTAAAGCTAAATCTTAAGGGCATGGTTGCAAATAGTTTATGCTTGCTTCCCTCACAGGGGGCCATGTCTTTTTGTTTTTCCCCAGGGCCTGCAAAACATGTCATCGACCCTGTTAATCCTGTCCAGTTTTATCATTTTGCATAATCTTCATTTATACCTTGCACAACATCTGCATGGTAAATAAGATCATAAAAACAACTTCACTTACAAAAATTCAAGAAAAATTTATAAGAAAACATCAACATAGTCTATAGATCCATAACACAGTGGTGTGCAACCTTTTTGGAGAATGAGCCAGATACTTCAAGCCTTTTCTTTAAGCAGGCCAAATGTAAGAAAAGGGAATATGATAGTCTTGTAATAATGATAATAATAATAATAATAAAAAATAATATTTTAATGCAATTACTACAATCAAAAACCTCCTTGTTACATAGGTACCTTTCAACTGGGTTTACAAGATATGACTATTACAGTGGAAGTGGAAAACTGATATTTTGTAGGGTTTGGAGAAAACATCCAAGGGAAGCATAGTACTATCCATCAATCAGCGTTTAGTCTTTTAGCCCAGGCTATTAATGTTCGTAAACTCTATATTATCCAGTATGGGCTCCATTAGGCTGAATATTAAGACATTGCAAAATCGTGAAAAATGTGATCCCTTTCATCTTTTAAAGGTAGGTATCCTGTCACTGTGTGCGAAAAATGCTGGTACTCTTAAAATGCTGTTGTAGACTCCCTCTGTTTTATGTGCTATAATCAGCCTTTTTTGATTAACTAATTTTTAGCTGGTTATTTTTCAGTTGGTTAAGCTATTAGCCTGAGATTAAATAACTTGGCTGTGAAAATCCTTTTCTGGGCTTTTGCTTTTTGAAGTCAAAACCATGAAAGATGCATAATGTGCACTTTATTGCCTTTGCAGTATTTCCTGGAAGCGTTCAGGATTCTGCTTGGGCCTTCATTAAATAGTCATCATCATTACTTGGCTGCAAGCAATATAAATTGGCACACTAATTACAGAGAAACAAGCATGCCTTGCATAGCAAAAACGTTACGGGAAAGAGTCTATATATGCATATTTTTTATAAACTTAGTTCTTCGTACACAAAAATGGAGCATAAAGAATATGTTGCAACGGATAACAACTAAATATTTCCTTGATTCCTGGTTTTGAAGATCATAATCTCATTATGAATCCATATGTTTCATTCAATTTTTGTGACCGCTCAGAATATCATCCTTGCTAACCAAAAAAATAATATGATCTTTCATCTTGTGGGCCACAAAAATTATCTTCATGGGCCAGATTTCTGCCTGCAGGCTGTAGGTTGCTCACCCTTGTTATAAATGGTGATCATTATGTGAAACATCACAGTATAAATATAATATTGATGATTTGCTCATATTTATGTTTTATGGGAAATGTAATAATCCCTTTTTTTGTCAGAATAAACTCAAAACGTCCCAAAAAGAAAAAGTAAGGCAGTTCATTGCTTTCACAAACACAGGAGAAAAAACTGCCATCCACTGTTTGAGTATGCATGAATGGCGTATGGATGTTTCTACTGATAGCTATTTCCAACATCCTGAAAAGTATTACAGGGAGTCAAAACCATCTGTAGATAAGAAGAAACTGAATGCACTTTTTGAGAAATATAAAGGTTTGTTTCAATATTTTTTAAATTGCAATATAAATTCCAAATCCCCATTTTAAGGCAGTTACATACAATGGTTTAAACATAGAAATGCCAATACTCTGGATTAAGCCTTTCAACCAATTGCAAGAAAATTAGTGAATTAAAGTCAATCTAAAAGGCATGGTGGCAAAATTGTTTGAAAGCATGAAAGTGAAAGTGTATTTTAGAACAAATTTTGTGGACGAGTCCAAGTGAAAATAAAGCAGCTTGTTTAAGTATTCCTGAATTTAGTTTAACTGCCAGTTGTTTTGGCATCAGTATTTTTTTTAAAAGAAATTTTACATTGACACAACATTGCTGCTTTATTAAGTAAACATATGAATATTCATAATCTACCAACAAACTTATATGGGTCAGTTCACATAGGTTGAAAACCAGAGGATTAAGGCCTATTTTGAAGATATCCAAAATACTGATACTGAGGTTTTACCATTGTTTTATAGATCCAAACGAGGAGAAAATTTTGGTAGAAGGAATCAGCAGATTTTGTGATGATCTAAGATTAGATCCAGCAAGCTTTGATATTCTTTTGATTTGTTGGAAGTTCAAGGCTGCTGTGCAGTGTGAATTTACTAGAAAAGAATTTACGGATGGCATGTTAGATTTAGGGTGAGTTAAGACAGTCATGTCATAGTGAAAAGTTTTTGATTTAGATTTAATGATGCTGTAGGTTGTTCAACTTTTGGAATGTTCTTTCCCCATCAAAATTACATTTGTCTTTAGGCTTTCAATTAAGCCTTTGTAAAATTATGTATTCTATCTATGTAGTTTAGTTATTTGCATGTACTGTAGAATTTTAAATTGTATGTGGAGAATTTTAAATTATAAATGAACTAAACTGAACTTTCTGTAACCTAGTGTAAAGTTGACTGTGTATATTACGGAATGTTAAGAGGACCAATAACAGAGGGAGATAACTTGGTGTGATTATTGTATTTCCTTAAAATGAGCTAAAATTTGTTTGTAGTGTCAAAAATTTGTTAAAAAATGAAGCAATAATGCTTTGTTTTCATTAGCAACTTGACCTTTCATTCAGGAATACCAGTGTTTGTAGGAGCTAACTTTTCAGTTAATGCTCTTGATGTGTCTTGAGGGTGAAACCTGTTTTTTTAAAGGTAGTCAATAGCTTGCATCAATGTTTCAATAATGGTGTTGGTGGGGGTGATTGCCTGCATGAAACAAAAAGGCTTTGTTTTAATTGAATGAAAAACTTGTAAACATTTTGTAATAAGTACATATTTTGTAAAGTTGAAAATCCTGAAATAATGACTTATTTTTCAGTACTGATTCTTTGGATGGTTTAAAAAGAACTCTTCCAAGAATAGACAAGGAACTGTCAGATAAAAACAAATTTAAAGATTTGTATCAATTTACATTCAATTTTGCAAAAAATGTGGAACAAAAAGGATTAGGTTAGTTGGCCAGTTGTGATTAGTTGCCAATTTTTTTCAATGATTTTGAATCATAAAACTGCAAATATTCATTAAATCTATGTAAGACTGTTATGTTAGTTTGAGAGTCAGTTACTCAGGTAACAGTAGCTCTCTGAAGGCTTGAAGATAGAATATTTATTGCCTTTGGCAACTTGTATTTTCAAAAGTTTTATCATTTTCTACCTGTTCACTTATGTTTCTGCCAAGAGTTGAGATACAATTTCTTATATGTTCAAATTTTATGTATTGCCAGCTCTTTTGTATTTGAATTCCAGAATTCAACTGCAGTAGTTTTATGATAACAGAAACAAATCTAAATGTGACTGCTTGGTAGGCTGTGTAATTAAAAAGTATTTGGCTGTTTTCTTTTTAGATTTGGAGATTGCTATTGCTTATTGGAACATTGTTTTAAAAGGCAGATTCAAGTTCTTGGACCTTTGGGTTCAATTTCTGACAGTAAGGCTTCATTCCCAATTTCTTTCTTTCTTTGTCAACAATAAGTGTAGTGAGTGACGTTTGTGCAACATTTATAGCAGACCTTTGCATTACTTCACCAATATTTAAACAAGTTTTTTGTACCCTGATATTTTTAATAACCTTTTATTTTTAGGAAAATGAAAAGCATTCAATACCAAGGGACACGTGGAACCTTCTCCTTGACTTTAGTAATATGATATCCGATGATATGAGCAATTATGACGAGGAAGGTAAGAAAAGATATGTTATTGTTTTATTTTGAAATGCTATTTGGTGCAGCATGTATTGAGGTATCTTGAAAAAGTTAACTGCTATGTTTTGCACAGCTTTCTAGTTGTCCTCAGTGGCGTACCCAAGGGGGGAATAGTGGGGTCCGGACCCCCCCCCCACTTTTCTAAAATATGGTAATCGAGTATTGTCCAAAAACGATGTAAAACTCATTGGGGGGGGGGGGGGTAGTATATTGTATGCTTGTGTCAATAACAATTGTAAAATACTTTGCTATTTACCGTAGCTAAAATGAATTAAATAATGGGGGAAAATTTGCAAAAAGGGCGTTTCCCCGCATTTGCGAGTGTTTGAAGGGCGTGGTCCATTCTTTTTTGGGGGCTACGCCCCAGACCCCCCCCCCCCCCCCCTCTGCTGGAGCCCTGGGTACGCCACTGGTTGTCCTGTTGTTGTTGGGAAGGAAGTAAGGATGTACTAGTAATGAGGAGCAGACACGCCTGCCCTGCACTACGCCGAAGAAGCTTTAAAGTAGGGGAATAATTTGTTCATTTGTTCATTTGTTCATTCAATCGGTTACTCTTTCTTAAGCACTTAGCGATGTAAGGTTTTGCCAAAATTTTACAGTCCTTCAAAGATATGACGCCACCCTGACAGTTTATGACTCTAAAGTTTAAAGTTCTTTTGAAAGACACTGATAAAGAATTCGCTTAAAATGGATAGACATTTATTTTTACAGGGGCCTGGCCGGTGCTGATAGATGATTTCGTCGAATGGGCAAAATCAAGGCTGAAGCGAACCACGTTGGTTTGAAATAAATGAAAGAGTTCGTAATTCGAAGAAGAAATCAAATAGAAGACTGCACAGTAACTCTTTGCTACAAAAATGTAATGATATTTTGATGAGGGTGTAGCACCGATATCTAGTTGAACTGTAGCGTGAGCAACCATAACTGCTTTGCTTGAAGACTACGAAACGCTTGCCATCATTGCTACTTTTATTAACAAAATTTGCCAGTTGATAGCAAGTATTGGTCTTTTCAGGATTCTGTTGTTCTTTTATTATTACTGATACGTCTGTTGTTTTTCACCAAGACAAGATTTATTGTATGGAAAGGTTTCCGAAAAAGATTAGATACACAATGCAAAGTATTCTCATTGTGAAGTTTTCAAGACATCACTTTGTAAAACAGGGGAGTTGCCCTAATGAAAATTGACGCCAAAAAATGAAAACTAGTTTAGTAGTTTTGAAAGCTAGAATGATTTTAGCTTTTTGAAGGGCTAGAAAGCTAGAAAGATTTAGAATTTATTCTATGTCTGCTAGATAGGAACTCACTAAAGCCCTGGCCCATTGGCATAAAACATCATCCTACAACGATGTTTCCGATGTTTTACCAGATTTGATGTCCATGAAACATTTCGTAAAACATCTCCTTTGTTCTCATTTTTGTTCTCATTCGTAAAGCATCTCTAAAACATGTTTGACTCACACAAGGGTTCTGCGACTGGGGGTGTGGAGAGTGGGGGTATGTTGCTCCCCCTCCCAATAGTATCTCAATAGGAAACTAAAGGTAAAATCTGCTCTGTGGAAGAAATAGTTGGGTAGTTCAGAGACCTTCATTTCTTGAAATCAATAAAGGATCAAGCAAAGGTAGTTGCTCTGCTGGTTAAATATGATATTCTTTTATATGAATGACGGCAAACAAACTAAGCGTTAATGTTTTCAAGATTTCTTGTTGGCACTTAATCGAAAAATCCAGGCCCTCCTTAGGTAAAATTGTGCCTTGTGTCTATTGCCCCTAAAGTTTCTCGGTAGAAGCGTCAACTGCAATTCACAATGAGCTCCAGATATTTTCACATTCAAAAGGACTGCCAAGATTGAAAGAGGGATCTAAATTTACAACCAGTGGTGTTTGTTACCTAGCTTTAGAAGTAACGTGACAACATGATATTTTTCAAGATCACAGCGAAATTGTACCAGTTGTTTTTATCTGCAGTTCAATTCGTACGCAAAAATCAAATAATTTTCAATGAGATTAGGAGGATTGCTTTAGTAAAACTTACTTAAAAGAGTGCATTTTCAGGGAACTGGAAGCATCAAAATTTGAAAATTTTCTAGTCCTCCGGTGGCAACCATGGTGCTGCCGCGGTTAGTAACTATATCCTTTGTCCTTCCCGATATACAGATTTGACAAAACTATTTTTAAAGTCCGTCAGTATCATATAAAAATGGAAGTGCGAATTAGTGCAATCCCACGGAGTGGATTGACAAAATTTGTTGCAGAGGTCAGTAAATTAAGAGTTTTAGGTAATTTTTTTGAGTCTGCTAAATTCGTAGCCCATACCCTCTCCCAACAAGGCTTGCCTCGCGACGACCCTGGACTCACACAAGAGCAGTAGTTAAAATTTGAAGAAAAAACAGAGTAACTGTAGAAGCTGTACGGCAGCGCTTGGTCATTTCAAATGTTCTGACACTTTATTATTCGTTTGGTCATGAAGCATCGTCCAACAATGACAATGTTGGGCAATCTTTTATAGTTGCTTGATTTTTTTGGCAAGGGCAAGGCAAGATTTTTGCATTGGGGTGACATTTGCAATCCCTTTGAGACAAAGTTTACTGCTTTCAATTTTTTCCTAAATTTCTGGGTTTTCCTTTTGCCCTCAAGACCCTTTTTCCCCGCTTGAAAAGTCTGGTTTTTGAGTCGTAAACTGATCTCCCAAAGTGCCTCGACAGGTGAAAGGTCATACTCTAAATGTCAAAGGTTTGACACTACGGAGCTCGGGACGGGAGTGCTTGTTTGTTTTGTTGTTTGTTTGATTCTTTAACATGTGATCAAGTTTCACAAAATTAGCCAATCGTTTCGCCATTTACCATAAACATGACACAGCGATTTTGCCTGTGTACTCGAGAGCAGGAGCAACGGACAGGTCCTCCGACAATCAAACTGTTATACATTATTTGCCAATTCACGTTTTTGCTGTTGGAAGATTGAAGAAAGAAGAAGGATGTCACTTTTAGCAGTTCTTTTGACAAGCTGGGAATTCTATGCAGCCCTTTGTGTGATTTTTGCTATTTCAAAGGTCATAAAATGGCTGACTGATCCTCTCAGAAAAATACCAGGCCCAACAGGATATCCAATCATTGGGAATACATTGAATTACTCTAATGTTGGCGACAGACATCGTATTTTGCTTGAGATGGGCAGAAAGTATGGGAAGATCTGCAAAGACTACTCTGTTTTCAGTAAGTAAAACTTGCCTCATTCATATTTACTTTGAATTCATATTCATATTTACATTCATATTTACATTTGAATTCATTTGAATTCATATTTACATTGAAAGGAATTTCCAAAAGGTGATAGTTCGCAGGAAGTGGGGCGCGACAACAGACAATAGAATTATCGAACCAGGTCGAGGCCCTGGTTATCACCATACTCATATTCAAAAAATTGATAAACTAAATTTTCTTTTTGACAAATGACACTGAGATCTGCAACAATAACTCTTGCAACTCTTTGCATGCGATTTAGGTGAAAATATTCAACATAAACAGATGCTGATTGACTTTCCAAATGGTTTGTTGACAAACAGCATGAAGCTAAAGGATGCAAAATCTCATTCTATGTTTTTGACTCTTCAGTAATTATTGGCACAACATACCCTTAAAAACTATTGACATGAAAGTATTAAGTTGAAAATATATGCCAAAAACATGTCAAAAACTTCATGCATTTGCAAGAGTTGCCAAATTCATTTAGCTAGAAAAGCTAAAGACAGTTAGGACTTATTTATGCTGTTTAGGAACCTTTTTATGCTATCTCTAGTTATGAACTATTGTTCTGTAAATTTTATGTTTCACGATAAAAAGGTTAACATTAAAATCAATAATTATCCAAGGAAGACGGTCGTTAAAAATTGCTTTCAAGGATGCATCACCAAATTTTAAATATCTAAAATAAAATCAGATTCTGTCACCATTCAACAAAGAAACCTACAGTTGCTTACAAAAATTTATGTAAGAGCAAACTTGATCTAAATCCTAAATTTGTTTGTAAAATTTTTGTTGAGAAGAAAATATAGACTCACTGAGAAGCAATGACCACTTTTAACTGTGCAATTGGTACTGGTTCCAATTCCACAGACAAATTTATTTGGAATAGAAACAGTCAGGTACACTGGACTAAACCTATGGCATTCGTTGCAGCTAGAAATAAAAGAGTCCCTACTCTGACTGAAGTTTAGTGAAAAAATAAAAAGCATTTATGAGTTTAGTAACTGTAACCAGATTGTGTAAGAAGTTTATAAGCAGCTAAAGGTTTTTAAAGATTATCATTTTATTGTAAAAAGTTTTGGGGCCCTGCCCCTGCATGCCCCCAATCTCAGGGTGCACAGCTCAGGGTGATCACTTGAATTTTTTGTATTCAGAGGGTCTATCAGATAATTTAGGTTAAGAATTTTCCTCGTGATCTGATACTTTTGGACACTTGATTTAACAATATATCTTGTGATCTGATACTTTTGGACACCTGATTTCAACTAGCACATTACAATATCAGAAACAGAAATTAAATAACTAACCTGGTTAGTGGTCTCTTATGTGTTCTCAACAACAAGATTTTGCATTTTGATACTTCTTGGCTGTATCAACACTTTTTAGCTGATAATTTTGTGTCAGCTAGATATTTTGGATACTTTTGGGTGAATTTCAATAACACACGAATGAACCTCCCTGTCTATAAAATCTACATTTCATACTGGATTATCCATGTATTCTCTAATTCTCAGATCTAGTTGAGCTCTTTCAGTTATGATGATGATGTTGATCATATCTCCACAAGTTGTTTTTTTATTTCTTTTCTAATGCAAATCTAATAAAATTATAAGAAGGGTCTAAGAGATATTCTGACCTATTTTTGTTTAGGATTCTTCAAAACATTTTCTATATATATATATAACAAACTTTTTTCTTGTTCCAAACCAAGTTTGTAATTGTGAGATTCCACTGTAAATTCCATTGACATGGTCTACTTTTCACTGTTCCGATCCTATTGCAGCAACATACTATAAGCATTTTGAGAAACCCCTCTCCCCCTTGACCCCTTTCTATATACACGTTGCATGTGAGATACGATCTTTAATCAGTTTATTTATTGGCTGTCCATTGCATTGATTAACTCATGCCACTCCATTTTTTTAAACTTAATGGTTCTAACTGTTCTTGTAGCTGGCACCACTGTCTTCATCAATGATCCAGAATTTGCAAAACAGATATTGGTGACAAACAGTAGCAGATACCGACGGGATGATGTAATTCTCAAAATTCTACCTGCACTTGGCACCGGCCTTTTAACAACTTCTGGAAAGGCGCATGCAACTCAGAGGAAAACACTTAACCCAGCGTTCTCTTTGTCAAGCGTGAGAAAATTTATCTCGATATTTAATGAAAAGGGCAGTGAATTGTTGCAGGTACGTAGGGTTTTCTATGGCTAGAGATTTATCGACTTCTTTGTTTAGAATAATGTTTTAAAAATTGCTGAATTCTAACAAATTAATTGGAGTGGCTTTTGTCAGTGGAAGGGCATCTAGCATCGATCAGCGAAAGTTTTCATGAAAACATCATTTGGAAAATGATTTCAAGATGTTGCCTGTCAGAGAAAAGGAGCGGCTGCCTCTGCCTATATGTTGTGGAAATTATAAACATTGGCTCTTTCAATGGTTTTTTCAATTGCTGCTCTTGTCTCAGACTATCATATCATTTGTATCAATTTTTTTTACTTTATTTAAGAGATTTTGTGATTTTCTAAGAAATATTGCGAGCTCTGAGATCGTACAGGAGAGACTCTTGTCCACCTTTTTGAAAAACCTGTTGTTTTTGGGCTTGTTTTCGAACATTATTATGCCTTTTCATGTCTACTGTCCTTCCAAAATTTGGTACATCTAACATACATATTGTGTTCTGAAGGGTTCTTCGGCCTTCTGCGCATGAACTAGACAACCATATTTCCTCTAAAGAACGTCGCGGCGTTTATTGCAAACTCCAAATTTTGGATGCGGCGTTCAGTAGAGAGTGGCGTTTATCAGAGGCGGCGTCAAATACAAAATGAAAATGTTTCAAATGAAAAAAGATAAAAGCAGACTTTTAACAATGTTTTCTTTTCCAAAAACACGAAATAAAGATTGTGTGAACAATTTTTGAAAGTTCACAAAAGATGTTTTCACGTTATGGAAATGTCAAGGAATGTCAATACCCCTGCCTTCGTCAGAGTTCTCGTCTCTATGAGATAAAAACTTTCACAGCTTTCGAATAGTGGTGTGTTTTCTAATGAACGCCGCTTTTCAAGATGCGGCGTTCAATAGAGGACGGCGTTTTTTCCAAATGGTTGGCTGAAGGTGCGGCGTTAAATAAAGGGCGGCGTTTATCAGAGGGCGGCGTTCATTAGAGGAAATACGGCGACCCCTTACGTTTAACTAAAGGCTCGAAACAAAAAAGCCTGGCTTCCTTTGGCATGCGGGTCTTCTGTCCATGTCCGATGTACAATGTGCCCGATCGGTCTATCCGCCCCTGTTAGACAACGATTTTTATGGCTTTTAAAGAAAAAGACGTTTTTTTTCATAACTAGTTCTGTTTAAAACAGTATTTGATCTTTAAATGTCGTTGTGATGACAGGGGCGTAGTGGCGAATGAATTCTAGAGGGGGCCAGAATGAAAAAATTTCCCACAAAATTTCTTTGGTTTATTTCAATCAAATGGAAGCATTTCATGTAAGTGCAAGAAGAGTGGATGGGACAGTAAAACTCATAAATTTTGCCTTAGCTGGAAAGATATTTGAAATGCACTTTTATCGGGTCTTAGTTGTCTTGTCTTTTAATCTAATGTTTTAACTTCACCGGAAATTGCAATAAGAGCTATTGAAATTTGAAGCAAATTTCAATAGCTCTTATTCTTGAATTGAGTATCCATTGGGGGAAAGCACAAAATTTTCAAAAATCTGGTTACAGGCACAAAATTGGCACTGTCCCGGTCTTCAATTTATGACCAATATTGAACAATTTCCATAACCAAATTTGGTACTTGAAAATTCGGATTTTAGCTAACAAAATCCGAGCAGCAAATCACTCTATGGTAGATAATGGTAAATCCCGAGAAATCATTTTGATTTGTGGAAATCTAGTATTTCCTTTACAAAAGTGAATTGTCTTTCGAAACTTACGGTAAGTACTTTAGTTCAAGTAATTTATATTGCTAAAAGTTTAGGAATCACCCACAGCTAAGTTATCGAGTTATCCGACAAATAAACGATTTTTCCGAAAATCCGTCAGCTTTTGTAAGCAGAGGGGGTCACGGCCCCCCTGTCCTCCCGGCCACAATGCCACTAAATGATGACTTGATTTCAGTCAACGTTAAATTCAGCTATCTCTGTTCGATCCAATGTTATTGAATGATTTTATTTCAGTTTTATGAAAAGGAAATCGAGCAAAACAAAGGAGAACCGATTGAAATGGAAATGATGAAGAAATTTACTGACATGACATTAGACGTGATTGGCCTCTCTGCATTTGGGTATGATTTCAACTGTGTGCTCAGGGGTGACAGCAAGGAAAGTGAAGCATCGAGCCACATCTTAGGTGGCAGCTTCAACATTTTGCGTAAATCATTTGAGGAGCTTTTTCCGCCTTTCAAGCTCGTGCCCTCCAAAGAGCGAGATATGCTGAGAGATGCCGAGAAAATATCCTATGGTTTAATTGAGAAGGTAAATCTTGATGATTCTTGAAAGTTCTCCTTTTGACAAAGAATCAGTGTTACATTTGAACTTCAGCCTTTGGGCTCTAAGTGTACGGGAAAACTAGTTCCAATAGTAATATTCTATTCATTTGCGTTTTAAAAGAAATTTTGAAGAGATACAACCTGTGCTACACCAACATGATCTAATGTCTGCTGCGGAATTTTGAGAGTTAAACATAATCCGTTCCAAATTGGAGTGAAAAAGCAGAGTCAGGAAAACATTACGGTCGCACGGCCACTGACCGGAGGAAGGTACATGAAAAATATTAGAAGCTCATACGACACACCCAAATCACGCCCACTTTATATTGTTTTGTGAGGAAATTTTGCCTTCTGGGATGTTTTTGTCTAGAGGAAGGTTAACGACTTTTCTTGACTCTGTCAAAAAGCGGTCCAAAAAGTAGTGTGGCCATGTACAAAAATTTTTAAGTGCCCGCCCGATGATGGGATCGGTGTTATCATAAAGATTTCTTCGGATAAATGGTTGATGTTGATCGTCAAAAGCTCATTTTTTCTATTGCAGGTTATTAAATCACGGAGGGAGGAGATGGCAACTCACCCAGGAGAAACACTTGACAAGAATGACCTCCTACAGATTCTGATCACAATGTATGAAGATGCAGGAACAACAATATCCAACAAGGATCTGTTTCATCAGTTGTTTACTTTCATGCTTGCTGGGCACGAGACAACAAGCTTGACATTTACATGGACTATCTTTCTCCTTGCCAAACACCAGGAATTTCAGGAAAGAGTGAAAAAAGAAGTAAGGGAAATCCTCAATGACGCCACTGATGTAACGTTTGATGATATTGACAAAATGAAAACCCTTGATGAATGTATCAAGGAGACGATGAGGCTTTATCCTGTTGTTATCTCCTATGGACGCTTGTCTGTGAAGGAAGATAAACTAGGACCATATACTATTCCTCCTGGCACCAATTTTCTGATTAATGTCAGTGCTCTGCATCAAAATCCAAAATATTGGGAAAATCCAGAAGAGTTCAACCCGGACAGATTTTCTAACCAAGGTTTGATTTTACATTTAATTCTTTAACAATTCAATGTTGATTAAGGCCTCTTGAACAAGTGCTACGTTTTAAGGGGCCAGTGGTTAAATGATAGTTTTTGGCCAATGGTCACTTTACCAGGTTTATGACAACCAGAACTCATTAATCATCATCCAAGCATGAAGACAATTTGTAAACATATCAGACAACGTGGCTACAATCACTGCGAAAAGTCCTTGGAATGCCCAGCAATATATGTTGTTTCGTATTTGTCAATTCTGTTCCCGAATGCTCCCACTTCCGCACCCCTTCCCCCCAGACTAATGTTTATGATTTGGAAAAATATCATAAACATACTTCTTGATCCCCTTCGTCATTTTGTCCTAAACTAACATTGTTCAAACGGTGGAGCGGAATGGCTAAATTTCCTCTTGAAAACAGACGTTAGTGTACCGAAACTTTTGGCAGGCATTGTACACGTACATCTACAGTCTCAAATCAGAAAGCTCTTCAGCGTGTTTATTTTTATTTTTGATCAAACCAATAACGTTGGGATTTGTGAAGATGATGATGAACGTTGGGAGTTCAGCCATGTTTTCTTCTGCATCCAGTTATTAATAACAATGTTGTGGAATAACAATGGTTGTTGTTTTTTCGCAGCTGAAAATGACCCTCTGTTCCCGTATTACTACTTACCGTTCTCACGTGGTCCTCGGATGTGCATTGGATATCGCTTCGCCTTGTTGGAACTGAAGATTGTATTGGCCCTTCTACTGAACAAGTTTTCATTCAAGCTTGGAAAGTCCCAACCGGCAGAAATCGGAGGACGGCAACTTTTAACATACAGGCCATGCCCACCTCCTGTAATCAACATCAGCAAGTCATAGTGATGAGGTGATTTTCTATTTCATAACAACTTTGATTTCGTATAATGAATAATAAGCTATGTTTAGCGACAAATGCCATTATATTCCACTGCATCATTCCTATTCATTGCGAGCTGTTACTGAGTTTGATTCATTTACTGAAATAGGGAACTGAAGCAATGTAACAGGGGTTTTTTTATAGAATTTTTATCACTGAGCATATTCATTATTTCTGAAAATTTGTGTGATGCCTTCTGGATATTTTCATGACCACACCCATCAGACTGTAGCGTACAACATTTTCTTATGTGCAATTATCGAATTACGCCACCACTCAACCCAGCTTTTGCAAGAGATTTATGTGAAGACTAACAATGTTCCAGGTTTAAACAATGAAAATAAAGATCTCAAAGGAGGAGATTTAGAATAAAACAAACCAAATAGTTTCTAGATACTGAAAACATACTAGAGAAATTTGATCATGACACATGTAATGCACGTTTTTAATATTGTAATGCACTTTTTTAAGCTGTATGGGTCGACTGGTAGTTGCTGCAATTTTCAATACCAAATCTCTTCATTTTAGTTTTATCACTGCACAAAATTTGAGTTTATCACTGCACAGTTACGACATATCACTGCACAGATTATTTATCACTGCACGCGATAATAAGCCCTGTGAGGTAAGATCGTGTTCTTATTTTTAACTTAAAGAGTAAAAGTTACCTTGCTTTTCCTTTTGTTTGTAAATGCATGATGACACACACTTAAAACAATCCTTGACAGCCTCGTTTCTGATTCATGGTCTTACAGTGGATAAGAATATTCAATAAAAAACGCATAGCTCCTTCTTATCTTCTTATGTAATGACCAGCGTAGACTTTGAACACCTCTTCTGAAAACCTCGCATAATTCTTGTCATAAAAGCTTGTATTCCTATAGAGTCAGGTTGTTCTTCAATTCAACACACTTCTTCATCTCTGCAAATCTCGCAATCATCCTTCTATTGAGTTTTCGTCCTTTGTTTGTGCTGGTGCTTCTATGTCTACTATTAGTATCTCGTTAAAAAAATTCTATGATAATATCCTATGACATTCTATGATATTCTCGTCATAATATTCCTTTAAGCAATGACTTAAAATTCATTAGAAAGTGTCATTGCCATTCTAACAACAAACGCTGTGTTTCTCTACTGTCTGTCTTATCTCTATGGTCATCTTTCAGGAGCTGATTACGTAGTAGCATGTCGGAGGCATACCCAGGATGATGTATTATTATACTTTGGCCAGCCCCATAATTATATTCTCAGTTTTGAGGTAATTGGCATAGTGCTCAATATGATCTTCTACAATCAGGGATGATGTACATTTTTCACTTTGCTGACTATACTTGAAGCTAAATTTAGGATTCTCCTCCAAAAATATGCTTCGGGCAGGCACTCAAAATAAGATTTGTTTTCTTCTTTTGTTAAGAACACACTATAAATAGGGTAGGAATCTGAGGACACCTCCGATAACGTGACTGCCCCTTCCCCTATTCGCTATTTTCAAAACTTTGGTACAAAATGGTGATATGTGGAAAACGATTTTAACAGTACATGCTAAATCTTCCTTGCGGACACTAACCATAACATCTAAGGCATTAGACAGTGTAATCCTGGGACCATCAAGTTACTGAATCTTAGATCTAGATTGACAATAGAAAAAGAAAAGAACAATTGCAAATTTACAGTCATCAGAGACGCATACCAAATCAGTCATATGAATCACAATTTGTAATTTGATGTAATACAAACACAGTTGTCTCGAATTTTACTGATAAAAAATCACAATAATCATTTCTCTAGTACATTAGAACAATCAATCTCTACAAAAATCACATTTTAATTCTGTTTCACTTCAAAATTTCCTCTACGCTTGCTGAAAAACGATTTGCAGTCCTTTTCTGTGAGATTCTCAGTTTTTGAGGTACTTGGCATGATGCTTAATATGATCTTCTACAAATGTCGATATGAAGTAGTAACTATGGTCGTATCCCTGTTGCAAAAAGAAGATTATATTGTCAAAAAGATTCTTTCATGACTTTGGTAGAAGAACCGCCCATGAATTTGATTTATCATATCTAAATGACTGAACATAATGAAAATTATTGTTTTAATAGTCTCATAGCGCTGATACCGTGTAGGCAGAGATACTCACCTTTTGGTGCGTAAAACCAGACAGTCTAAGATGGAATTCAAAGTCTTAAGTTGTGACCCTTTGTGAAGTTATGAATCATCAGGTATTTGTGATTTTATATAACGTTTGGAGCTGTTGCCCATATCATAATTATAATTAGCATTAAGTTTTTTCTATACAACAAAGCATGTTCAGCTCTGGTGACGAATGGGTAACAAAAAATTAGGTATGCTAAGAGATGATACCAAAAATGAGCATCTTCAAAATATATCAATCACTCCCTGAAAATAAGTGGATAGACATTAGTTCAAGATCAAGGGCAAACCATAGACTGATTTTATATTTAGAAGAATAAATGGGCATTTACCTCTTGCATTCGTACAGCCACACTGCAGGATGGATTTTCCTTGCATGCATTGACAAAGTTATCCGGAAGAAGTTGACCATCAACAAAGAAGTTGTCACTCTTTCCCTTTAAAACCCACAAATAACCTATATTGATATGTATAAATTCTTTTGCTCATATTTAGTTATATAAAAGAAATTCTGAAAAATTGGCAAGCCAAATTAGCTGCAGACATTTTCACGATGATGATAGTAGTAATGATTTGTTTTGATAATAAAATAATTTTCATTTAAGTGAAAGCTCACCTGATCTATTAAAATATCACATCTTGGTCCTGAATAGCTTTTAGCCAACTCACAGGCATCATATTCCTATAACGATATATTTAATAATTGATCAAGAAGAAATGGATTTCCATTACTAATACTATCATCAAAAACCAAAAAAAGACAATAGATTTATTTCAAAGGAAAAATTCTGAAGAAGACAAGGTAAAGTACCGAATAATCATCTTTGCCATATCACCAAAACTAATATCATGGACTAAAACAGTAAAAAAGCATATTTGTATTGTATTGTTTGCTACCTAGCTTTTGAAGGTAGTTTTAGGACACTGAAAAGCTATAATAACGATCAATGTAAGTAAATTGTATCAGGAAAAATTGTTTCTAAAATAATTAACGATGTTTCAAGCATAGCTGTTATCAAGTAAGATTGAAAAGCGATGATAGAACTGAAAAACGTTAAAGGAATATGGAATTTGACAAATGGAATAGGAAGACGGATATAAGAGCATGGAAAATATATATATATATATATACATATACGCAAATACAGAATTTATGTATATGTATGTATATGCACACCAATATGAAGAAAATAAAAACCAAAGAAAAAGGAGGGGGAGGGGGGTTTATTGAAGATACTTAAACTGTTTATCAAGTCCAGAAGGATATAAAGTTCCAAGTTTAAAAATTATCCGTTTTTCCAGTGACTTTCTCTTTTAGTATGCATTTTAGTATGTTTATGAAACTGAAAAGCTATGCTTATTGAGCAGTGTCCTGGTCTTTCAACTCTATGTGACCACACCTTGTGATTTCTATACCTGTAATTTCAGAGAGCTGGCAACTCTCCTCATTCTGAGAAAAACTTTGATCATGTCAGGGGCTCAAACCACAACCCTTGGATCTGTAGTCAGCAACCCTAACCACTATGCCATCATCATACCTCCATAAACATAAGTGGTATGGTATGGCCATTTAATAAGGTTACAGGAAGACACACTTGTAAAAGTTTAGCAACAGTGGAGCAATATTTCAAAGACAGTTACCTTCCATTTCTCTTGGTCAGTGCCTAAATATCCACCAAAGGCTTTCTTTCCCCATGGGCAGTTCATTGGGTTACAAATAGGCGCAAATGCTGATACAGACTAAAAAGAAGACATCCTAGTCACTATTACAAATATGATACAAATAAAGGTCGGGTGTTAGAAGAAGTATTTAATATTTGACTTGTTTAGTATATTAATGGTAGTGAAAATGGATGACACAATAAATGATAAACCTCTACTTCCAAAAAAATATACTTTCTTTTTCTAAAATAGTTTAATCACACAAACCTTATACATTCCAGGGTTCTTCAAGAAACATATCAATGAACCATGACCTCCCATACTAGAAGACATTGTACCATTGATTAAGCATTTATTTTTCACTTAGTTTTAAAAGTCATATATTGTCTATCTATACTTAATTGGACAGCTAAATAGATGGTTTTGCTTCTTTAACATCATGAAAATATTTATTACTTGTGGGAACAGACTTTGTTTAAATGCAAGAAACTACCATCTGGCATACTGTAATACCTTTCAAATTGGAATCTTGCTATAAAAACTGAGCTGGTCACAAGCCGAAAAACAGCAAGTCATTTTGCTCTTGGAGGCAAGAAGAACAAATTCACAGTGATATCCATTTCTTCGGATGATAGAAAATCGCACATTTTTCAAACCATACTATTTAAAATGTGAATAGGCCTCAGGGAACAATTTGAGAGTCTGGATTATACTAGTCTTTGTGCAGACAAACCTATAAACAAAGACATCATCTATTCTTGAACAGTTGATCTTCATAACCTTGGTCAAATTCTTCAACTAGTGACCACTATCAAGACTCTTGTCTTTTCATTTTGCTTTACAACTTATCTTACTAAACTTGAAAGTAACTTTGTTTCTTTTTATAAACAAAGCACACCTACCTATGACCAAATATTGACTGGTTTCCTACTTGAACTGAAAAGTTTGCATTTACAAGGGCTGGCAGTTCCTTTGTAATGTATGAATACATTCGATAATTTGTCTTCCATTTTTCTTCTGTTGCATCGACATAAAAACCAGCGCCGCTACCAAAATCATAACTGTCATCCTCACCTTCAATATTGCATCCTCCTGGCAAAAAAATCATCAAGTTTTTGAAAAGGGTTTTAAAGCTAGGGCTAAACAGGGCAGCATTTTTTGCAAAATTTACCCCAAAAATTTGTATCCCTGGAAATCCATTTCTGATAGCTTTTCCCATGAAGAGAGGTGTCCAACTGTTTGGTCTGTTGTCAATTATTGAGAAAATGTGAACTCATAGCAAGCCATTGAAAGCATTCACCTCTATTGATATTGGTATGACAAATTGTTGAAAAACTGCTGATTTCGATCCCATTTTGTCAATAAGTCAGTGCTTTAATTATTTTAACTATAAAATGTTTCATATAATGCAGAATTCAGGGCAATATTTGAACTCAATTGTATGAATAACCAAAAACAATATCTTGTAGGACATACTTGGGCTAGTGTCAGGCATTACAAGCATAATTCCATGATCTTCGGCCACTTTCTGTGCACCAGCTTTTGTTGTGAAATTTTGTTCAGTGCAGGTGAGACCTATGAAATAATTTGCAAAACATGTTCTGAAGAGCACCAACAGGGATCAATAACATCGCCATAAAATTATAGCAAAGTTACTGTTGAGGAAACAGGTTGCGAATGAAATAATATGACAAAAGTCTTAATGAACAAATATTATATACATCAAAATGTATTTCTGCAAATCTTTGTCTTCTGCTTCTTCCAAAATGTTATGTTGCACTGGAAGAAAACCTTATGTTGTCTCGTTAGGTAGCGGAAACATTTGAAGGTTACATAGATAGCGCTCAATGTAAAAATGTTTGAAAGGGGGAGTGCATTAATAAAAGCCCTTTAATTAATATAAATTATCTATTAACCCACAATTGTTTGCCAAAGGATCTTGATGTCAGCTGTGGCAAGAACAATTCAAACAAGCAGGTCAAGGATCTGAATTAGGAAAAATTTTAGCACATGATGAGGTGGGAGCTTATTCTGGCTCAAATCACAAGGACTGATGGGCATTCCACTTTCAATCAACAAACCTGCTCTTGAGTTAGGATCTAGTTTTCTGTCATATAAATGCACATCAAACTTCCGACAGAATCTCAGCACTAACCTGATAGCCAATACAACACTGGAACCTTTCCTTGTTCTGCTTGTGAAGGGATGAAAACAGCAAACTTCATGGGACACTTCAACTCATCACTAGAATTGTTTTAAATTCAATGTTTATTACAATAAGTCCAATGGTAGACAGAGGTCGTAAGGTAACCAGCAATTAGAGTGGACATGGTTAGTAAAGTAGAAGAAAACAAGGTTTGATAATTCTGGTAGCAATACACCAAAGTCTTGTGGCAGTGAAAAATATTTGTGGTAGTAAAAATTCATTGTGGTTTAAAAAATAGTCAACATTAATAAGTCAAGATGCTGGCGCAAAGTCTTAAAAAACCCAGATTAATAATAAACCCAGGAGAGCAACATCATAGAAACAATAAAAATTGCCTAATTTTTTTGCTACAAACTTGCAGGGGCATCATTTCAAGAAACAGTATTGCTTGCATTATCACATCTTTTAAGATACATATGGATACTTTAATTCTTCAAACCTGTTGTGAGAGAACACCTTAGTGCATCCACCGAAGCATTTGTTACTCGAAACTTCCTGCATCTCAAAGTTTTTGGGTTAGCGTAGCTGGTAGAGAAGTAGTCGGTATTGTCACTGATGCAGGCCAGTGATAAACAACTGCAAGAAAGGGACAGGAACAGGAACAGGAACACGAGAGACCAATTATGAGAGTGAGGCTGAAGCCAGCATGCACGAAAATGTGACGTCACAAAAACAATTTTTAGGATTTTACACTTTTGTTCGCATAACCTAAAAGGACCTTGGGGGGGGGGGGGGGGTGGAAGGGGGGGTGGAAGGGGGGGGGGTGGAAGGGGGGGTGGAAGGGGGGGGGTGGAAGGGGGGGGAGAGGTAAACCACTCCTTAAAAAACTTTTGTTGCTGGCCCTTTCCTTAATGAATTAGCTTTTGTTGTTGGCCATTTCCATTCCACAACTGACGTTAAAATTGTCTCTCACGTTTAAATTCTGTTGAGGTGTCAGTTGAGGAAGTGATTTTTGTTAAAACTGATTTTTCAAAGTCCTGAGCAAATGTTCAAGCTTATTTAATAAGATGTTCGAGCTTATATAAATATTTAAACAAGTATTCAAAAGTTCTAAACTAAGTTTATTTTCTTAGGAGCCAGATCTGCAAAACATTTCAGTATCTAGTTTTTTAAGACTACCCTATTCTACACACATTACCATAGACCTTTGGAGTCTCTCTTGTCCTAAATATTTGAGATTAGTCAATAAAATCAAAACGGCCTATTTGATGCGTTTGCTGAACATCTGTTGAAACTGAAATGCATCATTAATAGTTTGTGAATAACACGAGCCTTTTTTACTCTAAGCTTTAATTATCAAATGATTCTTAAGCAACACAACGTGTAAATTTGGAAAGAATCGACAAAGAAAGGTGACTTATCACCTGGAATTAGTGATATTAGGATAGGATAGAAGGATAGAAGAGACATGAAATAAATCAAATAGATGATATCAAAGATAGTCAGACAAAACAAAGTAGAAAATTAACGAAAGATGCCATTGTAATACAACAAAATTTTCTGGCTTTTCATTTTCCTTTAATGTAGCGTAGTGTGAGAAAAGAATACAGGAAGACAAACACATTTAAACATTCAATGCGAATATTGACATTTTTGATGCACAAAAATACATGAAAATATAACATTTCTTAGAATATATATTAGAAAATATAGATACATACTTTGTATTTACAACGCTTTTTCACAAATATAATGAATACAAACTTCCAAGGTGTAAAAAACGTTAGCAGTCTGGCTATTTTAAAGAAAGTTCTCATATGACTCAACGCTAAGTTTGCTCTCCCTCATCACATACAATTACGATGTTCAGGAGAATACAGAGCCACTCTGCATGTTTTTTCATTTCCAACTTTTTCTATGCATTAAAGCTACCTTTCTTAGAAATGTACAGATTGAAATGTTGCTCAAAGTTTCATATATCGAGAGGATTCAATCCAAATTCTAGCAAAAGCATCTTATTCTCCTCTTGAATCTTGGTGCTTTCTGCCTCCCATCTACCCTTGGCCTCTTCAATTTTGTCACCCATTGCATCTAGAGCGTCCTAAAAAGAAAGGGAGATGCTATTAAAACTAATGAAATTAAAGAGTCGAAAAGAAAGATGGAAGAGATGTTCGAAATTTAAATTGGTGTTTTAGGTTATGTTTGTATGTGATTGTAGACGTAGGAACAGGGGAAAAGGAGGCCACGTGCAACAGAAACAAGAGGCTTAGGGCCTATTCGTTGCATACGTTGGTGTTCTTTTTTCGCCTACATGTTCCCACCCCACTTTTGAAAGTCTCAATTCTTTGAATTTTATTTGCCATCCCTTGACTTTCTGTGCCATTTTAAGGAGCATACGGAACGTCAAGCACATTTGCAACAAAGAACTGCCATCTTGAGAACTGACACGATCGATAAATGTAATTTCGATAGCGCGATTTAGTAATTAAAACCTCTGCCCTATTTCTTGCACAGCATATCATAAATAGAACGAAAATATACTTTTCATACATGTAAAATATTTTCATATGCTGTTTCCATATTATCGATCTTAAATTGCAGATCTTGAATAATCATATCTTTCTGCTCGATTATCTGAGCTTTCTCCAACTTTTCTTTCTTCAGTTCTCTTTCCGTTGCATCTGTAATAAATAAAGACAAACTCAAAAAGAAATTAATTTGCAAGTGATTTAGTAATGAGAAGCTTCTAATATCAAAAGCATTTGTAAATATATTCGTTGGTAAAATCACTACCAAAACACGCATCCCTATTATATCCTTTTTTAGGCACTTCATAGACTATCATTAATTTCAATAGAATAACATATGTGAAATACAAAAAAACACATAAATGGTTGGCAACAGCATTACGAGGTGAGAAAAGCACCTAAACTTTCTGTTATAGTAGATTCACCAAACAGAACATTCCTAGAGTTGTTTAAGCTTTTCGGCTGCACCTAAGCAAAATACAGGATAGTAATAGCATGTTGTGTAGTTAAAAATAATTGGGATTCCTTTCTTTCTTAAGGTGAGAAGTTTCGATCCATCTTTTATTGTAGCACATTACATTTCCAATTTTTCTTTAATCTAGATATCATTTTTGGTTCATACATCTTGCGTGGACTGTGGTCGTATGCTTGCGCGCTATTCCGTACCCTGTTACAAATGACTTTATATCTCATCTAACAAACGTGATTAGGACATACTTTGCCAACCCCTCTGCTTATTTGAAGTTTAACGTATACAATTTTTGAATACATGTGTATACTTCAGATTATAGAATTGCAGACATATGAACTTTTATATCAGTCTAAAACATTATAAAAGTAAGCAACTTAAAAATGAATTACCGAGTTTGTCTTGAAGAAGAGCAACTCTCTTTTCCAAAGTGTGAACTCTCAACGTCAGTTCTGTCTGCATTGTTTTATATTGCCGAGTTAAATCTTTTAGAAAATAAATTCACTATTAGTGTTAAGTACATTCATTATTCAGAAAACAAAAAACATACTAGAATATTTAATTTCCTTTAACAAAGATTATTCATTTGGATTGAACTGCTTCAAAACTGCTGATATTCCTTAACTTACACCAGATGCAATCAAAAAGATAACTTCTGAGAAATGTGAACTCATATTAGACTAGCAAACTGACACAGGTTTAAGAAAATATCGAATCTGTTTGATATTCAACTCATGGCTCAAAATGTCTCATAAAAAAGTTACAACACATGTGAGGAAAACAGCTCATCATGATGGCTCATCACTTGCCTAGCAAAAATCCCATTTTGTAGACATTCCATTCAACTCAAGCCTTTGTTTTTGAGCCAGACAGACATCGAATCAAGACAAGTTGATATAAATTCCATTCTTTATCCCTCCTTTGCCGTATTGCTTCATACCCTCATTGTAGTTTCAGTTTAGCTCATGTTTTAAATAAAGGCAGTAATTTATAATGGTTTTGGCATGGCTCTATGCTAAGAAGATGGCTAATTATCTAGGTTAATTGATGACGTGATTTCAATGGAAAAAGGGATTACCTGCTGAAATCTCAAGCTTTATCTGCTTTTCAGACTGGATAGTCTCCTTTGCTTCTAGCATCTTTTCTTTCATATCCTCAGACTTTGACTGGGCTCTTCTGGCTATTTCTGTCTCATTGCTGTTGAGTGGATAAGTAAATTAAACATTCAGACAAAAAGATACCCAAAAAGAAAAAAAGCAAATTCTGTATCAGAATAAAAACTTTCATTGAAAATTTAAAGCTGAAAAAAAATTGACATTTTTTCTGTTTTTCACTTACCCAGGTGTTCTTTGAGTGATTCAATTTCAAACATTGTTTTCTTGTATTTGTCTTCAATAGATAACTCATCTTTGTCTATCCATGTAAAACAAAAACATAAATAGCTTAAATCAATAAAATTCTGGCTGCAGGGACATAGGTAAAGGAGTTGTTTAGTTCAAATAACCCTGTTTAACTCAAGTTGCCCCTCTTATTTAAGCAGATCTAGTAAATTGCTTTAAAGTCACGAAATGGCAAGGATATTTTCACCATGAATATGTTATATGTTAATGGGAGCTTAGACCCCACTGAGGGTCTCTAACAACAGGCAAGCAAGTGCTAGCCTGGAAAACTTGCATATGCTCGCAGCGACTCTAGACTTCTTGTGCTCACACCTCGCACCTCTAGTGACCCAAAATATCAAGATCTTCATATACCGTACTATAGTAATGTATATATGGGCATCATTCCTCGCAGCTCAAATGCTTCCACTCGCAGGTCGCAGCTGATAATTTGCTGTTGGTTGCATTGACGGGTCCCCAAAATCATATGTTTTCCAACTTGGAGCAAGTGAGCAACTGCAGTGCTCAAGTCCAAGTCATGCTTTGGACATAACTTGTATGATCTATTCTTATCAGTTTCTGACTCTATTTTGAAATTCAAGCCTTTAAAATGGCAGAACCTTGAAGTGCAATTTTCTGCAAATAATGTTTTACAAATAGAATAATAAATAAACCACCTGGTGGTTTGCGAAATCAATGAATATAGATCTTTCTGATTTCTTATGTGTATGAAGATTAATATCTAGCCTGCATATAACATAACATCCACAATGGAATATCATACAGTAAATTGTTCCATTGCACAAGCAAGTTGAAGGGGGTTGAGGATGGGGGTTGAGGAGGGCTATTGAGAAGGGGGTGAAGTGCACCATCTCCTATAAATCCTGAAAAGAGACAATATCTTTGAAATTTTCAGGTACTTCTTTGCTTTCAACATCTTTAGCCATCTGACCTCCAACTATTGCACCTTGTGGTCATGGATACAGCCTTGACTATGCAAGATTTTGCCTATGGGATCAAGGGTGGCAGGTGCTCTTGCAAATGGAAAGGCAGGCCTGGATACAGGCAATCATTCAACAGAGAAGGGTGATTACTGGTTTGCCTCTCTATTAGTTTTGAAGTTAATAGCTTCCCTAAGACTTTTCTTTCAGTGATGCTTATAAGATGTTTTAAAAACCTTTATTATTTTATGTAGTTACCGAAAAAGAAATTGAGTTCCTCAGTTTTTGTCTGTAAATCAGCAAGAAATCAGAGTAATAAAGAATGTCAGACTTATGAAGCCACAAATTTAAAATTTTTATCTGCATAGCCAAGCTCGAAACAACAGAAATATTACTATATTTTGCCATTGTTATTGTTTTTGCAC
The DNA here is from genome assembly GCF_057945365.1 of Rhopilema esculentum. Lineage (NCBI taxonomy): Eukaryota > Metazoa > Cnidaria > Scyphozoa > Rhizostomeae > Rhizostomatidae > Rhopilema > Rhopilema esculentum. The sequence goes on from NW_028300845.1 coordinate 1,474,335, forward strand.
TCTCAAAAAGTTACAATTCGATAAAGTTACATTTCGATAAAGTTACATAAATATTAATTTCGATAAAGTTACAAATGTGAGCTGTTCTTTATTTTCATAAAGCTAGCAAAGGACTCTTTAGGCCTACTCTTGAAAATGAATTTGTTGAAACAAAAAGGTTACATGCATAGAATAAATAAAATACAAGGCAATTGTTTCGCTGTGATTTTCAGGCTCATTTTCAGTTTTTTAATGTGCCATCCAGAACTTGCATTACTATTAATACATTGTATTTCAATGAATAAATACTAATGTTAAGCATATTAATTAATATTATCATTTGATTGATACAAATTCGCAACGTAACGTTACCCAGTTTCTGTACAACCATAGAGAAATCACACTTACCATCCTTTTTCTTCTTTTTTCCTTTTCCTTTCTTAGCCTTTGGAGGCATTTTGTTGCTCAGATTGCGAAAAAAATAAGCATAAAAATAGGGCTTTCTTGAAGTTTACAGAAACGTAAAAAGAGCAATCCTGTTTACCGTTGCCGTGGTTGAATTGCATTTGTGAAAACATTAGATAGCCTCGAGTGCAAGCTGAGGCCGGAGGAAAGGAGCAGCCATGTTGAATTATTCGACGACCAGGACCAGGACAGATGATTGTGGAATCTGTTTGCGGTCGTAGAGCGTCATTATCTGAGCTTCAAGGAAAGGTAGGTTTTATCACAGTCTAAGGGTTTTTCTTAAACTTTTTCTACTCGCTAACATTGCTTGTGCGGGGAACAAATCCAGAGAATTTCTGTTTGGTATTTTCGATAAAAGAGCATTTAAGCAATTCTAGCAAACTTATAAAAATTTATCAAATCTTTATAATTTGGCAATTGTATATCTTTGACTTTAATTCAGATGTTCGGTTCTTAGCTAATAAAAATATTTCACTGAGGGCATATGGCTCGAAAGCTCTACACAGAGTTATTTTCATATGTCCATCGGCTCTTCTTGTTAAATAATCTTTTATGAAAATTGTAAATTATTTTCTTAAAACCGTATCTTAAATTTGCATCTTTTATTCACTAAGTATTATTGTAATAAATTGCTGAGAATTTTTAATTAAGTGAAATGAAATGAAATGATAAATTTATATGACTTTGCACTCTGGGACACGCATTCCAGTCAAGACTATTAATGCCATTATTGAATTTAAGATTATTATAATTAAACTTGTCTTAAAATTTGTTTGACTACATTGGATTCTCCTCGTTGTGTTGCTTTGTTCCTGACCATTATTTGTATTGTATTAATGCAACCCCATGGGAAAAAAGAAGAATTCTCTGTTTTTATACCTGTTGCAAATTGTAATCTCACTGTCAAATAATCAAAGATTGTATGTATACAGTTAGTTGATCAAATTAATACTACTAGGAAACATAAATAAGTAAAATGGATCACAATTGAACAGAGTAGCAATTTTTTAAAGACAACAGGATTTTTGAAGATAATGAATAGAGAGTGCGGGAAAATAACCGACCCGAGCGAGGCTCGAACTCACGACCCCTGACTTTGTACGTCAAGTACAGAGTAGCAATTCAAGATCAAGACCATATTAAATTATTGTATTTTTATGCGTGGGGAATTATTTTCTGTCGCTTGCGCTTGGGTGGCAACAAATAATGTTGCAATATAGCAGGTTAAAAGTTATAGGTTTTTATTTTTAAATAACATTTGCAAGGCTTATGGTAAGTCTATGCGTGGGATTGGACGCTAGACTCTTTGAAAACGAGCCAGTATGAAAAGTACGGCATTTTTTATGATTACATAAAAAATTCAAATGTGCAGTGTGCAACTGTCTGCAAGTGTGCACTTCAAGTATGCACTTCCTTAAGCTGTTCGAATAAAAATGCCTGAAGTCCTTTTTTAAGAGATTGTTGATTCATTGTTTGCAATTGCTAGTGCTCATTGCTGAATTTCTTTCTTTGAACCTTTGCCTGATTATTATAAGACAGAAATTGGATGATTTAAACTTAAAAATTTATCTATGTAAAAATCCGTTTTTACTAAAAAACTGTCTTTTTAAATTTACTTTATTACAATTTTAGGTAGCCTGCATGCAGACTTTCCTTTCTGTTGCAAAGGAGAACCAATACCGTACTTGTAAAGTCTGCAAATTAGCATCCACTTTTGAGTTCTGAGACCTTGCACAATAAATTTTGTCTTTTTCTAAGTATGGTCTTTTAGCCAATCAGTATCTGGTTTGAGGTTCAAAGGACCCAATCAAATTCAAGCACAATCATTGCATGCTGATAAATCTGCAAGAAACGAAACTACACAATCGTTCTAGAAATAGGAAAAACAATGGCCTTATTTTCATTCCTTGGGCCCAGTCAACAGATATAGCAACTGGGGGCTCAACTTTGCTTTTACACTGGTCATGATCACAAAATTGGGATTTTTTTGTAGAATGTTTGTCAGCATGACTTGGAGGGGAACAAATTATCAGTGAGCATGGGCCTATCACCTCTGCAGGCTTTGAATTCCAGCAATCCACCTTGAATGACTTCTTTAAATTTTTTTCCTTTGCTTCAAAACATTGACACAGTTTTTGCAAATACGTTTTGATAATGGAACCAAAAATTGAGAATCAAGGCTCAAAATTTCTGCTTTTGGATTGAAAATGCCGAATCCATCCACTGAATTTTGATCGCACTTCAAAATAGTTTCTTCATAGAAAGCATACACTTAGTCTAAATCAATATTGCCTGTGATGCTTTGTGTTTGCAGGTCAACTTATTGCGCAAGATTGCGCTCCTCTTCACAAAAGAGCTTTTGCTCGCAGAACTCAACAACGGGCACTAATACGCTGACTTTACAAGTTCTGTCCTGGCTCTCCTTTGCAACAGAAAGTAAAGTTTGCACGCAGGCTAAGTTTTAGGGTGACAAAAATTCCTGAATCTGATTTCTGATCACACCTATTATGTTTGAGAAACAACCATTTTATCAAGTACTCCGTGAAAATTTTCAAAAATTATCCCAGCTGTGCAGCTGCCATGCTTCCCATACTGGATAGCAAGTACAGTTGTGGAATGCATGTCCTTTTATTTTGATGTATTTATTTGAATGCACCAGGCTGTCCAACGGATGGTTCTTAAATTAGTATAAATTGCAAAAACATTGACCAATTAAGGTTTCCTCTTATTTTAATGGAAATGTAATAACATCTTAAGGCTACCAGTTACATACTGGACATTAACTACACTGGCATTTGTAGAGTTTTTACACAGTTAGTTCTGCTCGTGTAGGAGAAAAAAATTTGCAAACTCATAATGCTCTGTTGATGGTTGACAGCAAAAGGCCCAGGGTCACCAGAAGCAGAGATCTATAACACAAATAATTGCCATACTTTGTTTTTTGTTTTCTTTTTTACATAGAACTGGATGGGAAGCAACAAAATGGGTAGCCTTCCATATGAATTCATTCTGATAACACTTTGTAGTCATTCTGATAGCACTTGATATTGTATAATTATTTTGTTGCTGTTCTGTTAGCTGGTATTAATTAGCTCATTGTTCTTTTTTATAATTAAGCTAGAACATGTATTTCAACTTTTGATATGGTAAAGAGAAAAATCATTCAAATTCCAAAAGTATGCAAGAAGTTGTTGTTGTTTGATCTTGAATATGGACACTTCACCTCTGGCATTACTTGTATTTTTTTTAAAATAGATGTGATTTAGATTATTTCAATCTTAGGATCATTAGAATTTGAAAATGGCTTTGAAAAAAGCAAACATTTTACAACATACTTAAAGCTTTTTCGTCTGACACTCCTCAGAGCATAAAACGTCAGAATAGGTTCCGAAAAACATGTTTGAAAAATATATACCCAGTTGTGGATCGAAATAGGCCAATCAGAAAAACGCAAGCACAAGACCGGTATAGTTGACCAATCAGTGCCGCGAGCCTAAAGAAAAATTACCAATGGAGTCCAAGAGAGAAAACGAACTCCTTTTGTCTACACAATGGCGGCTTTTTCGTTTTTATGTAGATTGACTCCAAAACTGCTAGATGGAAGGACGACCGGGCTCTGCCAATTATCCGAAACATGTCGTCATTATAGAGTTTTGCACAATCTGGGTTGTCCAAAAGATGTTGACCAATGGCAGAATCACTTGTTTTAACAGTGTTTCTCGACCTACAAGATCGAGGAGGCTGTTCTCTTTGAGGGGCAGTTTTGTTTCGTATGTTGGAAGGAACATGCTGTTTTATCCTATCCCCCAATCTTTGGGTTGTGCGCCCTACGTAGCCAGAATCACACTGGCACGTAAATTCATAAATGACGGAACTTTTTTGGTTGGTAGGGACGCAATCCTTTTGAATGGATGGAAGGGCTCTCCTAGTGCTGTAAACAATCCGAGGATTGACAGCAAAGAAACAATTGGTTATGGCTTGCCTAATCTGACTCTCGAATCGCAAGGAAGTGTTACCAATCCATGGTAGTTTCAAATAAACTGGGCACTTTTGCGGACCAAACTTTTGAACAGCCGAAAAACTTGCGATCTTCTCCTTAGTATAAGATAAAATGACGTCTTCAGGATAGCCGTTGTCCAAGAAGATCGTTTTGAGTTTTTCCAGTTCAGCGTGCAGTTTAGATTTCGAGCAGATCATAAGTGCCCTATGTACTAATGTTTTGACAAGGTTGACTTTGCGTTGTTTTGGGCAAAATGAATTCCAGCGTATGTACTGACCGGTAAAAGTAGGCTTGCGATATACACTGGTAAGAAATCCAGTGTTAGACTTTTCGACCAAAACATCTAAAAATGGTAAGGAATCATTTTCTTCCTTTTCAAACGTAAACTGGAGGGCTGGGTGTAGGCTATTTAGGTGTTTTAGAAAAATATCACACTCAGCCTCTGTTTTGAAAATGGTATATGTGTCATCCACATACCGAAAATAGACACCTGGCTTTTGGTCGTAGTCGAACAAACGCTCTTCATGAAAGCCAACAAAGATATTGGCCAAGGCAGGTCCCAGAGGGCTACCCATAGCGACACCATCCTTTTGTTGGTACATTTCATTGTTAAAACTGAATTCAACTGAACGTGTTGCAGTTTCCATCAGTTCAATGAATACTTCCTCTGGGAATGGTGGGCTATTAAGCTCGCTCCGGTACAAAGCGTCGGCACATATTTTGATGGTCTCACTCAAAGGAACATTTGTGAAAAGACTACTAATGTCAAAAGAACACATGAAAGATGTTTCGTTTTCGATGTTCAAGTTTTGCATGAACTCAGCGAACGTAAAAGAATCCTTGATGCAATGTTTTGAATATTTTTGAAGAACAGGGTCCAAAACTTCAGAAAGCCACTTAGCCAGTTCGTGTTGTGCTGAGCCAATCATAGACAAGATAGGTCTAAGTGGGACGTTCGGCTTGTGTATTTTAGGGAGGCCATACATTTGTGGTCGTTGAGAGCCCGTGGGTCTTATCCTATCATAAATTTCTGTAGCCAACATTTTTGAGTTGACCAGTTCCAACAAACGTTTTTGGAGTTTCCGCTCTAGTTTGGCCGTTTTGTCATGTGTTTCGACATCACCCAATTTAGCAAATTTTTCTTTGTCGTGGAGAATTACCTCCATTTTATTGATGTAGTCCTTTTTGTTTAAAATGACCACTCCAGACCCTTTATCAGGTTTTGTAATAAAGATGTCATTGTTAGCCCGTAGAGATTTTAGTGCTTGGAAATGTTCTCTATGCAAAAGAAAATCTGAGTGGTCGATGGGAGAGCCGCTGTAAGCGTACGCCAAATCGCTTAGTCGTGCTCGTAATTTGTTAAACTCCAAAATTGAGCGCGCTTTTCTCCATGATGAGATTCAGAAAAGAAAAACCAATGTTCTGAACTTAAAATGCCTGTATACACGCCAATGGTCTAAAACGCGTCCATTTCTTTCATTCCTTGACAATTTTCGACTTTGCCGCTACATTTCTGAAATTGACCAGCGGACACTAAAACATACCACGGAAAAACACAATAGGAATATTGGCTTGCTAGTAAGGAAACGTTTCGGTGGCATGTTGAGCGACACCAAAAAACATATTTTTAATTTCTCGGATTATTCTCTCTCTGATACTGAAACATTTGTCTTAGGTAATGGACTTGAATTTTGTATCCCACCCCTAACTATCAACAGAGAGGAACTCTTTGCTGAATTCGAAATTTTACACGCTCAACTTGCTAAGCACGAGATTTCTAACCCTTTGGAGTTTAACAAATTACGAGCACGACTAAGCGATTTGGCGTACGCTTACAGCGGCTCTCCCATCGACCACTCAGATTTTCTTTTGCATAGAGAACATTTCCAAGCACTAAAATCTCTACGGGCTAACAATGACATCTTTATTACAAAACCTGATAAAGGGTCTGGAGTGGTCATTTTAAACAAAAAGGACTACATCAATAAAATGGAGGTAATTCTCCACGACAAAGAAAAATTTGCTAAATTGGGTGATGTCGAAACACATGACAAAACGGCCAAACTAGAGCGGAAACTCCAAAAACGTTTGTTGGAACTGGTCAACTCAAAAATGTTGGCTACAGAAATTTATGATAGGATAAGACCCACGGGCTCTCAACGACCACAAATGTATGGCCTCCCTAAAATACACAAGCCGAACGTCCCACTTAGACCTATCTTGTCTATGATTGGCTCAGCACAACACGAACTGGCTAAGTGGCTTTCTGAAGTTTTGGACCCTGTTCTTCAAAAATATTCAAAACATTGCATCAAGGATTCTTTTACGTTCGCTGAGTTCATGCAAAACTTGAACATCGAAAACGAAACATCTTTCATGTGTTCTTTTGACATTAGTAGTCTTTTCACAAATGTTCCTTTGAGTGAGACCATCAAAATATGTGCCGACGCTTTGTACCGGAGCGAGCTTAATAGCCCACCATTCCCAGAGGAAGTATTCATTGAACTGATGGAAACTGCAACACGTTCAGTTGAATTCAGTTTTAACAATGAAATGTACCAACAAAAGGATGGTGTCGCTATGGGTAGCCCTCTGGGACCTGCCTTGGCCAATATCTTTGTTGGCTTTCATGAAGAGCGTTTGTTCGACTACGACCAAAAGCCAGGTGTCTATTTTCGGTATGTGGATGACACATATACCATTTTCAAAACAGAGGCTGAGTGTGATATTTTTCTAAAACACCTAAATAGCCTACACCCAGCCCTCCAGTTTACGTTTGAAAAGGAAGAAAATGATTCCTTACCATTTTTAGATGTTTTGGTCGAAAAGTCTAACACTGGATTTCTTACCAGTGTATATCGCAAGCCTACTTTTACCGGTCAGTACATACGCTGGAATTCATTTTGCCCAAAACAACGCAAAGTCAACCTTGTCAAAACATTAGTACATAGGGCACTTATGATCTGCTCGAAATCTAAACTGCACGCTGAACTGGAAAAACTCAAAACGATCTTCTTGGACAACGGCTATCCTGAAGACGTCATTTTATCTTATACTAAGGAGAAGATCGCAAGTTTTTCGGCTGTTCAAAAGTTTGGTCCGCAAAAGTGCCCAGTTTATTTGAAACTACCATGGATTGGTAACACTTCCTTGCGATTCGAGAGTCAGATTAGGCAAGCCATAACCAATTGTTTCTTTGCTGTCAATCCTCGGATTGTTTACAGCACTAGGAGAGCCCTTCCATCCATTCAAAAGGAGTGCGTCCCTACCAACCAAAAAAGTTCCGTCATTTATGAATTTACGTGCCAGTGTGATTCTGGCTACGTAGGGCGCACAACCCAAAGATTGGGGGATAGGATAAAACAGCATGTTCCTTCCAACATACGAAACAAAACTGCCCCTCAAAGAGAACAGCCTCCTCGATCTTGTAGGTCGAGAAACACTGTTAAAACAAGTGATTCTGCCATTGGTCAACATCTTTTGGACAACCCAGATTGTGCAAAACTCTATAATGACGACATGTTTCGGATAATTGGCAGAGCCCGGTCGTCCTTCCATCTAGCAGTTTTGGAGTCAATCTACATAAAAACGAAAAAGCCGCCATTGTGTAGACAAAAGGAGTTCGTTTTCTCTCTTGGACTCCATTGGTAATTTTTCTTTAGGCTCGCGGCACTGATTGGTCAACTATACCGGTCTTGTGCTTGCGTTTTTCTGATTGGCCTATTTCGATCCACAACTGGGTATATATTTTTCAAACATGTTTTTCGGAACCTATTCTGACGTTTTATGCTCTGAGGAGTGTCAGACGAAAAAGCTTTAAGTATGTTGTAAAATGTTTGCTTTTTTCAAAGCCATTTTCAAATTCTGTACCGCAAAAAAACTGTTCATCATTAGAATTATTATTTTGGTAGTTTGCAAGTCAGGCAGGATTTTTCACAAAGAGTTTAGAGAAGTTTAATGGAATGTAAAACACTCCATATTGATTGATTTGACCAGAAAAAATTTCTGGCTTTATCAAATCACTTTGGACACATTTTGCTTATAATTTGTGCTAATTCAAAAATTTAAAAGGTTTTTCTTTAAATCTATTGTAATGGGCTGCATCTATTAAGATTTGTGTCTGTTCATTGTTTCTGAACAAACCATTTGATGGCAAGCACTAAAGAGTGTAAATAAGCAATTTTTTTAATTGTGTTTATATCTTTTAAGTAAGATTTGGTATGATTAAAAATAAAACTTAGTATTGGCATTTGCTAAAAGTTGACACAGATGCATATGCTTCTAACAATGCATTAATTCTTTACATACATTTTACAATGTCATTTATGCTTTTTAATGCTTTCAGCATATCCTGTGCCTATCAGCTTAATTATTTCTTATCTTTAAAACACCTTTGCAGATGTATTTAAACTACCAATTGGTATTATTTTGCTTAGTGGGGCCTAAAATTGAAGCTTAAATGTCACTCTGGTAGTTTTTAGTATGTTTGTGAAAACTTAGATTTAGGAAAATATCACTTTGAGTATAAACCTATGCAAGAAATCTAGCTGATTTTTTCAAAAATGATTGATTGATAGATTCATAAGCATATATCCTACTTATCCCTTCTCTGACAGGTTACCAGATCACCATGGATCACCAGCTATCTGTTGTGTTGAATGAAGAAACAATAGATATCCCATCAGATCTAATTGAAAATGTAAGTACTGTTTAAGCATGTTGCATTTTTACTCTGTTTTTGTATGTTGTTGGGTTTTCTACAACATGTGATTATTGTGTGTATTTTGTATTAAACAGAAGATGAAACAAAAACAAGTCCAGGCAGTTAAAATAGTTGCTTTTTTATTTTTTCACTGGTGAGCCACATGAAGCAGCAAAGCAAGGATTTGGTTTCGAATACTAGTTTAGGAAAAAAACAGCTTTTTGCAGAAAATTGTTTCAAATTACTTGTTGGCTCAGTAACTTGACATGAAATGGACCAAAGGGTTTTAATAGTGTGATTCTTTATATCTCTGACAGGAAAGTGTTTTCAAGAGTGTACTGAGCTACCATACTTGGCAAAGCCTGTCCCCTGTTGAGAAAGCACATTTGCAGGTTTGGATATGTTTCTAGTATTATTTTAACCAATTCTTATTGTAACAATAAACATGAAAGCTATTTTAGTCATTTTTATAAACCTGTTATTAAAACTTGGGGCAAATGATCACAGTCTTAACTTATTAATACATACCTTGCTATGTTTGTCTCACCACAACTCCAAAGCATTAAAAGTGCTTTACTTGGTCCATAATACATGTCTTAATTATTTTCATTACTGATCCATGTCAACTTTATAACAAATCTATCATTTTTTCAGAAATATTTGCCACCTTCCAAAGTTCAGCGTTCCCAAGAAGAAACAATAAGGTATGAGGAGACTAGTTGAAACTCATCGACTAGTTGAAAAAACTGTTTTAAATTATGTTGTCACTCTCACAATGTGTCACACAGTTTTACACTAACTGTGTTAAGTGGGAGACAATAGTGGAAGGCAATGAGTTGTGGCTACTACCCTAAAAACTGAAAAAAGCAAGACAATTTTTCTTGCATAGCAACAATCCACAATTAACTGGTTTCTTGTCTTTTTAGGTTATTATTCAGTGAAGATCCAAACTTTAAACATGGAAATGCAGTTGATGTCTTGTATAAGAACTTGAAAGGTAGGTGGCTTGTTTTTTGTCTTGAAAATTAATATTTCAACAAAGGAAAACTTTTGCAAATCCATAGTTGGCTTTTTGTTCTTAGTACATGTTTTAATAAAAATGACAAAATTAGGTATCTTCAAGATATTTACTATCTTCTAATCAGCATCATAAGGGGCTAGAAAAAATTTGTTTTATATTTGCTTATTGAATATTCGTAGGTGGTGTCAAATTATATGTATTTGAAAACAGTCTTAATATTTTCACTATACCCTAACTTTACTATTTGTAAAGATTTCTAGTCTGGAAGTTTCAACATTCAATTGAAAAATAGCCTAAAAGAAGGGAAAATTTCAAGACATGCTTAAGTTTTACTTCTATCGGTGTTCAAAGTATAAAACACCCGAACAATGATAAACAATTTTAAGTTAGGAAGTAGCTACCCAGTTTTGAATCAAAGTAGATCTATCAGAAACTCGAGCAAATTGTTGTTAATGTTGCTCGATCTGTACCACTTAACTGTAGAAAACTTAACCAAAAGAGTCCAAGGATAGAGGCAAACTCTTTCTGCTTGCACAAACCTTAAATTGCAACTGTAGTGTTAAAATAGATGGATGGATGCAGTGTTAATATAGATACAATTATTTTAATTGGTGTGGAAGTGTAGAATTATGAGACCCTTTTTATTCTCCAAGTAAGGATAACCTTCTTAAATCTTTCACTTCAGCTGGTCGCTGCTCTCCAAGCATTGCAAGAAAGTTAAAGAAATGCAGATCACTCAAGTATAAAGATTACAAGGTTAGTAAATCAATGTACTTAACAGCATAATTTGATTCATTTTAATCAAGAATCTATGTTTCAAAGAAAAGGTTTCACCTTCAAATCACATGTAAATCACAATGTAGATAGCGGGTCTCTAGAAATTAAAAAAGAAAGCAGTTATTGCTCCGAAAATCGATAGTTTCATTTGAAAATGTAATGACTTCTTATAAAAGCCCTTTTTGTTCTTTTGGTGCACTCTTGTTCTAATCAGTAATTTTTTAAAATGTTTCAAGAATCGTTTCCCAGCATTCTAGTATTATTTCAGCTCAGGGAAAAACAAAGATATCGCAAGCTCTTAAAGGATGTTCTTGTTTCAAGACAGGTATAACTTTAAGAATATTCTCCATCGAATTTAATTCCGAATGTTTCAAGTTTTTTTAACTTTTCTTGTTGATGGATTATTACTTTTGGTACTTTGCTGTTATTTTCATTAACTTAGTATAAGTATTTTGTGTAACTTTCGCCACTTGCAGAGAATATTGGACCAGCTTGCAAGACATGGACCAGGACAGCCAATTCAGACAACAAGGTTTAATCTTAGTCTTTTATTTGTTGATATAGTTCTTTTGATGTTAATCTTTATGCTTATTTGCTACATTCCGATAAATGATGCTTTGTCTCTAGTTCATTGACTATCTTGAAATATCTTTGGAAACATTGGTGATGAAAAAAGCACATGGTATTCTTAAATTAATAGAAGTGTCATGCAGTAAAATTTTTTTCTGATACTCGGCAAGAGTATTTGTTCGTGACGTTTTATTCTTCAACACCCTGTTTAACCTCCTATGATGTTGTTGTCACAGATTATTTCCCAAAAGAGTCTTCGAATACTACTGCCACATAAAGCATTTTTGTTTTTATACGGTGTTTTCTGTCGTTTTATTGATTTGACATTTTGATTAATGAAAGTTACTGTTTACTGTTACTTGTCTGTCAGTGAGTGCTCGATGCCGTAGGCAGAGCTATACACGCTATTTGGTGTATAGAACAGGTAGGTTCTAAGTTGCTACTCCGAGTTTTACGCTTAATGCTATTGGTGCATAGAACAGGAAGGTTCTAAGTTGCTACTCCGAGTTTCACGTTTAACGCAATCATTAGGAAACTGTTCTGATATTTTGATTAAATTAAGTACTTTATGATTATATGATATTTGTGCTTATTTTATAAACTTTACATACCCAGTATGATAATCTTATGGTATTGCGTTCAAATTTTTTTGTTAAAGAGCAGAAATTAAGTTTATTATTTCTAAATTGTTTCTTTTTTTTATCTTTCTCTCATATTGTCGTAGGCCTGAGCCAATTGACACCTCTGCAACAATAGATGAGCGAGTTCACAAAAAACTTCAAAAGTAAGTTCTTTTGTAACATTTCTCGTTTTTTTCTCCAAACCTCATGATAACAACACGTTCAAAGTTTTATAAGTGTGGCGAGCAGGTTTGCCACACTATATACACTATCATTTCTTATAATGTCGCAAGCTGTTATTAACCTCTACATATATATATTAATAGATATATTTATAGATATAGAAATTTGTCTTTTGATACTTCCGTAGCACAGTGCTCAATACGTTAGCACGTAGAGCGTGATATATCATAGATTGAAGAAAGTAAAACTACATGGTTTATCTCTACAAGCCTGTTTCGTGAGTAACTCACTCTTCAGGAGATGTATTTATAGATATATATATATATATATACACGCAACATTATGCTGAAAATTTTTACTCCATCTTTGCATTTGCTTTGCAGGGTTTTGAAGGACGTAAAGACTGAATGTAATGTATGTCATTTAGCAAATAAGATGTTTTTTTGGTGGGGGGGGGGGGAAGGGGGGCATGAACAACGACTCTACGATAACCCGTTATGATTGGCTATAACTATTCTTATATTTATAACGATAATATTATTCATTGTTTGTTTTTTGCAAGGCATTGACTTAAGTTTATCTTTTATTTTATTACCAAGAACATGCTTAACCTGTCACTGAAAGCAATTTCTATACACCATCAGATTATTATCTGTGTATGCTACTCTCTTACCAAAGCCCCCCAAGTGTCCATGTATGGTTGTTATAACGGTCACTCCCTTCTCTCAAACGCTATTTCTAATTTTGTCTGTATGAATGTCAGTAGTAAGGGTATTGAAATTGTGCTTTGAGTAGATGCAAAATGGCAGCATCGCCTGACTAGTATTGTTACCAATTTATTTATTTAATATGGAATTTCAATCATAATATTGTTTGTAACTATTTGAAAAACCACCAGTTTTAGTTATACGATTGGAGGCAAATCTAATTTAATGCATTCGAACGTTTTCTTCTCAACAATATAGTTATGAAATTTTTGATAAACTTTTTTGTTATTTGATTTTTATTGTAGGATGACACTATTTCTTCTGATGAAGAGGAATTTGATGCACGGAAATATGAACGTGAGTAATGTTCTTGCCACTTTTTAAAAAAAAGATTAGCTTTATCTTAAAGCTCCTGTTTACAGCTGCACTAAATTTCCATGTAACTATCTATCACTGCATTTTCATTTTGCGATGCCTTGTCTACAAGACTTTATTTTTTATCTCATTTTTTCATAAGGCCATTGTCAATGGTTATTTTGATATTAAGAAATAACAGGTTTGCAACCCGTAGTCCATATTTTTACCGGACAAAGGAGCCTTTGACTTTAATTGGAGGACAAAGAATCTTTCGAGCCTTTTTTGACTCCTTTCGTTAGCCAATATTATGATCGGTTTTTTCAAAGAAAGTCATACAGTATGTATCTAGGTGTTAGAGGTCCGCCATTAAATGTCAGTCTTTTCATCAAAAGTAACGATGACGTCATTAGATGCATCATCTCGGTTGTCTACTTTGAGTCCCGTACTGGCTATCGACAGGCTTATCTAGCTGTAAACTAAAGGAAAAAGTTGCACAAACATATACAGAACTGAGTTTATGTTACCTCTTCGTTCTAGACATTCCTTTTTACCCTAATGAAAATCAGTTTCCACACCATTTATTCAATTCCCCAATGCGACCGAGGATGTTTTCTCCACCAAATCCTGCGTACGGATTTCCACCGTACCGTTTGCCAAATACGGGAACTGAAATACCTGAAGAAATCTATAGATCGATGCTTGACAGGCATCGAAAACGAAGACTTTGCAGCGAGGTTTGTTAACTATGGTTAAAATTACTTTTCCAGTGTAAAAGTCTCAAGTTTAATAACAAACCTCTCAGTTACTTGGAATGTCTTGGAAAACAAATTCTTTGAAGCTTTGTACTTCAGACACAACCGTGCAATGGATGATAATTCTGATTCTTATGATAAAAGGTGTCTATTATGGAGACTTCATTATGAATAACTCAGTCAATCTATCAAATCACTGGTGTTCTTGATGTCGCTTTATCAGAGCCATGTCGCTTGATCACTACCAAAGTCGCTTAATGAAAATTCATTGAAAAAATCTGAACTGCATTAAAATGCAAAATCTGACTTGGATTTTTTGAAACTGATTTATTTTCTTCCTTTTCATTTTTTTTCTACGTCTTTAAAGGGTCTATGGAATGTAAATTTTATTGACATTAATTTGTTTTTGCGTCTGTAATCTCCAATAATGTTTTTCAGACTCACCCAGAACTTGATGTGTCAGCAATAAGTCTAGCAGATATAATTATGAGAGCAAACCCAGCAAAGAAAGGTACCGCGTTCTTCTTTGTTTTTTGTTCTTTATCCCTCTCGCAATTTCAGGTTTCCAATTTTCCAATCTTGAGACATTTTTGTACCCCTTGTTAGGGGTTTGGTTTTTGACAACCTGTTAAATTTTGTCAACTGGAAAATTATTTAATGCATAGTTTTATTGAATATTGCTTTTAACTTTCAAATAATTAAATGAAATCATAATGTTATGTAGAGCAACGAAGAATTTTTTCTGAATGTGTTTGAATTTTATTTTTTGAGGTTATCGGCAGACAAAATTATATAATACAATTCAGAGCCAATATAGAAGGATATTTCGCAACGCTAATTAGTTGCTTGGATAACGTGGACATGTTTCAATTTTTGATTTTTGTTAACAAAATAAGACTTTCAACAACAGATAGTGTCTTTGCTCCAGAAGTTACTACGAAGATTTCTTGGTTTTTGCAGGTGTTAAAAAGTCTAAGAAAGTTAAGAAACTAAGAAAGAATCGCGACGAAAAGGTGAAAATGAAAAAACGATACAGATCACAACTGCCCCCTCTGAGTGAAAAGGAGATCATAAGAATCAAACAGCTATCGTCAAAGCAAGGAGGTCCTGATAAAGATAGGATCACACGAGATATTAAGACAGAGGACCCTCATGAGTAAGTTTTGCTCAAAGGCAATCGACAGATACGTAGGATGTCAATCAAGAATTGACCAATCAGTAAATGTGATTCCAATCACGCACTTATTGATTGGCTAATATTGATTGGTAGATCGATTAAGCAACTTTTGTATCTCTCGATTGCTTTTAAAAGCATTTAGTGCAGTCTGGTCAAGAAAGACCCCCGTGTCCTTAAAAATTCCATACTTGTTTAGAATGGTAATTAGATAATGGTTTGTCACCCCATCTCCCAATTCGTCGATGTCTCTGCTATTAAAGGGACTACATTTAATCTTTAATGGGGAGAAGAGGGTGTTGTCTCAACAGCAGTGTCCAAGATTGCTATGTCTATTTTTGTTATACACCTGGGTCCGAGGTGGCTGCCGTAGGTTTTGCTCAAATTCAGGTTTATATGGTGTTCAGTAAGTCACACAAATCGTATGGTTGTTCAATACAGATTGTCAATAATTTTCAGAATTGCGGTCAAATAATTCGCCAAAAACGTTGTACTTTTGTTTTTATTTTGAAAATTTTTAAAATTCTACTGAAAATGCCAGTTTTCTTGTTTCAACTCTTTTTCTTTTATTTGTAAAATTTTATATTGTTGTTAAAAATCACCACTGAAAGCTATGTATAATCAAAGTTGTAGGAGTAATAAAAATTATAGAAACTTTAGGTCTTTATGATAATACATTGATATAGTTAAGAAATGGTTGGAAAGATGCGAAGAACAGCTTATAAGTATGATTGCTAAGATAGAAAGGTTGAATGTCCGTTGAAAACATTATGATAAAATATTATAAATCATTGCTTAGACTGCCTTTGGTTAAAACAGAAACTGCGAAAAGGTCCCTTTACTTTCAAGGACAGTACTGGTTTAACGAACTTCCACGAGCCATACGTTCCCTGAAATCGCTTGTTGTTTTTAAATCAAGTTGAGAGAGCATTTTTTATCGTAAGAGAGATCGTCAAGTAGAGAATAATTTTAAAGCTTTATTTTCAAGATTCTGATTGTAAGTAACTCCTTTTTAAAGTTTAGGTTTTTCTTACATTGTATATGTTCAAAACAGGGCCCTTATTGATAACAGCACCTTTGTTGCTGAAAAGGCAACCCTGTATAAATAATTATACTATTTTTATTATTATTATTATTATTATTATTATTATTATTATTATAACGTTATATGCTAAAGTTATTCTTTTTCACAGCACTTCGAGTGAAAATGATGAGGATCAAGGAGAACAATGCTTCTTTACTTTAATTAGAGGATTCTTTTTAGAGCGCGAAGATTTGCAGTGCTCTGCACTTGAGGTGGGTTAAACTTATGTAGTGTTGACTAATGTAACAAAGCGATAAGATCTTTTCAGGAAAGCTTTATAGGGGTCTTCTTTGGCTTCTCTTCATTTGCACGTGAAGCCATCAGATTCTAAAACACAGATTCTAAGATTCTAAGACAACATTTTTCTCATATTACAAATTTGATAAAAGATACACATGTGGTTGATCTAGAGCCGGCGGCAAGATGACTTTAATGTTCAAATATATGCGAGCAGACCGGGCAAATATATACTACGTGCGTCATCGAAACACGAGACAGATGGAACGAGAGCAACCTCGTGACAGAACCTACCCGCTTTTTTTATTCGAAATTTATCCAGGAAAAGTACTTGACTATTTCGCTGATTTTAGTACTATTTGTTTCATAAATACAAGATGCTAAAAAGCTGCATTTCAGAACAAAGAATAACAAACAGAAGAAAGCAAAGCAAAAAGCAGAAAATCTAATGAAAATAGGTCTTAAAGAATCATTTCCACTACGTCTTCTACACAGTCATTTTGGAACAGTTTCATAAGGTTAAAGGGTATCAGTGCTTTGGTTTCTAAACCTTTTTATCATCTTGAGGTACATGTATCATGAAACTGCGGTTTACGGGCATCTCCCAATAACGGTCACCTCAAAACAATGGACAAACAGTTTTGTTCCTTCTTGGTGTCCATGGACGGTACAAGAAATCTTTAGAACTGAAACTTCCTTTCAATGGACATCTGCTCTGATCTTAAAGTTTCCGCAATATGAGGCTCTCACTGAAGTACAAACAACAGATTTCACTAGACTTAGCTTCGGTTTCTATGATTTCAAAAGAGGCTTTATGGAGAGTTTAGGGATAGTTAGGATTTGCATTAACCAAGGTCACAACTCCAACAATATGATTCAGGTCAATTACAGTTCAGGCCCCAAAATACTGCACCACCACAGTATTATGCAATATCACAGTATGATGATATTATGCAATATATTATGCAATATCAATGCAACATATAGATTTAACCTAGTAAAACATTTAAGGTTGTTTACGGGGCATTTCTTTAAGCAATAAACATTTTTATAAGAATACCAAATTATAAGCCTAAGATTGTTCTTAAACGACCCTAGATGTAACTGAGTCGCATTCTAGTATTAATAATAACTTTAAGGCCGGGTATGTCCATTTCAAGACATTTAGACGTATTTCCAGACATTTAGACGTGAAATAAGTAAGAAACATAATTCTTGATGAAGCTTGAGCCTTGCTTGCTTGCTTGAGCCTATTCTTGAATTATACTTTAATTTCAGCGATTTTGAGCCTTATTATTTTTATAGACTATATTCTTATAAGTTTGCAACTCTCCAACTAGGATGCTAATCGAGGAGAGCATCCCTTTAGTTGAAGTAACAATTTGGTCTTTTTACTGACAATAAGACTGGCACTGACAAGGACAGATAAAGCAGTGTCAGTGCCCACCACCCCCAAACAACACGCCCTTACCGATCAACCGATGATTGAAGGCAAAGCAATACTTAGCCGGATGGTCAACGCACAGTTTGGGTGTAGTTTTAAGTAACGTTTTGCTCCTATTCATTCAAAGGGCTTTTTTCAATATAGATGGCTCAGTTGCCAATCAGTTGCATACATTCAATATCGTTAGGAAGATGTTTAACTATGTATTTCTTACGTTTTGTGCCAGAATTTTAACTTTCATGTGGCTCTCAATAAATGACATTTTTGCAGAATTTTCCAAAAATACTATTGGCTTTAATCAGAAGCTTGCGATCTATAGTTGTATCTAATCATTTGTAAGATAGTCGTACGCAACATCATGCGAAGTTGAAACTCTATTCTAGAAATACATTATTTTGATATTGTCTAAGTC
This sequence comes from Rhopilema esculentum, assembly GCF_057945365.1. NCBI lineage: Eukaryota > Metazoa > Cnidaria > Scyphozoa > Rhizostomeae > Rhizostomatidae > Rhopilema > Rhopilema esculentum. Next base: position 1,492,819 of record NW_028300845.1, read on the forward strand.
AAAAACGATAGTCAACAAGATGTACTCTTCAATGTAATGGCATATGGATGCGGATGTCTTTCTCACGAGGTTCATCTAATACTGGAGTTTGAAGTCCCTGAAATAAATCAAAATCCATTTTCCTTAATATATAGTTCAAGGGTATTTGAGAAACTGAATAAGATAACGGAAGTAATTGGAGTTTTGACGGATTAGGTGTGGTAGGAGCCAATGGGCCTTCCAAATCGGTTTGATCAGGTGTTAATTCAAATGCTCAATTCCCCTTTGAGTTTAGCCATAACCATCAAGTTCCGGGTTTCAAATATCTATTTACGTGAATTGTAGCCATATTTCCCGTTTTTTCCAAATTGATTATCGTCCTTTGGCAACCAAACTTTATAAACATTAATCCCTATACAACTATAATCTGAATCCTTGCAAGCTTTCTGGACCTCCAAGTTTTTGAATGCTAACGGCTAATTTCCTATGTTTAAGTTTACTTATATGGCTGTGTAAAAACTTATTATACGGTTATTTTTTCAATTACCTGTGGGAAAATGTTCTAAAGCTGGCCCTTAATACTAATTTGCTGAAATTGAATCAAAATATTATTCGTCTAAAAACCCCACTCATATCTAAACAGGAGTAAAAATCAAAGAAATGATTTGTGTATCAAAAACCTTTCGTTACTTAAAATGTTGCGATGGCTTGTTTTCTCGCCTCCTACGCGTAAGGCCATGCAGTCGAGCCCACTTATCGCCTATTCAGGGATCAACTCCAAAGGCTAGCTTTGGGTCTAGGGTGTTAATAGCTCTTATTTTCTTTGCTTTTGGAAGATGAAGGGGCGCTCCCTTGACAATTTTAAGTACTCTGTGAAGGAATCTAGCTGCACATCAGAAAATGTTGGAAGCAAACATTACTTGAATCGATGTATTGTAGCAACCCAGAACTGATGAATCATAATTTTATCTTTTAATTACACTGGTCTGACAGAGTTTTAATAACACTGGTCTGGTGACATTGAATGATATTCCAACATACATTAGAGGATCGGACACACTCACCCAGTTTAAGAATGGGCTAAGAAATCATGTTTTAAGCTGAGAAATCATGTTTTAAGCTGAGGAAATGAAAATTTTTGTACACAAATCCATGAAAGAACAGTATTGGTTTTAAAGTTGATAATTTTTTCATATTTTTTATTTATCCTCCATTTTATAAATATATTCTTAACTAGGATTAATAATAAATTAATATCGTGGATAGATAAGATCAAATGAAAATGACAAATGTGTTTTTCATTGTGCAACCTTGACGTGCGATCAAAAACTGTGGATTTTGATTATTAAGCGTTGTCTACACTGAAAATTATTGATTTTTTAAAATGTTTTCTAGCTTCAACAAGAAATTGCTGCCTGGGAGGTGAGTCTTCTTGGAATTTTAACAAAACATTAGGAACTTTTATTCAGAAAACATTGTTTTTTTGAAGTTATAAATTAATCAAGTTAAGAGCGTTTCTTCTAATGCAGCTTTAGTTGTATGGTGATGAACTCCTTCATGATGGCGTTAATTGAACGTACTTGAACTAACTCTTAATTTTATCCACTCTAAATCTTAGGCCTTTTTAATTAAGGAATGTTTAATTAAATAGAAAAAGAGTTCACCTGTGTAAGTGAATGATTTTCGATTAAACTGCTCTGTTTGGTGAGAATTTGGCTCCTTTTGAAATATACACAATTTTTAGTAGAATGACAAGGAATAGGTCCCAGTCAATTTGCAATCAAACTTGTCCTGACCGTTTACCTTTTAATTTTCATTATTTTCAAAGGTTTAAGCAGATGCAGCCGAGATATTTCGTAAAATTTCTTCCGATTTCTTTCGATTGATATTCCGTGAGGTTTCACTAAAGTTTACTAAATTAAATGGTCATTAATTTATTTATAAAAATGATTACAAGCGTGATTGCGGAGTACCAACCTTGCTTCCAGAGACAAGAAGCAAATGGGATGGTGGTAATGCAGTGACGTAGACAGCTGTTCCGGTCTAAGAAATAAAGAGCTTCTGATATTGTATTTTCTCATTGCTTCTTACACAATATATGTAATAAACATCTAAAAATTAGCTTGAAAAAAATTTTAGTACGAGCAAGAAAATGTTTTTCTAAAATATTCCTATATTTTAAGAGTAGACAGAAAAATTTGAATTACCGAGCTTTAAATGTTGAATGCGATTAAGTCTCGTAATCAACTTTTTCTCAAGAAGCTGTTATTAAATTATCATTTTGGATGCAACTGGATATTTTAGAATTAATTGAAAATCGTCGATGTGAATTAAGCCCTTTCTCTGTTTGACTACGTTAGTTTGAATCATTTTTACAGAATTCCGATGAAGCTGCGGATGTTTCTTGGATAGGAGAAAGCTCTTCATGGCCTGGCCTGGTTCTTTCATCGCTGAACTTTCTTGCTGGAAGTAATAATGGTAGGTCTCACGCAAAACATATTTGCTTATAAGAATAGAAGGTTGAATGGTTACATTATGAGAAATCTGCGTTTAAAAGTTTTGAATAATAACTAAACTAGGTCGACCTGTGATGTTTACAAAGAATTTGCTGGCTAAAATATAACCGTACGAGACTCTTTCTTTGTCAACCCATATTTCAATTGTCAAATTTCGATGGAGACATTTCAATCTTGGTCAAATTTCATTAAGTTTGAATAGGATTTGAGCTGTACTTAAAGGCATATGTAACAGAATGTCTTGTTACAAGCAGTCATTTCATTACCAATTGTTTGTCTATTTATTTATTGTCACTTGTTTGTATGTTTGTTGTTTAGTAATGTTTGTCCTATCTCAAGCATGCACCTTGATGTGCTAAAATCAACAGCATTTTGATCTACAACATAACGTCTATAACATTTTGATCTACAAAAAATTTAGCCTTTCCGTCTCCATTCGCTCGTTCTTTCTTTCAGTGTTAGTTTTTCCTTCTTATTCTTTCCTTTGTAACTGGCAAAATGTTTCACAGAGCTTTAAACGCATTCTAGAAATTTCCATTTCTTCTAAGCATCTTGTTATTTTTGTTTGTAGCTGGTTTGTCCCTAGACTTTGTGCCTCTTGTTACGTTTATTCAGGAGACCAACACATGGAAGTGGACAGGTAAAAATAAATCTATAATATCTCTTTTTCAGAATTATTTTTATGAAAAAGATTCGAAGTTCTTGTCTTCCCAATTAGATAATGTATTGTATTCGAGTGAGATTACTTTCGTATTTTTTTTACAATCATTTTTCCTACTTTCTTTCCATTTTCTTCGCATGTTTTTTGCGAAAATTGGCACAAAGGCTGTCTAACTGATAAACAAAGCATCACCGCATAACATTTATATCAACGCTTATCAATTGCAAACAGTTGGCTTAAGTTAAATAGCAAAGGTTTTCTATGATATGATCAGTGAACAGAATCTATTCATCTTTTATATAACTGGAAATATGATGATGATATTTGAAGAAGATCTAACTTGTATTGAGAAAGTTATTCCAATAGAAAGTTGAAACGACATAGCCAAATAATTAGGACATACATAGTCAGAATCACTCGTATAGATATTCTCATCTCAATCTAGCTTTATTATAAAAAAATAGAATTTTAATTGGCTTTATAGAGATAAGGCAGCTAAGCATATTATATGAAGGTGATGGCTGCTTTAGATATCAATGGGTTATGTTTCTTGTTAAGAGAATCATCAGCAGATAAAGAATAAGAAAATGATTGCAAAGTATTGTCTGAAGAGGTTATGAAATTTTGAATATTAGGGACGTTTTGGAGAAATTATAGCAACTGAAATAGTAAATTGAAACATATCACAGTGGTGATATTCGTAATAAGCATTGCCTATGCTGTCTGTAACGGAAGCTTTTCAACCATCAGAAAACTTTGTGCTTATCAACAGCAGGTATAAAACAGACACTTCGATCAGGGTGGAGAAGAGACATTTGAAGAACCAAAGGACGAAAACAATGACGTTAAAAGTCATAAACGTCTTAATTGTCGTAAACGAAGAAGACATATTGCCTAGAAGGAGAAAATTCTATAGTTTGACCTAAGCATAAGCATTATGGAAACTGGAGTTTCTTCTTTACCGAAACGCACTTAAATCCCTTTCAAGTTCCTAATTTTGTTAAGTTCTTTCTCTATTATAGTTCAATTCATTGCCTTTCAGGGATAAGTCATGATGATGATAATACATTGACACAGATTTGCAGATATTGGCTTGATTCTCTACAGCAGGATGAGGTAAATAAATCGCGCAAGAGCTGAACAAAATCGAATTAAAATTATACTAGCCCTTAAAGGATTTAAAATTATACCTCTACCTTACGAAAAGCTCAGTCCTATCAAAGACCCTTAAAATAAAGGGTCTTTGATATACTCTTACAAGCTCTTACAAAAGTTTTTTTCAACCTTTTTATTTTGTATTGTTTTGCGACCTAACATCTGAAGCTAGTTTCAGGACACTTAAAAGCTGTGCCCTTTTAGCAGTGTCCAGGTTTTTCCGTCCTATGTGACCACACTACGTGATTCCTACGCCTGGAACTATAGAGAGCTGATGACTCGCCTCGCTTTGAATGAAGGTTTGGTCATGTCAGGGGCTCGAACCACGGACCCTTGGGTCTGTAGTTAGCGACCCTTCCTTTGGTATCAAATCGTAGCAATGCTCATGTCAAAAACTTTCTTAGCTCGTATTTTACAAGCGGGCTTAGAGCTTATGGATTATATCACCCAGCCTTTTGCCTAATGCTGTCTGTATAAATTACGTGTTGATTGGCCTATTCGAGTCGTGTTGAAGGCTCAAATTTCAAAATCAACATTGGTTATTAGCATTTTATTGTATGGAGTGCCAGAAAGTGCGATTGCAGACCAAATAGTGTATTTGTGTTTTTGGGAAAACAAAGAAATACAGCAGATTATTTATAAATTCTATAGAAGCTTTTATGTTCAACACTCGCTCGTAGTACGACTTCTCGATTTATAGTGGGTTAATGGGCTTTCTTTGGAAGAGTGCTATGGGTGTCATCAGAAAACTGGTGTACCCTGCAGGCTATATTATATTACAGTATTTTGATGAATGGTGCTGTTTTACCGGTCTTTCATATAGTGCTTAATGCGGTATAGGGAGGGTTATGCACGCTTTGGTGGATGTAAACAGACGGTTCGAAGTTGCAACTCCGATAAGTAGTAGGATACATAGATGCGAAAAGGATCCGGTCCTGAATTTTTCTTATACAAGAGCTTTAATTTCTACATTAAAGCGCTGTTTAAGTTTTCTTAAAAGTCTATTTATAATGTTTAAGTGAATTCAAGGAATAGGCGAAAATCATATGGAATCCACGATTGGAATATTTTCTACTGTCCATTTTACGACCAATGAAACCTTACTGGAAAATTGACTCGGTACCATGTTCTCATTCAGTTCCTTTTCCAATCTGTGTTTAAAGTTAAGGAGAATGTCATCATATGGGTGTTGCAAGTTCCATAAAACTATAAGCGGAATTATTTTTGGGGTGATTTGAAGCCTTTCAAACCACCCACGCAGCCAAGCAAACATTTGTACGACCTCATCTAAATATTATAAACTTCGAGTATTTACATGTACGCACAATATTTCTTTATCTGTTATTCAATTTAACAGAGTGAGCAACTTTCGTTTGATCAACAAGAAATTCTTAGCCCAAATACAAGCATTGGCCAACAAAAGTAAGTAGTTTTGTTTACCAAACTTTCTTATAACTTCCATAATGCCAAAACGTACGTGAAAGAATTGTTTGAGGGTTCATTAAATTTTTTCAAAGTGAGTCACAATGAAATTGGCTTGCAGAACAGAAAGCATACTTGAAGGGCGTGAGGTCATGGTCTTCTGACTTAGTCTTCTGAGTAATGGGTGGGGGTTTAATCGAAATTCAGAAATTTTGATGTAACTTGAACTTTGTCAGTCGAAATCAGAACACTTTCTTTCGTAACCTCTACATATGCAATTGCTAAGGCATTCCCAGCATATGCAATTTTTAAGGTTCCAATATATTATTTGAGTCTAACAGGAAACTGACAAGTATTTGTAATAATATGAGCTTAATGGGTACAGTAAAAGATATAAAGATGTAAAGAAGGCAGGGACGTAACCAGATACTGCCACTTGATTGTAGAGTGATTGACAAGATGGGCTCAGAAAATGCTTTAAACCTCTAAATCAATTATTATCCTTGATGTAAAGCTAACCAAAGGCAATTATGAGAATCCCTTACTGCTATCAAATAGCAGTGCAAGCCCGACTTAATGCTTATTTAGCAACTACTTTGTTTTATGAATGGGGTATTGCATCTTATATCATGATTCAAGGACATTGTGTATCAGAATGATGCTTGAGTAATGTGATTTGAAATATATTTTAATTTTTATGCAGAACTGAAGAAATACAAAATAAAGTACACTGTTTTTTATGTCTACCCTAAAGCGTGTCCAGCTTTAATTCCCAGCATTTTTCGTACTTTAATGCAAGGGTAAACCAAGAGTTAATAGCAACCCCTTATTTCAGTCTCGTTCATGTTTAGCTGTTTTCAATTATTCCACTTGATGCAATTATTTCTTGTGGCAGATTGTAGATTATTGTATCTCTTACGCAAAACCCTAACAAAAAATGGATTAGGAGATTTAGATAATCATTATCTCTAAATTAGTTATGGCTTTGACCCACAATCTTTTTAGATTAATTGTTATGTAAGAGTGCGTACAGTGCCATTATTGCCATTAGAAAACAAGGTAACTGTATTTGATGGCGTTTCTCGCGAAGATTGTTCGTATTAAAAAAAACTTGTATTACTGATGCTAATCACGGCCCATAAATTACAGTTCAGCTGTTCAAAATTTGGCAAAATTAAGAGCTAATTAGGCAAATTTCTTATAAAGAATCCGCCTGATTATGTATCTGGATGTCTGACTTGATGGTTTTAGAGCAGCATTTGTCATAGAAATTTTGTATTACGTTTTCTAAAAGGCTATCATACACAAAGCATTAAAGCATCTTTGAACGTCTCCAGGTTTACCGTCTAAAGGTCTCATTCTCACGTTTCTGTATTTACAAATTTGCATTTTCACACATTCATTTAGTTTTTTAATCATTTTGTTACAGGACCGATTTCGTTGTTCGACCTAGTACAGATCAGGAAAAGCTGGCTTTTCAGCTGCAGGTCTGTTTGCCCTTGTTTCAATTTATCATCACCATCTTAAATTACCTTTGTACCGAAGACTTTTAAATTCTTAGTGTTGACTGACGGTGGACAAACCTTCAAAAGTAAATAGAAATTCACTGCTCATTTCTGTTGGCAAAACATCGTTTTGTGTAAAGGCAGGCCTTCCTGAAGACACATAAACTACCTGTTTCAATACATTAAAACCCTGAAACAACGAACCTTGCATTTCTCCCACAAAATTAATTACTGCCTCCGACGAAGAAAAAAAATTAGTTTTCGACAAGGGTTTCTTGTAGGGATGATATTATCACTGGTAGTGTCTCGTTTGCCGTGTGTGGTTGATTAGCCTTTTTTCAATTAGCACTTGGTTCAGGATTGCTTGCTAACCAAAAAGGCTTGGGCAACCAGAAATGGTATGATAAATTCTATAATTGTGGCATTTCCCCGTGACCCTTTGTGGGTAGTTTTCAATACGCAATGCCCACTTGATTCACCAATCAGATCTTCTGTTTGCTTTTACGTCATTTAGATGACCACCTTCTCTTTGATCTCTAATCTAATTTCTGATGATATTGTCCTTTTCTCTGCAGGAAAGGAAGCGTTATGAAAATCCTCACAAGCCATTCATTTACAAAATGCATGGCTTTTCTTCAATCGTTGGACCTGTTAAGGTAAAATTTCGCTTCGGTTAAGTGACACAGTATGTCCGTTTGTATTTCTGGTGACAAAAACGATTACAGTGGATGTTCATGAAAGAAAATTCATGAAAGAAGATAACTACCAAGGTGTAAAAATGGTGTTTGATAATTCTGTTGCATGAATGTTCGATTAATAATAAACTTCAGTAGACTTGAGATTTCTTCTCAAACTAATCTTAAATGTTTGTCTGTGTATACCGAAGAAACATGTTCATTAAACAAAGATAAGCAATCAAAATTATGTGCTAGTAAACCAGACTTAAATTATCTTATTTTACTTAGAATTTCCAAACGTCGTCTCTTTTCAAGAATGTTTAAATTAATCTACAATTACGCTTAATTTTTTGCTGTATGAAGAATATAATTTATAAAATTCAATCTGTTTTAAGTTTTCATACCTTGGAGAAAAGAACTAGTCGCATCAAATATTGTTGGTCTCAATCGAAGACACCTATTGCAGTACCATTAAAAGGACAGGACCATTTTACTTTAGATGTAGCTAAATCTAAAGTCAATTAACACATATTTCTACTTTACTAGGGTGTTTTTAATAAAGATACCGGCACGAGCAAAGCCAGAGAACATGCACTTCTCATTTCAAATCGTCCTGCTTACGTCACAATTTTGTCTCTTGTTCGCGATGCTGTTGCCAGGTTACCGAACGGTGAAGGGACTAGAGCTGAGGTCTGTCAGGACTTTATTACACTAGTTAATATGGCATAAAATTGTTTGCAAAAACATTCTTATGGGGGAGACATTTCTGGCTGAACCAATATATTTTACCTAGAAAATCACATTTCTATTGAAGTCAGCTGCATTTTCAGAAATGGGTACAATACATGAAATGTTTCTTCAGCTTATTTACGAGGAGCTCTGTTTGTTTCACAGAACCTTTTATCGCATCTTCTTAAAAACCTTCGCGAATTTTGCTTATATGTATGCTCTTCGGGTACGTACTTTTGCAGTATTTGAACCTTTAGTAGCATCATGAACAAAACATTTTACACAATGATGTCTAATGAAAGACTGTTCGTAGCCAGTTTTTCATGAAAAAAGATACTTTACGATGGATCTTTTTATATTATTTATATTATCATACAATGCAATACAATTGTAAAATTCTTCAGTTTTTCCCGTGATGTCCTTTCTCTTCCCGTAGGTATGCCAGCTGCTGAAAGATTCCGCCTACATCAATCCAGAGGCTACAGATGCACAGGTAGGACAAAATTTTGCGATAGCACATGCGGTGCATATGCGATTGAAATCTATAATAGCGTCGTGCCAAAGCGATTGTAATTACTTTGTGCCAAAGCGATTGTAATGGATTCTTGCAAATGCCATGGTATCGGTTTTGTGCCACGGCGACTGTAATGCCAATGCGATTGCAATAGCTCCATGTTAGTGCCACTGTAATGGATTCGTACCAGCACCATGATCTACCACCGCATTTCTTACTAGAGCAAAGGAACACAAATAATTGGAACACAAATTTCAAATTGCAACACGACGAGAGTCTTTCAATGTATTCACCTAAGCATGTTTTTTAATTATTTGCTTAAATTCTTTGCGAAACCAAAGTATCGAAACTAATGTAATCTCCCTAAGTTAACAATAAAAACCAGGTCAGAGTTCATTTGCAGAAGCATTAGATTTTTTGTTTGTTTGAGCAAAGCAAAGTAAGGAATAAATTTGCACGTCATTGAGGTTTAACGTGGCTACCATGCGAACGTTGTATCTGAATTCGATCTTACAAGTTCAAGAAGGAATGACGTGATCTCTGGTGAAAGATACAAAACAACCATTTACGTTATATCTTGTGGTTGTTTTCCCGAAACTAATTGGCTTTTTGGAACAAAATGAACTCAATAATGTGATCATGTTAATTGAACAGGGCCTAGGGAATCTTATTTCTGAGACAATGTGATGATAATAATAAGTTGATAGCCATGTTCACGGGCTGTAACACTGACGTGAATCGTTTGTAACTGTTTAAAAAGAACTTAACATGACTTTTAGAAACTGCTAACTTGGTATGAAAAATCCATCTGAGTAGATGGGATATTAAGCAGGGCAGGGCATTTTTTAACATACTCAGGGTGGGGGAATTGCCCCAACAGGCCCTACGACTTCCCCCACCACTGACGAGTGAAATGCTACTTTCCTGCGATTGTTGGGCCCTTTCAAAGGAACAAAAAATAGTGCAAATATGCCGGCAAGTAAGAACAGAATATTGTCTTTTTTCAATTGTCACGATGTTTCTGTGAAATAGCTCTACTACTGCAATTGCTTAAGGGCAGTGCAGGTGTAAGTCAAAAGTCACACATCTTAACAAAATAGTTGTTTTCAAGATACGTATACGTGCGAAACAACCCATCTAGCCCTTGCAATAAGCCAGGATTTTTAGCGTAAGCGGGGTGTATAAACCCTAGATAATTCCTGATGGCGAGCGTTGGCCCTTTTGAGAAATGCCCAACCACTCAAAAATCCTTAAAAATGACCTGACGTTAAGAAGGGCGTTAAGGTTAAACTTTTTATGATGTCAAGATAGAAAAGACCAGGGGGCGCAAGGACTAGTGTAGATAGCCAACAGTAACGTAACCAGGTTGTGCTTAAATGTGTCAGTACCCCCTGATAACTCAATGGCAGAATGCTTTGGCCAGGAAAAGAACAGAAAGCACTGCATTCCTCACTCTCGCCCCCTATTAATTGATTGTCCATACAGCTACACTTGCTAAAGATAATAAGAATGCCATGCTCACGTTGAAATCATGATGTCCCACGTCTACTTCAGAACTATTCAATGTACACCCCTTAGAAAATGAATTTGGTGTATTTTCCTTGTTCAGAGCCTTTTTAAGCGTTCAAAAATCCCTCAAGTATGTTTTTAGGCGTATACGTCAGGCAATTATAACTGATCGAGCAATTGATCATGAATGGAAAGGGTTCTCAAAGTGTTCCTTTTTTGTTGCGTTTAGGACCTCAGTTTGCTTTCTTTCACACACTTGCATGCTGAATGGATTGGAATGGAATATTTTTATATTTTTTTGGTGACTTTGATTTTTCGTCACCCTTTAGCCAGAGAGGCAAGATGATAGTGGCCTTCCATAGTGAATACAGTTAGGCTCACCGACTGCGGTTGATTCTGCGTTTGTTTTTCTTGTTCTTCAATCTTTCTTTTTAAGAATAATAAAGCACGATTTATTCTTGATAGTGAACGATCTATCTTTATGAGTGCTAGGACTATTTCTGGCAGAGACGACTTAGCTAGCAGACCTGATTTGTGTATATTTTGAAGATCTTTTTGTGATTCCTTTGATCGTCTTAATCCGTAGATCCATGCAGTCGTCAGTGGGGCGCTAGATAGATTACACGCTGAAAAGGACCCATGTGTTAAATATGACATTACCAGAAAGCTGTGGGTGTATCTTCATAGAATCCGATCTGTAGAAGAATTTGGTGAGATACTTAAAATATACTGCTAGCAAAATGGGATTATACTTTCAAATGTCATCAAATAAACCGAATGCTCTGTTAAACAGAGCAACGTCTCTAATGAATGAATCTCCAAGCTTTCTAATTTATCACTTCAACAAAGATTCTAGATCGTCCGAAACAGGGCTATTTTGCTAACACATCAGCAGCTACAACTCCAAATGCTCATTAGATAGAATGCTGAATCACACACAACCCAAAAATTGTTACCACCTGTAAACAGCCACGGATTGAAAAGAGGCAATAGCTCGACCAGTGGCAGAAAAATTGTCGTCTGATTGGCTTTTTTGACAAAAGAACCTTCTCTTCCCGCTGAAATTATAAAAGAGTTAAAAAGCACCCTTCTTCTACGTTAATTGCTGCGTTACATTGATGTGGAGCCACATAAAAAGTTTTGCCAATCTTTAAAGCCTGCCCCACATTTAAATCAAGGTTATAGAAAACAGTCACTTGAGTATGCCTCTTTGGTTTTTGGGAGGTATCTGATACCTTTCTTTTAATACATTAACTCTGCCGAAAATTCACACTCGATAATAAAAGAAGGGTTTTGAAACCTTATCTTGTTAGCCAAATTATTTTTACCCCAGCCCACATTTGGGTACTTAACTTCTGCAAATTTGACTTTGCATTTTATAGATATTTTCGACTACTAATGCTTCTTGGCTTCAAAACTTCATCAGTATTTAAACTTTACATCTTCAGAGAGAATTCACCAAGCCAGTGCTGCCGCTGCGATGGCAAAAAAGCAGCTCAATCAAAAACAGAAAGGCCCCAGCAAGGTGAGGGTAACTCAAGTAATGCAGACATAAATCAGCTTTACCACGAGTATGCCACAGCACAAGCAAATGCTTTTTCTTCTCTAAAGTTCCTTGCGGGTTTATAAACAAAATGCATTTGTGTTCTTTAAGGCTTCTCGCGGTCATTGCAAATAGCTTCTGTACGATGGCCTTTTAAAGACAGCATGCCTATTAATTATTGTATTTTCTTGCATAACAAAAAACTGTGCACACCATAGGATGATCATGGTTTGAGGTAATTGAAAACTATGTAAAGCTAAAGCTGCCCTCTAACCTTTAAACCAAAACAGCTTTATTTTGCTATTGCGAAATGACAAACAAATGGTATTCATTTCACATTTAATGGGCTCACGGCGTAATTCGCCATTTTTGTTACATCATAGCACAAATCTTTTCTCTGATCCAGGTTGTCAATTTGTATCTTCACATTTGCTGAAAAAAGATCATAGAATTGGAATATTCATGTTTAAATTAGGCTGTGCCGAAAATTTCATGTTGTTTGGCAGTGAAATACCCCATTTTCAAAATTTGGTTTTTCCTAAACATTTCACTGAAGCCGCAATTTCTGGTCAAATCTTAAGAAAAACGTAAATATTCCAAACGAAGTAACTTGAGGCTGAACAGTCAAAATAACATTAAGTTTTCAGCATTGACTAACTTTGACATTAATACTTCGAAGCTGAGGTCCATTTTCGACAAAGGTATGTGGATAGCGAAATACTAAATTGATGACGTCAACCTGAGATCAAGATTTTTCTTCTTCTGCTCCATGTTGCTGATGCTGTATCCGTAAAGGGTTCAATTTTGTTTGCTTCCTTATCATGATACACAACACTTACAGCAATGCCCATACATAGCACTGAAGTTATAACATTTCAGCTAAACGCACACAAATGGAGTATTAGATCTAGATTTATAATTTTCTGTCGCACAGAAACGCCAAAGCCAAGAACAGGGGGATTCAGGCGAAAGCCCAAAGATCAAGCCCAAATCGAGTAAAACCTCGAACGAAAAGCCCAAAAAGAGCAGCAAAAAGTCGAAACCAAATGTGACGTCATCGCCTGCAACAGAATCGGCAATCAGTGCGGAACCGTCGGACTCGCAAAGTACGACGTCGTCGGGTCAGCTGCCATCACAATCTGAACGAGCAGCCGAAAAAGAGGAGACAGCAATTCCCTCAGCAGCCACAACAGCAACAACAAAACCAAGCCATTTCCCAGACCATTTAACGTATTTTGCTCATGTGCGGGGCGCACTTCCTGTCTCAAGCCAAAGTTTGAATCTGCAAAACGCTGTTCCGTTGAAGATAACGTTTCCACGTGGTGCACTGGGGTCATTCCAGTCAAATTCTATGACACTTCATATCCCCAAACCTGCGGAGCAACGGCTAATGCTAGGAGCTAATCGACAAGAACCTGCACGTCATTTAAATCTAACTGAACATTTAATGATAAATCGGAACGCTGGTGAGTTTTTGCCACAGATGGACTCATCTTTTGATGAAAATTTACAGTAACTGTCACCTTTTCTGTCGTCCAATTTTTTGAAATGTATATTCAAATATATAAATCTTTGCTGATAAATGGATGTTTTTCTTGATTGACTAGAGTCCGTCTACCAATCATTTGCTCTATATATCTTACTAAGCGTTTGCTAATGTTTCTTCTAGAAGGTTTCATCGCTCAAACCTAGACCAAGGTGTAAGATGGGGTCTAGCCAATGCCCTCTACATCACTATTAAAGGCATTGAGTCATGATAAAATGGATTGGGTATAAATAACTAAGTACCAAAATCCGCTGAGTCATGATTTTCATGACTGCGATGCTATTGGTTGACCTGGTACTGGTCACATGAACTCACCTCGTACTGATTGACAAAACCATTTTCATCAATAGCAAGTTGTCAACAACGGATGCAAATATCACATGAAACAGCAGCGATCACGCCGAAACCAAATGACCCCCTATAGAGAAGGTGATGACGTCACAAAAATCTGTTTTTAGAATTTTTTAATTTGGACCCCATAACCTGAAAGAGCATCATGAAATACCTCTAAATGTGCAAAATTAGGCAAGTGTATTACGAAATGGCAGAGATATGGCCACATGTTTATTGGTTCTCTCCCCATCAAACCTCTCTATTTTGGTCTCTGTTCATAACTTTATGAACAGAGCCAAAATAACAGTGATTCGTTAGCAAACTTCAAATCTTTTATTAGCCATATCTCAACCGATTTTAGACATATTCGGCCAATTTTGCGTATTTGAAAGTATTTCATAGTGATCTTTTACACTATGTGGTTAAAATTCAAAAATTCTAAAAATAGGTTTTTGATGACATCACAATTCAGAACTCTATGCCTTTAAGTATTACAGTCCCCCTATAAGATAAACCCATCTTTAAGCGGTGTAAAATTTCTTATAGGCAGTAGAAAAGACCACCTGAATAGAATTTTTTTAATTTTCAACCATGGAGTACCAAGGTGTGGCTCATCAAAAACCTCTTTGTAGGATTTTTCAATTTTGACCTAAAAGACCTGAAAGACATAACCTGAAAGAACAATTTTAAGTACTCCTAAATTTGCAAAATTTGTTAGATATGCCGAAAATTCGGAAGTTAAAGATTACAAGTGTGCCAAACCAACGGATTACTGTTATTTTGACCGAATTACAAGGGCTTTTATATAAATACTTATTTTAGTTTATTGCGAAGTATCGGATTGTTGTCAAATAAAAGATACTTAAAGTCGTCCTCCAGTATATTCAAAATATATATTCAAAATACACTAAAGTTTAAAATGTATTGTCCTCTGTTTGTGCCGCAAAGTACGTCTGATATTTGAACAGAAAAATTAATTTTGATTGCTAGCTACATGGAAAACTTCTGCAAATTCGGTAAAGAATTGATTCAATATATTGATCTTACAGCTAGAACTAGACAAAAATTTTGGATCGGAGTTTTCAGGTCGGCTAGGCCATCTTACGCGTGCGTGTTTCGAAAATAGTGAAACAAGTTTTAATGTGGACGTTTCTGTTTTCAAAATCGCCTTTGTACTGCCCGCTTGGAAGACGTTTGCCTGAAAACGGAAGCCCAATATACGGAATTAGTATTTCGTGGATTTTCAAATGAAAACGGTATAACGGGGAATCTGAAAACAATGAGATGCTGATTTTTAACTTTGATAAGAAACATTAGTCATCTGCTTCCGTTTGGTTTTGCATCTTGTGAACAGATTTTAACGGAAATCACACGTTTGGATTATTTGGTCGGCGGGGAAATTGCACAAATCTGACATGCAATAACACACATCAAGGAATATTTATAGAACATTAGCAATTGCGGCGCCAGCCGCTAAATATTGGGGAGGATTTGCGGTAGGGGCGAAGCCCCTGAAAAACTCTGGGGGTCTGGAATTTTTTTTGGATCACGCCCCCTACTCTCTCTGAGACAGAAGCTGATTAATTTAATACATGAGGAAACTACACTAAAAATCACTTTATTTTATACGAATCTTCAATTCTAAAAACGTAAACAATTCCTTAATTTGAGAAAAGCATATTAAGAAGCATTTTGAACTTTAAAAAGGCTCAGAAGAGGAGCCGGTTCTCGCTAGCCTGCACGCAGACTCGACTGGTTTTCCCAGAAATTAATTTAGTTTAATGGAAGATTTAGGGTTGCTCTTCCAATAGAGTCTGCGAATCAGACTGGGAGAGAAAACCCAATTTTTCCAATCAACTAAATTTATCTCTGGGTAAACCAGTCGAGTTATAAGAACACGAGCCGCAAAACTGGTCAAAAGTTATAAATGAATTAAGAACATGCTGAGGCTGAAGTATTGTAAAATGTAATTTTAAACCAAATTATAAAACCTTTAAGATTATTTAATCTGTAAAAGGAGGAGTTTTTCCATACAAGGGTGTCTTGTTGATGAATTTTCAAATTGTCGACAAAAAAGAATGGCTCATTCACTTTCTTGGGAAATGGGGCCTAAACGCTTCCCTTGAACACAATGTTTGGGGTTTGCACAACTTACAATGTAATAATATGAAAACATTCCCGCCCGAATAGTTTTGGAAGATTAAGAACAGCCAGCCCGAACTTTAATCTACTGGTTCTAAAAGGAGAGCGTATTTGACGAAAATTGCACTACAGAATTACAGCTGCCACAGGTTTTACTACTGTAGTCAGGTTATTAAAAAAGGGGGGGGGGGGAGGTTGTTTTCATCAACATGAAACATTTTATTGACTGGCTTTGTTGCCAAGAAGTAGTCTAATTTTTGTAATGACCAAAGGTGTCGTTGACAAAAACAGACTGGACTGCCAGCGATTTAGTTAGTAAAAATTGAAAACTTGCCTTCGTCAGTCTGTACCTTTGTCGTATTGAATAACACCAGTGACAACGTCTATGAGGAAGGTCACGAATCGCCGTTGATACTTTGTAACTCATTGTCACAAAACTGAAAGCACGTAAGTTGTTATGTACCATTGTTGCCGACCAAGGAGATTTTCACTTTTGATTTTACCATATTCAAAAACGCTTCGCCGAACCCCTTCTGGTACGAACGGAATTTTCAAAACAGTTGAAACAGAAGTGTTTCAAAATTATAGCTTGTATCCTAACCGGGTCTATACCGAGTTTCCAAGAAGGTTGAGGGGCGTAGCTTGCGTAGCCTAACATTTTTTCATCCAAGACTTTTAGAGCTGACCACGCCCCCGGACAATCCTGATAGGGTGTGGCGTCTGTAGGCTTGTATAGAGTGAAGTTAATGGTCCAAGTTTTTTGAATTTATACTGTTCTGCGCCCCTAGTAGGCAACATTTCTGCACAAAAATATAGTTCTGGTTACCGTAAATCTTCGGATTGGCCCCCCCTCCTCGAATAAGCCCCCACTGCTACCGTAAATTCTCGAATTGGACTCCCCCATTTGATGATTGTTGCCATCTGAGGATGCCTCTATGGCGTTTTTTCGAATGACCACAACGAATTCATACTTTTGGTAGTAATTAATTAAATGCTCATAAAGAAATTCCTACTAAAATAAACGAGGTCTTTTAAAACTGTCTTCTTAATGTCTACAATAATTATATAAGTCCCCCCTCGAATAGGCCCCCATCCAAAAAATATCAAAAATAAATAAGCCCCCAGGGGGCTAATTCGATGATTTACGGTAGTTATGTTGGGGAACTGAAAGACCAAAAGGAAGCATCATTAAATCGTGCTCTGGGAGTTTTGTTCTCGCTCCATTTATCAAGAAGCTGCAGAAAATTAATAGAGTAAAAATGCTAGCCTTGATTAAGTAAGTTGACATTCAAGAATAAGAACAAGAATTAGATCAACGAATCTTTAGTTATTTGTGATTTCTGATTGTCAAACTTGCTTGCATTACTTTTTTATAGGTGTGCATTGGGAACTCGTGTCCTTTACGTGTAATTTATTTATAACGACAGAGTCACACTAGATTTTTGGAAATAAACCACTTGCTTGAGAAAGCTGTATTATAAAAATTGTTAAAATCACAGAAAGCCTATCTGATAGACAATAAATCAGAATTCAATAAGTAATTGTGTTTCAAATACCCCATCGCCTAGTAAAGCATTTATTTTCCATTTTATACACTGGACATACACACATGCTGTGAAATTTAACAATACATGTTTGTACACTCTTCTATATGAACCAGTAAATTTTAGTTCAGGCTGGCTGTCCTTGATTATTCTAAAAATCTGAGGCTGGATTGTTCTTAATTTGTTTGAAATTATTAGGGTGTAAGCAGTGCAACTGCTAGCTATTGCGCTTTAGGAAGGTGTTCAGGTTGTTCTTAATTTTGACCAATTTTGAGGCTGGAATTCTTATAAAATTGCTCTTATAAAATAATGTAGTGGGAAAATGTCAATTTAGTCGCCTCTGATAAAAAATAATCATTTCTCTGTTACCGATGAATTCAATAACTACGCCATATGTTAGCTCTTTTAGATCCTTTCAACAACTTGGGTTTTAAGGGGTAGGGGCCTTTTCCTGGAAAAAAGCCTCTTCTTTTTCAAATGGCACTGTAGTTTTTGTTGTTAATAGCTAAATTTTCACTTATTTAATCAAAATTCCGTCCCCTATTTGCAAATCTAATACCAGTATCATTCATTTGGTAAATGAATTGCATCAGAGGTAGATAATTACCCTCGTGACGACATTCATTATTGTTTGTGTGACACACCCAATGGAGTTAGTTACGTCATATGACGAAGAGCTTCCTTGTCGGGAGGCAGGAAGCCTGTGTCTCTATTGTCTTACTTCCGAGTGATTGATACAAATGACCGCGCAAGGACACTAGACTTACACAATAAAAATATTGTGAGAACGGAGCTGCGAAACCCAACGATTTGGCAACTAGTTCGCATAAAGCTTGCAGTTTGAACTTAAATACTAAGTTGACGGTTCAAGTGATAGTTTCGTGGATTTAGATGAAGTTGTGAAAATAAGAAGAGAAGAGCAGCCAAAATTACGTGACCAGACATTGAGCCAAGTAAGTATCACACTTTTCTCGTATCCAAGTATGGTAGGATGCCATTGCTCCATGTTCCAAGTCACATTTTCTGTCATTTGTCCTTCTCGACTGGCTAACGGGTTTTCTGTAAAATTCTGCCTCCCATATCCACCAGTCTATCATAATTTCCGGATTAAGGTTTGCCCAGTACTTAGCACTATCAGGCTTTTAAGTATCTTTGTGTGACCATTAAGTTTCAGGATCAAAGCTTATTGTTTACATTCAAAATCTGAGAGTCCTGACAGCGAAGCTGGTTTGCAACCGTCCCCGCCGTTCTTGCCAGTTTTATATAGACAACATTGAATTCATATGCGAAGACAGTTGAATTACGGTTGAGAAAGTAACTAGAGAGCCTCTGCAGCGTTATAAATGTTCGGGGATAATGCGTTGTAGCTTTCCTAATGCTGCCCCTTAACATAAGGCTTAAAAACAGTTCCCAAAAATCATAGTATCCTTTTGACAGCGATTCTTAGCAATGAACATTTGCCAATTGTCCTCTCGAACTGTGGGGAAGGGCTGGTGGTTTGTCGAAAAAGTGCCTCGTTTCACATTTGGAAAAGCTTTCTCGTGGAAAGTGTGCTCCTTTTGTTTGTCTTTTCAGAGATCGCGAAGCATAATATTTAGTGTTAAAAATTATAAGTAGATGCCGAAGGAGTTTGAAATGTTTTCACTTTCAGCTAAGAACCAAGAGCGTCACGAATCAGATTACTTGTCCGAAATTTTTAGGTTCTGGGGGGGCTAAATGCCCCTATGATCCCTGCCCCCTTCGGTGCGTTCGATTCACGATTGATGGTATCCTATGATTTTCACATTGGAATTTGATACAGAGTAAATGTAGAGTTATAAGTTTGGAGACCTGAACTTAACTCTTACCAAAGTTGTTGTCAACCGCAATTTCGTAGAAGGAAATACTTAAAACCGCACGCTCTTTGCTCCATTAATCCCGGCGTCCGGGGCAAAGCATAGAAGGCTAGAGAGGAATTAGAAAAGTGCATGCATAAAACAAAATGGAACGGGCTTTTTCAGGAATCTGGAATTTGTAAGTGCTTAGACAGTTCATGGACATTGGAACAGCTCTCGGTTAGCATACACATTTTTTTTAAGAACAGTTTTATTAGAACACGACCCTCAAGATTGGCCAAAAGTTTAGAACAAAGAACAAGCTAAGGGTGAGCTGCTGTAAAGCGCAATTTTTATGCAACGTTTTATCTAAAAAACAAGGAATGTGTGGGTGCTTTTTCGGTGAATGTTGAAACTTGTCAGCAAATGAAGGTTGTCTCACTCACTTTGTTGGCAAATGAGGCCTGAACACCTCCTTAGAGCGAAAAAGCTAGCAATCGCACTGCTTACACCCTATTAGATTAAAAACAAATTAAGAAAAATCTAGCCTCAGATTTTCGAAAAAATAAGAACAGTCAGCCTGAACTTGAATTTACTGGTTTGTATAAAAAAGAGAGCGTAACTGCAAAATATCGAGCCCCGCGTTTAATCAAACACTCAAGCTGTTTTGTATTTCCCTCGAACCTTCCCAACTTCGTTCAAACGCCCGATATGATAACACGCTAGCTCGAACCACTTTCGAGTTGTTAATAAACTCTCAAAATTGGCAGAGAGGAAGAAACAGACAGAAAAATCAGAGATTTATGCTTTGAATGAATTGTTCCTAAAGGTGGTTTGAGTAATCTTTAGAATGCGTTATTTTTCATTTGCTAGTCTCTTTTGCAGAATGAAACAACAATATTTACAGTCTTTATTACTCAACATATTCCTTCCGTGGAAATCGGGACACTTCTAGTTCCCATTTGAATTACAAAGATTCTCCGCTTAAGTTCTAAAAGCAGTCCTACTTCTTAGTTGGGTGACCGTAGATAACGCAATTGAGCTTACTTCATTAGGGAAATATGCAAAAATTTATTTTGTAAGAGGACAATACTTGGTCTGTGAAAAGTTTGCAAATTATATTTGAGTTCTTTTTTATTCTTTGAGAATTAAAATAGCACCAGTCTTTCTGAGACTTTCGTCTTACTTTTTCATCTTTGAAGCCAATGGGAAATTAACTCCTTTAAATAATTTTTAGTGATAGCCAAACTAAACAATAGGATTTCCACCAAAGGTGCATGGGATTTCATGAAGTGATTTCCCCACGTTTTAAACAAGAGGTTAAATTTATCAGATATTAAACAACTGATATTATTGTGTCGTGTTCATTTTTCTGTATGAAACAAGTTGCATTGTAGGCCAGTAGTAACATTGATTTTCTCTCGAAGCAATCCATTGAAGACTTGGTTTGGTGAGACCTCTGGTTGACTGCCTTTTTTTCGCCATCGTTCCCCTTTCATTGTATTCAATTTCAATTCTAGAGAAATGGCAAATTTGGTGATTATTGCGTTATTGGCAACAACGGTCGCAGGGATGCCCCCTTTAAAGCAAGGTAACCTTGACTGCGACTGCGCTGCGAGAATCTGTGTCCCAGTTTTAAAGTGTGAGGATGGATTCATTGGAAAAGATGAGTGCAAATGTTGCGACATTTGCATTAAGAAAAAAGAAATGTCAAAGTGTGGTGGTATCGATAACATGGGTGGAGCATGCGACAAGGGGATGATTTGCCGGATTCGGCACCCAAATTCAGGCGAAAACATTCATTTGCCAATAGAGGCAAAATATGGCAGATGTGAAAAAGGTATGTCACCTGCAAGGGTAGTAAGCAAATTTAGTTATGCAAATGATTATTTGCATCATTGGAGTAGTAAATACGAACAGACCCCAAAAGGATGTTTGTTGCACCTCAAAGGGGTCGTGTCAGTAGGGTTACCTATAGGACATTTAATAATAAACTACACAATTTTTCCAAATAATTTAATTCTCCTCTCTTAAGATTTGAAAAAAGCAGCTGTATATTTAGAAAAATGAAGTGCCCCTTACTGTGAAGGAACAAAGTGGTGGTGTTATTTCACAAAGTTTTTTGTCTCCTTTAGCGGCATGCAGAGATGTAACCTGTGGAAAGCATCAATGGTGTTCCGTTATTAACGGCAAGCCTACTTGCAGCTGTCATTTAAAATGCAATGAGCGTAAAAAGGAGCCAGTTTGTGGATTGAAAGACGGGAAGAACTACCCTAACCACTGCGTCGTCAGAAAGCACGAATGTGAAACACAGAAAGATATCGGCTACCTGCCAGGCCCATGTGTCCGTAAGTGACCATTATGTCTCTCTGATTATATTGCGCAAAGCTAATGATTGTTGTTCCATATTTTTTAAGTAAGTGCACTGTGAGTATATTTAAAAGACTGATCCGATCCTTTACGTACTACCAGACAAAACGGTTGTGATACAGGCTGTCCCTATAGAAGCCAGCTTTGTGAACATGTCACTGTAGAACTATTATTTTTCTGATTCAGGCCTTTCTGCAACGCTATACAGAAACCAACGTTTTTAATATGGTAAGCGCATATAGACGCCTAGAAAAGGGTCTGTTGTACCGGTTGTATACCACGTGCGCAGTGATAGCAAAACGTTAATGTCAGTTTTCCTTGAGGAACTTTGAAAACTGTTTCTATTTGTAAATGTATGAATATAGCCGTAGTTGATGAAGATATGCTAACGAAAAAAATATTTTGTGACAACTTTGAAGTCGTCTTGTCATAAAGTCATTTTTTGAAGATATACACAATCCATGAGTAATAATAAGCATAGATTATTTGTCAGTATCTATTCAAAGTGTCCTAGGGTCATTTTTTCTGCACCTCCCTTTTTTATATGATTTCACCTTTCCTCGTGATTGATGCTTGTGAATGGTCACGCAAGCATACTTTAAACAATAATATTTCACCTTTCTAGCATGCCAACTAAACAATAAAGAATACAAGTTTGGAGATGTTGTTCCTTCTGGCGAACAGTGTGAAAGTTGGTACGCGTCTTTTTGCAGAAAAATTTATTTGCAAATAAATGTAATACCTTTTTATCATTTTGAACGCCCATGTGAGGACTTTATTTGAGTTAGGAACAAGGAATTATTTTCAAGACTTTCTTGTCCTGTCAGAAACATTTTGAAAAACTCCTCCTTTTTATCGTAATAATCCCGATGATACAAGCGCATCAGCAATGTCCCTATTTTGTTGTGCCGCTCCACCTTTCAGCAAGCTCCTTCGGCCTAACAGTCTAGAAAATTCGTATCCCTTGATTGGCCTTATATGAAAATACAGCTTTACTCAAGATCCGATTTCAACAATATTCTAAGCTTGCATACGTTTTTTTCCCAGCACTTGTAGACACGGTAGATGGATATGCTCTTTTAGCCTGTCTTGTTTGAAAAAGGAAGTTTACAAGGGCTACGAATGCACTGGATATACTAAGTTGCACGACGAAATACTATGTGGTGACGGGTTTAAGTGCAAGTTCACAAAGATGAGCGATGGAAAAGCTGGCCTACCAGACCTCGGTGTCTGCGAGAGACTGAACCCAGGTACTTCTTGCCTACGTCATTCTTAGAACTGCCTATAGGTTTTCTAATACTTTGAATTTTTGGCTGCGATTTTTCACATTACATGTATCTTTTCTTGTTTTGCTGAAAATATAAAATTTGAGGCGTTTATCTACCTAGTACACTGTGAAATAGCAGCATTTAGCAAAGATGCTCTGCCAAAAAACTTAGGCCATATTGAAAAGTAATCATAAAGAATCGGGGTTTTGAAACGTTTATTGTTATTAATCTGTCCCGGGGTTGACTAAAAATTTTAGCTCGTTTGTGCAATGGCTAACAAATTTTGCCTGTTTATGTTTCAGCCAAGACATGCGGGCTCCCTTCAGAGTCTGGAAGCTGCTACGGCTATTTTAAAAGATGGTATTTTGACGTCAAAAGCAGGGCTTGTAAGAAATTTATCTATGGAGGCTGTGAGGGAAACGACAACAGATTTAAATCTCTTGGTGTATGTAAACAAATTTGCAGTGGATACACGGGTTTGTTCATATATCTTTTTTAATTTACAGCTCATGCTACTTATAGTTAATTCATTGCTTAAACATCCAGCAATTCACTTGAGTTTTCTAGCTTTGCTTCACATAGCAAACTGTGTAACAATGCACTCACTTTTCATCGAAACATAAACTTTAAAGCTTCTTAATTATGACGTCATCAATTTTAACATTCGGGGTCCTATATTCAATTTTCATGCTAGGATATTTTCCAACAAAAACCTGTTGGGGGGGGGGTCTGTTGGGGGGATGTTCGTAGCTGTGAACAATGAGACTCGTCAATGTTTCTATTGTTTTCCATTGCTTATGGCGCTTCTGTCAATATATTCAATTTTCATGCTAGGATATTTTCCAACAAAAACCTGTTGGGGGGGGGGGGTCTGTTGGGGGGATGTTCGTAGCTGTGAACAATGAGACTCGTCAATGTTTCTATTGTTTTCCATTGCTTATGGCGCTTCTGTCAATATATTTGTTCCGGTTCTAATGCTGTGCATATATAATAATGATGATGAATATAAACAATTTATTTAAAGTTGACACTAGCGTTAAGCTGAATGAGGCTAACTATGCAAAAATGAATTCAAAAGTCTAACAACAAACGCCTAAATTTGAAATAAAAATTCTACACAACTTACAGCTGCAGTCAAAAGTTTTGATGGACTTGATATTTCTTTTAAAACTCGCTAAATATTGCTAATGATTGCTTTGATGAGAAAAGTATTTTTATCCTCTGTGCAAAAGTTTTTTGCCAACCAGCCAACCATATTGATGGAATATCATGAAATTTCGAAGTTTGGATTTCTTTCGAAAATCGATCGTTTCTTAATTCTTTTGCTTCAAATATATACTTATGTTTCTTAACTTTTTCTGATTGTTCAGTTATAGTTTCTTTTAGCAGGTTTATTATAAAGAATGAATGTAGATAGAAGGAGATACAGCTTTAGTATTTTTGTGGTTTTTTAGACGTACGAGGTTATTTTGCAACATTTGGTAGGAATTTTTCAAGGTTTACTAAACATTTCGTTTTTTACCATCAGGACCTGAAATAAATCCCGACATAATCATAAAGGATGAAACAGAAATTCCAGTTGTGCCAGAGAAGCCCCTTGTACCTGTAAAACCTGATGTAAAACCGGACATAAAACCGGATAGAAAACCGGATTTACCTGACGTCCCATCAAAACCGGATGTCCCAAAAGTGCCAGTGAAACCTGATGTCCCAAAAGTGCCAATGAAACCTGATGTCCCAAAAGTGCCAATGAAACCTGATATCCCAAAAGTGCCAGTGAAGCCTGATTTCCCAAAAGTGCCAGTGAAACCTGATGTCCCAGAAGTGCCAGAAAAACCTGATATCCCAGAAAACCCCAAAATGCCAGAAAAGCCCAGCGTTACCGAAATCCCTCCAATCGCGGCATTTGAATTATCTAAAAAAACAAAAATTGGCAATATTGGCAAATTTTCTGTGGAGTCGCCAGACGCTCCCATTCAAGTAAGACGGTCTGCACCTGCCATAAAAGTATCAGTCAAAAAGGGTTGGTTTTTTTAATTATTTTGCATTGTCATGTTGCTCATATTGTCATTTTTCTCTCAGAGTACAGAAATATCTATAACTCTATCTTTTGCCTCTTTTTCGACAATTTCTAGAAAGGATAACCTAGTTTTTAGCCCACAAGGGGACTTGGCACCAGAAAATCTCGTCCCTCGTCCTGTTTTGCAACACCATACAAAGTTGCTAATATAGAAGACCTGAAAATGTAACATAATCCGAGAATGTGAATCAGCATGAAAAGTGATCGAGAAATGTGGAAGGAAACAGTACTTATGAAGCATCAGAAGTAAGGAAGATGTATTCTCAAGTTTCTAATTGTAGGGGGGGATCTAATAAGGAGGGGGGTTGGCATTTTTCAAAAAACCCTAAGATAGGGGGCCATAATAGATTGGAATGCTTGGATTTTCCGAAATTATTTTTGGGGGGGTTTTAATAGGAATTTTGCATGAAATGCATATTTAGGGGGTGTTAATAAATGGAAATGGGTATGCAAAATTTGTGAAAAATGGAGTTTACCCCCCTACAATTAGGAACTTGAGAGTAAAGACAAAATAGAAGATGCTTGAATGATATAGAGTAAAGCCCTGTTTTTGAGTCAACTTTGGAGAATTACACCTTACAATGAAGCCTTATCAATTTTCTTAACAATGGTATCTCTAGACATGTTTTATCTTTTATTAGAACCACTTTCGGGATGCAAATTCCAGAACAATACTTACAAGGCAGGAGAGGAGTTTATTTCTGGAGACTGCAGAGGAAAGTGCAAATGTTATGGCGACAATAATTTGGGATGTGTATCGTTATGCCCCCCAGAGCAAGTTGTCTGTGGACCGAACGAAAAGCGTGTTCAAGTTAAAGTGCCTGTTGGCTCATCAAAGTGTACATGCACAAGAGACAGATGTGTTAAATCAGGTGCGTTTAAAACACGTCATTAACAGCTTCCAATCTCTGAATTTCTTTGGACAGTATACTCTTTTATGGATTGGAAATCAATTTGAAGCTTTAATTGTTTCTGCATAAAGCCGATATTTCATACATATATTATTTTGATTTTTGCCTTTGGACTGTACTGTCTGAAAGAAAATATTAGAGTTCTTCTTTCCATGTTAAATCAGTTTATGGGGCCGTACAAAATACAATACGGGCTCTCTGTGTGGAACCGCGTGGCGTGGTAACATTGGTGTTAAGGCTAAACACAGTTTGACAATAGTAATTAAGCAGTGTACCTGGAAAAACCCCGTAATTGACACTTTTATGGACACATAGATTTTGTAGCAAAGAATTATTTGAAGTACAGAAAGTACAGAACTTT
Organism: Rhopilema esculentum; assembly: GCF_057945365.1. Classification (NCBI taxonomy): domain Eukaryota; kingdom Metazoa; phylum Cnidaria; class Scyphozoa; order Rhizostomeae; family Rhizostomatidae; genus Rhopilema; species Rhopilema esculentum. The sequence continues at coordinate 1,519,398 of NW_028300845.1, forward strand.
TTCTGGAGATTTGGCAGAAAACTAGTATATAGTCAGTATACAATTTACAATTGAAAAGGTATATTTGATGATCTACCTTAAAAAGGGGCTTTAATAATTTTGTCGCTTTATCTCAGCCAGTTTTTGATACCTTCAGCAGTTTTTGCTTTTTCGTAATGCTTTTTTCACATAATTTTGGTCTAAATTCAAAGTTTCTTATGATAGCATCACGTTTTTATTCTATGTTCGCAATAGTTATTAAGTCAACTATAGTTAACGTTTGCTTACTGTGAACGCTATCCTATTTTCTTTTCTCTCTTTTTGATATTTCGTATTCTAGGAGCCTTTTGTGCTGATGCGAAATGCCAGGGACTCCTGCATATAGCGAACGAGATTTCCACCAAAGCAAAATGATTTGAGGGGATTTTCAGATATAGCAATGGGATTTCCACAAGATATACGATTACGATTAATTGAATTGCGATGATGTTTTCATCGAGTGATTTAGCCCCTCGGCGAAATATTAGATTTTTCTGCCTATAAGGTTCCGATCTCCATCTTGAAAAGTCAAAAGAATCTTCCATGTGATCCTTTTATTCAATCTAAAAGTGCGACTTACCACCCATCGCTTCCGTTAAGCTAGATTTTTATACAATATTCTCGTTATACAAACTTTCTATTTTTTTAATGCAGAGCTTGAACCAATGCCGTTTACCAAAGATCAAGGTAAGATCAGTTTGAGATCTGATGAATTGTCAAATATCATTTAATATTTCCTCGATCTTAGTAGACCCCGGAGTCAACTCTTTTATCGGCCTCGTTTCCCTATACAAATCGATATTATATGGTGAATCTCGTCACATTTTTTTAGCTCGTTTTCTATCTCACTTTATAGATAAACCACAAGATGTTACGAAGCCAGAGTATTGTACGTGAAGTTTTTCTTGATTTTTTTATTTTCTTGTGAAATCTTTTCCTTTTTCTGATAACTTTTTATAAGACAGAAAAAATCCTGAAAATTATTTATTCCCCCAAAACACAATTGTATTTTCGTTTTCTGATATTGAACTCATGTGGTTATGTGTATCTATTTTTTTCTAAATTGGTTTTCTTTAGACCTGAAATCATTTCATCTGTTTATCAAAGACATCAGTCCAATTACCCTGTAAGGAAAACTCGTAATTAGCTGCACATCTGATGAATTTTTAGAAAATTGTTGTGTTGAATTGATTGTTTTATATTTCATATTTACGTTTTTCTCCGATCGTTTCACAGCTGACGAAGTTATCACAATCCGTGGCAAAGTTACTTTCGAGAAATCACCGGGAAAGCTGCCTACACCATCATGTCTTCGTGTTGTCTTTGAAGACGTATCGGTACAAGATGACGAATCTGTCGTGTACAAAACCGAGGAATTCAACGTATCAAATTCAGACATCAGCGCCCATTATGACTACAAGTTCAAGACAAAAAAGCCAAAGACACACCATGAATTCTATGCTGTAAGTGCTGTTCTAAATGTAGGCTGGTGTGCCTCCCCAGACTCGAATGACTGGATCAGGAATTTTGATTTTCTGTCCGATTCAACAATTTATGTTCCTTTACGTGATGGTACAACAGATTATGAAGTCGACGTGCCAGTAATATATTATTGTAAGTGCTGATTTCTTTTTTCAAAACTGCAATATAATGATGGCCATAATTTCTATCAATACGTATTATTTTTCTGAATTTTGCAAATGTTTATCTGACGATTATGGTTTTTTGGAATGGAAAAATCGTTATGCAAGAAAGCAGGCCTAAAGCTTCACGCTCTTTCACGTATTTCCTATTTACTAGACAATGAAAAGCTCAAGCATATCATGCAGGCTTTTTTACGATCCCAGTTTGGCTACTGCCCCTCAGTGTGGATGTCCTGTGGCAGAAATCTTGATAACAAGATCAACCACATTCACAAAAAGGCACTGAGCATCGCTTACAAGGATAGTGTTTCTGACTTTGATACACTTTTGACCAGAGATAATTCTGTATCTGTACATATTATCGGAATCTGCAGTTGCTGATGGCAGAGATTTACAAAACTAAATCAATTATCACTTCAAGCTTTATGAGTGAAATTTTCATTGAGCAAAATCCCCTCTATCATCTAAGAAGCAAAAATCTTCTACAAAAGCCCAAGGCCCGGATAGTTTGGTTAATAGAGAGCGTTTCTTGCTTGGGATGTACACTGTGGCATGGAATCTCAACTGACATCAAACAGTCACTTAATATTTCCATCTTTATAAAACGTATAAAGGAGTGAAAGGGTGATGAATGCAACTGCCGATTATGCAAGACTTTCTTAGCACAGGTTGGGTTCTTTAATTAACCTTGTTTTTATCTAAATTCGAAACTCACCTGTAAATATGTAACATATGTATGTATATATAAAGATCATTTTATGTTGGATATAATTTAATAGCTAGATTTGTTAGATTTATTTTATTTTTTGCTTTTGTTTTAGTAGCCTTCAATTAGCAGTAATTTTGCTACCTCTTTAAGCGCCTACTATAAAGAAATTAATAATAATAATAACAATGATAATGAAAGCCCAATAATCAGTCCCCTTTACTCGTTTGTTTACAATCTTTTGAAATAGCCCAAAATCTTGTTCATGGCTGCGATGCCACTGTAAACACATTTTTACAAAATGTATAAAAAAATTCATTTTTAATAGCAAGTTTTAGAGAGTTTCCCAAGCATAACATGATAAAATTGCTCATGCGTCCTGTGTGATCAATCTTAGCAAATATTTGCATTAAGGAAGAGATATCAGTATTAATGTACTTTTTTGTTGTGTTGAAACCTATTTTATATTTGCAGACTGGGCAAACTATCTTTAGGCTCCACTTATTCAACGCTATTGTACGTACATATCATTTGGTATACAGATATATTTCAAGATTACATAGCATCATTTACCAGGAGAACCCTTATATTCAATACAGAAGTATATTCTGATTCGTCTTTACTTTAATTGTAGGTAGGGGAAAGAAATGTCCTGCAACGAACGAAAAAGCACAACCTGAAGCCAAAAGTGAGATTCTTGGGGAAACACCCCCCATACCTGATCTTCTAATAGGTAACTTTCACTTATATCTTCAGAACTTTTGAATGAATCTTTTAAGAGGCGCAATCGCTTTTTTATTGTAGCTAGAAATAAAATGAAATAACGAAAAAGCAAAATAGAAGTTTAAATCGAGAGAAACTGTCTATGCATTTTTAGAAGATAAGTACGAACTGGCCAGGCGTGTAATTATATTCGGCCCGCGAGATCATTTGATGTTTATCTGATTCGGCCCGCGACCTTAAGTGTGCAATTGAGTTTGACACCCCTGTTTTAGAGGATGAAAAGTCTTTTTTTTGTGTCTGCTTGGTTTCTGAGTCAAACATTTTGTGAAATTATCCCTTACCTGTCGAATCAGCATGGGGTTGGGAGTTTCATGTCAGAAAGTACGGGGTAAATTTATAGTCTTTCTTCAACACAATAAATAGATCATCTTATTATCATCTCTTCAGATCCCTATGAAAGCCCTGAACCTCCTCATGGAATTCTTGGAGATCCAACGGAAGGTGAGAACCTCTTATAGCTTTTTTATGTGCTTGACGTCTGGTTAGCCAGTTTAATTACCTTTTGAAAAACATCAATCCCAAAATGGAACATTACATCAAGATAGCCAATTGAATTTGCTCATGATTTGGTGTATCCAAGAATTACTTGTATTCAGCTTTTGAAAGATTCTAAAACAGAAGGTGTCATACTGAAATAACGTGGCATCCTAATGTTGCTCTCAACAAGAGCCTTTGAAGCCACTGTTTAGATTTTTTGCAATGATAAAAGCATCCAAGTTTAACGGAGCATTAAAGACATTTGTAACCTGAAATACAACGATCTTTTTCTATGCCGTTTACCGGGAATTGAAAATCCCAATAACCCTTGTATATTGGTACTGAAATATTGCCGAAATAACGAAAACACCTCACCATGTGATGAAGTCAAGTAAGGATGATTTGGAATGAAAGTACCTGAAAAATTTATGGTATCTCCAAGGCTATCTTTCGCGGTAATTTGGTTTGATTTACTTTGTCAATATAGTAATATAACAATTTTGCCCTTTGATATTAATTTGTATATATATGTATGATAATTATTTTGATGTGAATCATTGTGCATCTTTCATAGCGGACTGGGTAGATGATTATGTTCGGGCTCCAGAATACGGTAAGATTTTCTTTGAATGACTTAGTCGAAAAATTTCTTCTAATTTTGATAGGCCATTAAAAGAGTTTTGTTGCGCTGAAATTTTTGTTCAATGGGATAGTTACTTGTGGGCCCTTCGACGAAAAAAGCCAAAACCATTCACGAACTTAAGTTCAGTGACAATGATAGCTACATCTTACTAAGCAGCATTCTGGTAAAAAATCCATGCTCACCGTTGTGTATTTTGATTTTCGAAGAGTATTTCAAGAGAAAGCGTTTCCAGAGACCCAAATGAAAGTGGTGCGAAATGTTTTCCTTGCGACTCCGTTCTACGCCCTTTCAACTTTGATACCGTCTTATCTCTCGCAATTTGTTTAGCTAGAAAGTTAAGTATCACCCGATCGAAAGTTCTAAGTTCATGGTAAAATGAATTTTTTTCAGGGCCTGGGAATATAACTATCCATGGAAAGTTAAAATTCAACAAATCTCCTGGCAAGCTTCCTAAAAAGTCCTGTTTACGTATCAGTTTCCAAGATACTGGATTGGCTGATACTTCAAGTGTACCATACAAGGAAGATGTACTGGATCTCTCTGGTGTTGAAATTGGAAATGTCTATGAATACAAGCTTATATCCAGGAGACCACAGAAAACGTTTGGATTCAGTGTTAGCGCTACTCTCAATGTTGGCTGGTGTCCGGATAAGGACTCGAAACAATGGCTGAAAAATAAAGACTTCCTTACTGACACTATGTTTAACGTTAAGTTAAAACCAGATTCGGTTAATTATGAAAAGGACCTGAACCTGGTGTATTACTGTAAGTACCATGTCACTATAAAGTCATTATGTGCAATAAAAAGCTTTAGAATTTCCATGAGAACGAATGTGTTAATAGCACCGTGAAATATTAAATGCATAGGGATTTATTAGACAGGAAATTGTGAGCTGGCTTTGTTTACAGGACAGTATTCCCTTAAAAATAATCTTTATTCATAAAGGCTTATAGGGAAAATACTTTGGTATCAGGTCAAATTTTACGTAAAACCTTGTGTCTTTCATTTTCTTAGTTTTTGTATGTACATAATTTCTACAAGAAATTTTTGTGGCACTTCCAATTTTCTTTTAATGTTGACAGGATAAATGTTTTGTCATGTCACTTGCAATGGCAAGATTTTGTTCAGAACCCATAGATAAATAAAAGATTGCCACTTCAATTACAGTGTCTTTTTCCTCCTTTTTTCCACATCTGCCAGTACTCAAAGTGCATTACGAAAGTACCCAGACGAATTATGGTTTTTCTCGTGGCTTTCTTCAAAAGCCCCCATATTTTGTAAATCAGATGTTAAGATTCTCAATTTTCTATCCTTGTTTCAGGTTATGGAGCTGATTGCCCTGTAAAGAAGCCTAAGAAGTTACCTAGCAAGATTGAGTCAAAGGCAGACTTGAAAGACCAACTAAATATGCCACCAATTCAGTTTTCGAGTGAGATTTCAGAGAAGCCAGAATACCCGAAGACAGGTACGGAATGAGAGAACTGACCTTTAATTGTTGGCTGATACTTGCTAAATTTCATATCTGATTCTTTAGGCAACTTTGTGAGATAGAGTATGAATTGCCTTTTGTCATAGTTAAGTCGAAATTTTGAAATGGATATAAAGGGGATTATTCAACTAGCCTACTTTTGGTACTGAGCGTCATGGAGTTAAAGTAATCGGGTATGTTTCTCATAAATGCAGACTCCTTTGAATGGGGATCTTTCTCCTCCAGAGAAAGAGTATCAAGAAACTTTTTGCATCAGAAATTTTTTACAAACTCTTGATTAAAGAGTCAATTTCTTTTATGACTAACAATGTGTCACTAATGATGACATCACTCGTTTGTCTTCTTGACTCTCGAGTCGCTTACTAAGTTATTTGGAACTCGTAGAGGTATATACATATATTGGTAGATTATTGCTTTTCAGTAGCACTTAGCAGAATGATAACCAGAGCATGAATAAAATTGCTGAGTTTTTTCTGCCTAATTACCTGCACTGCACTTTGGTTTTCATGCACTTTGAGAAAAATTTCCAATGAGTTTTAAGACCCGAAACTTGTAAGAGCCATAAAAGTCAGCCAAGGTGTGAGGCTTTTTTGTTTACGCGGCATTACATCTAGTGGTCGATTGTAAATAGTGTTTTTCCGGCGTTGGGATGTTTCAACTTTATTTTCGTGCTCTAGGAGCTGACTTCCAAGATGATGCATTTTTTTCGATAGAATGCCTAATCAAAACAAAGCTGAGAAAAGTGGATTTATGTTTTCAAGATGATCGTCATAACGCTAAAGTCCCATTAAGCCATCTCACATTAAAGTCTCTGCAAACAACGCCGCAATGGTATCGAAGTCGCCCATATTTTTGTTCTTCCGACCTGTTCAGTATTGCGTTTGCAAAATAAACTACTAGCTTTAAAACAGAATAACAAGTTTGAAGCTCTTTAGTTTTGATCTGCTACAATTTTTTTTTAAATAGACCGTAAACTTTTTTTGAACCTCGTTTAAGATTCGCGATACTTTTGAGCTTCGAGATGGTAAAAAGATTCACATAATTTCCATCAACACAATTTTAGATAAAGATTGAAGGTATCAAAACGAAACGTTCTTTTCAATATCTATATAACAGTATGCAGTTTTGTTTTATTCTAAACTATGCCATATTGTGTCATATCATAAAATCTCCTATACCACGCCATGCCATATCATATACGATACCAAATCATATCATACCGATGCCAATAAATTACCAATGCAAAACCTTACCATACTATACAATACCATACCATAGAATACCATACAATACCATACCATGCAATGCCATGCCAGACCATGCCATGCCATACCATACCATACTATACCATACCATAACATGCCTTGCCATACCATACAATACCATGCCATACCATAACATACCATCCCATACAATACCATACCATACTATACCATACCATACCATACCATACCATACCATACCATACCATACCATACCATACCATACCATACCATACCATACCATACCATACTGTAACATGCCTTGCCATACCATACCATACCATACCATACAATACCATGCCATACCTACCATAAAATACCATAACATACCATTTCACGCAATACCATACCATGTCATGCAATACCATGCTACGCCATAACATACCACGCCATACCATTCCATATCATACCACGCAATACCATATAATACCATACAATACCATGCCATAACATACCATACCATACCATACCATACCATACCATACCATGCCATTTCACACCATACCATGTCATGCAATACCATGCTACGCCATAACATACCACGCCATACCATTCCATACCATACCACGCAATACCATATCATACCATACCATACTATACCATACCATACCATACCATAACATACCTTGCTATACCATGCCATACCATAACATACAACACCATACCATACCATGACATACCATGCCATGCCATGCCATACCATACCATACCATACATACCATACCATACCATACCATACCATACCATACCATACCATACCATACCATACCATTTCATGCAACACCATACCATGTCACGCAATACCTCCTACGCCATAACATACCACGCCATACCATTCCATACCATTCCTAATTCTGTACTGTGCATGATACCATGTCAGGTGGCCATGAAAAATACTCCTCATTAATTTTGTTTCCCTATAACGTTTGAGAGAATCGGCAATCTTACAAAATCTAGAGGTATTACAGACTATCACCTGAAAAGCAGATTCTTTCACTCAACCAGTTCGAATGAATCACCTTTATTCATTGTTCAACCAAACTTTGCTATCTGAGTAGCAAGAAAAGAAAGTTACTGTTTACCGCTCGATGTCGTATAGGCAGAGCTGTAAACGCTCAACCGAGTAGCTAGAAACGTGGATGCATAAAATCACATATCAAGGCAATGAAAAAAGGATTTCATTGACTGTCAATATCAGGGTTTGTTCCCTCTGACTCCGGGATGCTTTTGAAGCAACTTTGGTAGCATCGTGATAAGTGTATTGCCTGATTGGGGCAACAGTCAAGGAGACAGATTTGTTCCAGAGCAGAGTCTATTTAAAGTGCATGTTTTTCAAGGCTACATTTCTTGATTATTCTATTTGGTGCCTGACAACTTTCATTGCTTAATCAAATTCAGCATGTCTGTATAATGAGGAATCATACCTTTTGCAAGACTTCTTTTCAAAATGTTCTATTGTGAAATTGTCATTACCAAGGACACTCGATACATTCATTTAAAATACCAAGCGACTATTGACTTTGTAGCTCAATCCTTTAAAATTTCAGTCTAATCCTCATATCAACTTGATCAAAGGTCAGATCATAAAGATCATTTAGCCTCTTATTGGAGCTACCCTTAATTCAACAAAAATAATGTCTCAAAAGCAGTAAAGCTAATGTGTCTTTCTCGTTTTTTTAGGTTCTTCTGACGCGTGGAGTGTTAATGGTAAACTTAGGTCCATTCCAGTTTCTGAAATGAAGAGCGGTATGTACATGTAACCACGTACCCTTTTTTTGTTTTTTGTTTGCACAGATTATTCTCTGCATTTACTTCAAAAAAGAGCAATTTTTCAACAGTTAAGTCTTTTGCTATTATATTAAGTGTGTTATGCTTCCTCATCTTCTATGCCAACAGCGAACCTTTTCATCTATGAATTATCGATCTTTTTCAGAGACTTTGAAGAAAATGGATGAAATGGACGAAAGTATGACAAATTTGATCGATTGCTAGCATATTTAAGGGTCCTGAAAGTGAAAGTGCTGCATTGGATGTAGAACTTCTAACTCAGCCCTCTTTATTCTGTTTATTTTAACTTAGGTTCGATCAGACAAACACTTCCTTAAAGCAGATTACTTCTTTAAGAAAGACTCTTCGAGGCTATCTTAGTATCTCTTTGGTAGCTTGCAAGGATAAAGCTTAAATATTGAGTATACAATTGACAGTCTAACAATTTTTTGAGTCTCAATAGTTTATTATATACGAGGACATCATGATCGCTGTGTATTAAACTCTTTTTCATTCCTAGCAAGTTTTTTTGTCAATGTAAATTTTGAAGTTGACTTCTTTATCTTTGTTAGCTGGCAAAAAAACTGGTTATTCACACGACAGAAAACCTGTGTATGGTAAGATTTGATTTTACACCTAACATATCAATAACTGTGTAACGATAGGTGACTGTGTATTTGTGAAATTAACTGACTTTCTGTGGATCAAATAAAATATCTGCGTAATATTAAGAATTAAATTATTGTCATTAAGAATATAACCCTTTCACGACAAAATTATTAAGCTGGCAGTTAAGTTGACTTTAATTTTGACAAATGAAGGCATTTACGCATAGAGTTGGAACCAGGGGACAGTAGGCCTGGTCATCCCCACATTTCTCAAAGATGCCGCATTTTTCCAAGGACTCTTCTTTTTTCATAGTTGCTTTGTGATTGAAATTTACTGAAGAAGGGGTCTGATTGAGATAATGAAGTTACCCTGGCGTCGCTGTGCCAACGCTTCTAATGTTTCTCCTTTGATAACATCTTTAACTGAAATGGAAAAAACACTGTGGTAGCGTAAATTCAGGGCTACTCTAAATTTCAAACTCGAAGCATCATGATGATAAGATTTTGAAACTAATTTTATTCTTTGACCGAATGTTGTATCGATAGAGTAAAACTGTGATGTACAAAAGTAAGTACTCTTCCAAGTTTGATATTCCTGGTTTTAGTTTGGTTTTAGCGTCTTCTCAGTGATCTTTTGTACAACAATTGAATAATAAAATAAGAAATTTATGCTCGCTTTGTGCAGCTGCTGTGCGTTTGTCGCGAAGAAGTCCAAATCTGACTAGTCTTGTCTTCTTACAAATTTCCTTGACAGAAATTACTTTTGGGAAACTATCATTAAATAAGAATACAGATACAAAAGGATATCATTGGCATGGAGGGTAGCTAGGAATCTATTATTCTTGAAAGTTGAAGACTCATTGCAAATATCGTTTGTATTTGATATATAAAGTTTAAATTAAGACCCGCCATTGAATCATTTATTCGTAAGTCAATCTCAGAAAAAGACCTTCCACCGCAAGACTCACACAAATCTAGTTCTTGTCTACGTTTCCATTCTAGAAACAAATTTTTAGGGCCCCGTTAAATAGCTAAGGGAAAATCTGTCAATAGTAATTTGAAATTATCTATCGAGATTTCCTTTTTTTAAATATGTATATGACTTTAAATTTTTTGAAATTATATTTTTTCAAGGGAGCAAAAATATGACAATTCAAGGTGTGATGATGTTCAACAAAATTCCTGGAAAACTACCAGCGCCATCATGTTTAAAGCTGTTTTTTGAGGACATCTCATTTCAAGATATTAAGTCTGTTCTATATGCAGCAGAGACGTGGGATATGTCAGGCATCGAGTTGCAGCAGAAATTTAAATACTCATTTCTGACCAAAAAGCCAAAAGACTTGAAATCTGTGTACAGCGTAGGCATTGTTCTCAATGTTGGTTGGTGCCCTGGTAACGAAACAACTTCTTGGATTCGAAACAATGATTATCTTTCGGATAGTTCACTCAAAGTCCCATTGAAAGAAGATGAAGACACATATATAAGAGATATTCCCATTGTCTTTTATTGTGAGTCCCATTGGTATTGTTCTTTTGTATTATAACAAAGCAAACCCATTCAAACCGTATCATACTAATATCGATATTTATAGCTTTTAAAACCTAGTATAGCATAGCATAGCATAGCATAGCATAGCATAGCATAGCATAGCATAGCATAGCATAGCATAGTATCGGATAGTATGGTATAGTATAGTATCGTATAGTATCGTATAGTATCGCATAGTATCGCATAGGATATTATAGTATAGTATAGTATAGTATAGTATAGTATAGTATAGTATAGTATAGTATAGTATAGTATAGTATAGTATAGTATAGTATAGTATAGTATAGTATAGTATAGTATAGTATAGTATAGTATAGTATAATATAGTATAGTGTAGTATAGTATAGTATAGTATAATATAGTATAGTATAGTATAGTTTCCTATCCTACTATACCTATCGTATCATATCCTACTATACCATACTAAACCTTGGAATTGTCTACAATAATGAAAAGTACATAACCATATCATATATAGCAATCGAATAAACCAAATATAGAAAACTATGATGCATCGACATTTGTACCTTTACTGCCCGATACAGATCATACCAAAGATTCATCTTTAAATGTTCATTACACCTAGGGTTGAACGTTTTGCTTTTACTATAGGCAGAGGACCAACATGCACAGAAAAGGGACTGCCTGTTCCTGCTACTACTGAAGCCCCTCCTTCTACCGAAAACCCAGACATTGTGGCTCCCATCAGGCAGCTTGATGATTCGTCTGGTAAGGGAGAATCCGGCAAAAAGGATCCAAAAACTGAAGGGGAAACGAAGAAGGTGTCAACAGAAGAGAAGCCAAAACCTTTGCCAGTATCGCCTCCCTTGATAGAGCCAATTAAGCCAAGGCGTCACAGCAAGTGCATCGATTACGAAACTAAAATTGAGTATAACATTGGTGATGAATGGTACGGTTCTGATGATTGCATCCACTGCACTTGTAGTAGAGACGGCTATCCAGTGTGTTCGTCGCCCATGTGTGCACTGCCGTTTTGTAGAACCGGGCCTGCAAGGCCTCAAAAGGGAAGATGCTGCCCTGTGTGTCCCGAACATCACGTCTGTAAGAAGTCAAACGGAAGGGTGGTGGTTGAACACGAGAGGTGGCAGGAAAACAATTGCAGTGTATGTGAATGCACTACAAAAGGCATCGTTTGTGTGGATCCAAGCTCAGTGAAACAGAACTGCAAACGGCGTCAGCGGTGGAATGGGAAATGCGAGCCGATCTGTATTGATGATATAAGTGAGTTTTGTTTCCGGCTTTAATTTGCTGAAACTGACATACTGGTACACTTTTACACTGTGCGGCTTTGAAATTTTGAAGACAAAGTAAGATCATTAGAGAATTCATGGTACTTAATAACGGTTCATGAGCTTAAGAGAGTACTGTAAATGAGGAACAAGCTCCTCTTGTTTTCAAGTACTTATTTTCAAGTTCTCGTGTTTGAAGTATCCCGGCTTGATGAGCACCAGCAACTCCCTTGCACTGTAATTGCAATGGAACCAACTATGATAATAACATTGTATATGAATCGGTACATTGTAAATAAGGAGGGGGGTAATGACTAATCAGAAGACCATTGTTTTCGAACGCAATACCATTACGACCTCTCACAAGGAGCTAGGCACTTTATAACCATAGCCTTGTTTAAATGCATCCCCCATCCTTATCTACCTTTAACGTCCTGTGAACCTGGAAGATTTGAAATATGCTGTTGTTGAAAATGTCCTGATAAGTTATATTGTTGGATTTCTACCAAAAACCAACAAGGTTATAGCAATGGAAATAAGAGACTCAAAAATATAGCTGCATGTGGCATTGGGAATACGTATATTGATCAATCGTGATTATTTTGCGTTTTTTAGTTCCACCCCGCAAACTGGAGAAGCCCAAGTTTTGCAATAAACCTGATGGAACAGCTGTTTCATTTGCCTCTGAATGGAATATTGACAACTGTACGGCATGTAGATGCACGCGGTCTTATGGTGTCCTATGCAGATCTCCGGATTGCGATTTCACTGATAACAATTGCCAGAAACTGGTGGATGTACCTGGAGAATGCTGTCCGGCTTGCCAGTTAAAAAGTATGTAGAGTAACGCCTGGTAAACGTTTTCATTTTAGTTGACAGGGATTTCAGATAATTGGCAACGTCTTCAGAGGCAGATTCATTCATGTAGTGAACTTGCAATTATTTGGCATTTCACGCTTTTCTCTAATCATGTACGCAAAAAGGAGTAGATGGAGACAAAACGAGCAACCTGGGTACACTTGTGAATGTTTTGTTCCTTCATTCTCTCCTATTTTGGGTGATTCCGTGCAAAATAATTAATTCCGTACAAAATTTGGGAGCAAAATTCCTGCGCTCACCGTATTCTGATCACATCTCTCTTTTCTTGTCTGTCGACTTTTAGTCTCTGATCCAGCGTTATGATGAAAGTCAAATGCATTAAAAACCTTTTTGCACAGAAAACCTCCATAGTTGTGCTTCTATGCTCTATACCGCTATAATGTGATTGGCTTTTGGACGTAATTTTTAGATGTAGTATTCTGGATAAAGCAAGGTAGCTTTCTTTTATGCAGTTGTATTTTCGAAGTTGTGTGAATTTCGTAATCAGAGTAGTTTGTCCGTAAACTATAGAGCTGTGTATATAATACATATATATATGTATATATACAATTGATTTAGGTTTTAGAAAGTGGTGAAAAACTAGTTTGCAATTTTCCACACTCGTTACTCGTACCTGTTTGCCGCTAGGCTCTTTATTGTTTTATTAATACTCTCTTAATACTATATATGTTGAAAGACGACAACTGAGTGCTTCCCTTTTGCAGAATGTCATCATCGCTACCGTTACTACTCTGAAGGCGAAAAAGTAATCAAAGACGACCGCCGTACCGTATGGTAAGTTCGATTTTCTTTGCTATAAAACTTATGGTTATTCATCTTGCATCTACAAACTTTTGTTGCAACAGAGAAGCCACAGCGGAACAAAATATCTATGTCGAGATATTAACGAGAATGGTTATGCCATTTTAAAACCTGTTACTTTTTGGTCGTAATCAATTGCTCCATATCTCAATCAATGAAAAAATCATAAGCAGGCTTCACCATGCTTTTTTTTAATAGTATCGTCTCTCTTGAAATAGAAACGACGATTATTAGATTCATATGTATGAGCCCAAAATATCCGAAATTAAAGTTTTAAGACATTCTCGAGACGCATTTGTAATTAAGACATGACTCCGAGTCTGCTCTGAAGCTCGGAGGTTAATATTCAAAATACTGCCTGTATACAGCTTTAAGCCGTTAGGGTTATGCGACTTGAAACTGTGATTTTGTAGAAACAATGTTCTGCTGTAAAATATTTTATGCTAAAACAAATAAAAATAATGAGGATAAACTATTTACGAATTAACGTTTCATCACTTAAATTCGCCATTTAACAAAACATACTGTATTTACTAGAAAACACAATGTCTTATGAATCGAGTCATAGATGTTTAGAACAAATAATACCTGGGCTAGTTTCGTTTGTTTTGTACATTAATTCCTCGATATTTTTGTATTTTATGTCTAATGCCGTCCCCTTGAAGATTCTTATTGTATTTTCTAGTGAGTGCAAAGAGGGTGATTGGTCTTGTGACGACCCACCAACCGGTAAGAATGCTTTACCATTTTTTACTAATTGACCAACTTTTAAATTCCACATATACAAATCTTTTCCTGCAATTTTTTTCTGTTTTCATTTGTAATTTGCATGATCAAACCATGTATACATGCTTGTGAAACTATCTGGTCTTTGAAAGCATCCTGTTATTTCATAAAAGGGCTTGTCTGAACCTAAAAAGATCCCAAAAAATGAAATAAAATTTGATGATACTCAAAGATTATTATTTAAACTTTAGTTAACTTTATGTCCTTATATGACTTGTGCATCTTGTTACATAATTTGTTTTGTAATTTACATAATTTACATTTTTGTATCGTAAACTCTGTTTAAAGGATGAGTTTGAGTAGATACCAAGAATGCTTGAGCATTCAGACCGAAAGAAGAACTATTCAAAGATATGATATCTATATAATTGTAAAAAACAATTATTATCATTATTAATATTATTATTATTATTATCATTATTATTATTAATATTATTATTATTATTATTATTATTATTGTTACTATTATTATGGTTATTATATATGAATGGCAAAAATTTGTACTTTCAGATGAAAAAGAATTGGCATGATGACTGACATTCAGAATTATTAGACATTTTGTGAAGATTTTCATTTTTATCACCGTAGTGGTTAAATTTTTACTATTGACAGTGTAAGTCAGAATAAATGTCCTCGCGACTACTAAGGACATTTTTTTCTGTCATACGTCGATCACGCTTTTCGTGTTATAAGGAAAAATATATTAGGCCTGCCTTTTTCTGTTTTTGTCAAAATGTTATGTTTCAAAATGACAGCATGCGTCTCAAAAAAAAGAAACCTTTCAAAAGAATGATCAAGTGAAGACTGGATTTTTTTAAAAGAAATAACAACGGGACCTTAAGCAGCACTGTTAAAATTTTGCGTACCCTTGCAAAAACCTCGAACTTTAATTTACCTAATATTTTAAAGTGTCTTAAACTTTGGTAAAACTCGATCTTTGCTTATTATCGTAACATAAGCATATCCTCAAGCTGTTTGTTTTTTTATACCTAGATTATTGGAGATCTGTATAATAATTTTTCTATTCATTTAGAATGAATTAAACTATTTGCGACAAAAGTTGTGATTTTTACTGTTTTAACTGTACCATTACCTAGACGGGGCTTAAAACCATTTAAACAGAAAATCGAATTTTAGCAAATTCGTCACCATTCTTGTTAATATGTGTCCAGTCACAGTTAGTTTTATATATTAAAAATTATACTCACTATATTGTTTCATGTCTGGAAGTGACATTTACAGGTCTTTCTTTGAGATTTTACGTAAATTTAGTTCTTTTATACAGAAAAGGCTGTAAGTATATTACGTGATTGATATTCACATACATTAGCGCTAGAAAGTAATATCCTCTTTCCTTGTTGCGAATTCCATGTATTTGTTATTCAAGAGTCTTTCGTCATCATCTTTTTTGTAAGAAATATTTCTAGGAAAGTTGTTCGCAATTCCAAAAGGTTTGCTCGTTGTTGATACTTAAGATATACTCCCAATTTTTGCTTGTTTTCTATAATCTTTACGCTTTATTTCATGCCAAATAAGCTCATTAAAAACCTTATTTTTCGTGAAACAACCGTTAGAATTAAACAAAATATCTCCAGTTTTGTTTGAATTTCCAGCAGATAACTTTACTTCATAGATGCGGTTTTCATGCTGGGTTGAGAAATTTTGATCCAAAATTCATCATTTCTGAAAATTTTTTAGCTTACACCTTGAAGGAGAATTAGTTCACATAGCTCTTCAAAATTACCTGTTTGATCACCGATTTTCGTTCACGATTTTTTTTCTAATAATTTGATTTTATAAAAGCCTCAAGGCCATGGATTTGAGATTAGACTACAACCATCATTATAGAAATGTGTTGTATTCTTTACAGAATATTCAATTAAGCATTTCGTTTGCTTTCTTTCTACTTGTATTTTATTCTAAATACAAGAAAATGAAATATAAGAGACTCCTAAAGATATTCCTTTGGTCACTCTTTTTGTATTGTAACCAGCATAAAACGAACATTGCCTGAGAACTGAATAAATGCTTTTTGTTTCTTCTTGCAATTGTTTTATGTTTAAATAATTTTGTAGACAAAATAGTTTCTCAGTAAATTTTTTATTGCTTTTTAAGACCATATATTATTTTGAAGCTAAATCGATAGTACACAATGGGATTCTGTCTGCCCATATTGTAACTATGACTTAGTATTTTCTTCCCTCCAACTTTTTTCATTTTATTAAATTTTTAATTGATAATTTTTTCAATAAATTTAAGCTGATTCTATAGCCTGAACATTTAGCTGAATCAAACATCATAGAAAGATTGTCGTTGAATTTCATTCGAGCCGGATAGAAATTCCGAGAAAATCACGAAAATGTATAGAATTGAGTTAATTCAAAGTGAAAAAATGAGGTCTGAACAACCCTCAATGTTTTCTTTGTATAAGATTAAATGAAAAATGTACAAAACGTTAGTCGGAGCCTTTTTCATAGAAATAAGTCAGCTAGACAAATGTTTGAGATGAACGCTCAGAAAAGTTAAGATACAAAGGTTCTTGATTTTAAATACGCAATCAACTTTTGAACTGCAGTGAAAAAATCTAGTTATCGATTTGTATTGAAATTAACCTAGAAAATTGTGCAATACAATGTTTTTAAAAGATTTTGAGATTTTTTATATCAAATAAAGTTTCGACCTGAAAATGTGCAAAAGGATTCTTGAATATATTTTGACAAAAATTATAAATGGCCAGTTTTTTTAAAAAATATTTTTCATAGAATTCTGCTTGAATTGACCCAAAATAGCATGAAATACAGTTTAAACCATATTCTTAACTTTTTGAGATCAGTTTAGACTGAAAATGTGCACAAATATCTTGGATAAAATTTGACAAAAAGTAAGGCTATAGACTTGGAAAAAAAGCTACTTTTGTTTGAATGTATTTTTTATAGAATTCTACTTGAATTGACCTAAAGTAGCATGAAATATAGTTTTGACCATTATCTTGCTTTTTAAATCAGTTTAGACTGAAAATGTGCACAAAATTCTTGGATAAATTTTGACAAAATGTAAGGCTATAGACTTGGAAAAATAGCTACTTTTGTTTGAATTTATTTTTTATAGAATTCTACTTGAATTGACATAAAGTAGCATGAAATATAGTTTTGACCATCATCTTTGCTTTTTAAATCAGTTTAGACTGAAAATGTGCAGAAAATTCTTGGATAAATTTTGACAAAATGTAAGGGTATAGACTTGGAAAAATAGCTACTTTTGTTTGAATGTATTTTTTTATAGAATTCTACTTGAATTGACATAAAGTAGCATGAAATATAGTTTTGACCATTATCTTTGCTTTTTAAATCAGTTTAGACTGAAAATGTGCACAAAATTCTTGGATAAATTTTGACAAAAAGTAAGGCTATAGACTTGGAAAAATAGCTACTTTTGTTTGAATGTATTTTCCTTAGAATTCTACTTGAATTGACCTAAAGTAGCATGAAATATAGTTTTGACCATTATCTATGCTTTTTAAATCAGTTTAGACTGAAAATGTGCACAAAATTCTTGGATAAATTTTGACAAAAAGTAAGGCTATAGACTTGGAAAAATAGCTATTTTTGTTTAAATGTATTTTTTATAGAATTCTACTTGAATTGACCTAAAGTAGCATGAAATATAGTTTTGACCATTATCTCGGCTTTTTAAATCAGTTTAGACTGAAAATGTGCAGAAAATTCTTGGAAAAAATTTGACAAAAAGTAAGGCTATAGACTTGGAAAAATAGCTACCTTTGTTTGAATGTATTTTCCTTAGAATTCTACTCGAATTGACCTAAAGTAGCATGAAATATAGTTTTGACCATTATCTTTGCTTTTTAAATCAGTTTAGACTGAAAATGTGCACAAAATTCTTGGATAAATTTTGACAAAAAGTAAGGCTATAGACTTGGAAAAATAGCTATTTTTGTTTGAATGTATTTTCCTTAGAATTCTACTCGAATTGACCTAAAGTAGCATGAAATATAGTTTTGACCATTATCTCGGCTTTTTAAATCAGTTTAGACTGAAAATGTGCACAAAATTCTTGGATAAATTTTGACAAAAAGTAAGGCTATAGACTTGGAAAAATAGCTATTTTTGTTTAAATGTATTTTTTATAGAATTCTACTTGAATTGACCTAAAGTAGCATGAAATATAGTCTTGACCATTATCTCGGCTTTTTAAATCAGTTTAGACTGAAATGTGCAGAAAATTCTTGGAAAAAATTTGACAAAAAGTAAGGCTATAGACTTGGAAAAATAGCTACTTTTGTTTGAATGTATTTTTTATAGAATTCTACTTGAATTGACCTAAAGTAGCATGAAATAAAGTTTTGACCATTATCTCGGCTTTTTTATATCAGTTATGACTGAAAAAGTACAACAAGATTCTTGAATATATTTTGACAAAAAGTAAGACCTAAGACTTGAAAAATATATATTTTTGTGTAAAAAAGTTTCATAGATTTCCACTTGGATTGACCTAAAGCAGCATGAAATATATTTAAGAACAAGGTAGGTATTTTTGGGTAAAATCTTCATCCAGAGATTTTCACTTTAATCGACCTTAAGCAGCATGAAATATAGTTAGGACCATTATCTTAAACTTCTTAAGTGAATTTAGACTGTAAATGTGCACAAAAATACTTGAATGTTTAACTGTCTCCTTGAACGTTGATTTCTTTTGTACAGGGACACTGGAGAGGGGGTGCTGGGGTCAACTGCCCCTGTTGCCTTTTGATAGGAGGTGCCCTTCTCATAAAAGTGCCCTTGACATCAGTCATTTGTAACTTTCAAAAGATTTATATGAAATTCTGAGTGTACTGGGACATTTCTCAAAACTTATTTTTTTCTCAAAACTTATAAATACATTTTTTTATGCAAAAAGCTTTCCCAATTTCAAGAAAGCTATAGATGATCAAAAGTTAGTTATGAAAGAATTGTTAGCAGCTAGGAACTATTTTTCTATTACTCTCTTACTCAAGCCTGCCACCTTGCCCTTTGGTCGTTTGGGCATCCCTGTTGTTGACTCTTTTCTAAGATACTTAGAGCGGACTTGATAGAAATTTTTATAACAAGTATTCACAGGTTTTGACAAAAAATGCTTTAGGCTTGCAAAATGGTCAGTTTTCATAAACAATGTTCTTTCATGCATCATTGCATGAAATAATTTGAAGGTCAAGCAACATTTGTTTTTTCAAAATCGTTGGGTTCAATTTCAAAGGGAAATCTATAAAAAAGGTTGGTTAAGATTTTTGGCAAAAAGTAAGTCTTTACAATCTTTTATATGGAAAATACTTTATAGATTGCTGTTCAAAGGATCCATCTGGCAACATTTCTCTCTGACATCTTGAAGTTTTTTCCTTTCAAATGAATTTTTTGACAGAAAAATTTTTCAACACATTTTCAACATTTCTACCTTTCCTTAAGTTTTCATCACAAGACATATAATATTAAACTATTTAGCAGCTTTTGGCATCTGGAAATGAATGTTTTTTGGGGAGTAAAAAGCCTGATCTTTATCCTAAATTCAGATCACTATGGAAATGTCTTCTTAAACTTCTTTGGCAATATCCTTTCCTAAATATGAATTAATTCATGATAACGACTAGAAATAAAAGGATGTCATACCAAATAAAGACTGAGCTCTCTCATATGCTACTGACGTTCATAATCAAACATACTTTATGCATGAATAAAATTGAAAACCAGGCTACCTTTAAACCTAAAATAAAACAGTGATCATTACGGAATAAAACGATGTTCTTCAAATGCAAACGTTTCTGCATCTACTATCACTTTCCATATTTATTAAAACACTGTTACATATAACATATAACAATAAATCTGTATATCTCTAGATACAACTTTGTATTATTCTACGTGTTAAGGATATCGTCTCTCCCTCTAAATTTTATGAGCAGATGAATATTAAAAATGGGAACTAATTCCCTTTTCTGTTATCTCTGTTTTCTGTTGCTAAACTAAACCACACAAAATAATTACCAATTTACTCACAACAGGAAAATTACCTTAACTTATCACCACAAAATCAATTACTAAGACCATTTTACAGTACAAATGAAACTTTAACTATTGAGGGACTTGAAAGTGTAGCCAAAATTTTGCTTCTTTGAAGGCAGTTCTAGCTATAATGCACTTAAAAGCATACTGGCTAAAAGGTGTTGATTTTGACAGCTTTCAACATGAAATCTAACTTGAACTAATGCTCCTTGAAAATCTAATCACAAACAAGATTGTTCTTCTGTTGGCACCGGACAGGAGGTTTCTTTCAGGGCTTGAAATTCTGAAACTGTTTTGTCAATTGTTTGTGTTATATAATTTTTAAAGTTTTGTAGGAACGATTTTGAAAAAGCTTTAATTCCATAACAAAACTCAGCAAACAGTGTTTTGGAGAGAAGCATGATGAGCAAATGTATGATTAAATTTTTGTCAGTTAGCTACATTGGTCAATTTAAGAAGTGCAAATCAGTAAGCATGAAAGAAGCAAAGTATTTGAACCTGTATCTGTTAAAGGGAAAGCTAAAGCAAGCAGCTCTGCAGGGTTTTCAGAAACAAGTGACTTTTCATATCATCGCCCCAGCCATTACTGTTGTTCTGTTTATCCACCCTGCTGCAAGATTAGCTTTTCATATTAGCAGTTTTGCATCACAAGAACACTGACCAATTACAAGACATTATTTTGATGTTACTTGACAGGTTGGGTATATGCAGTCCTTTAATATGGACACATTACCTTTAAGGTTTCAAGCCTTTTGCACAAAGTAGACAAGATGCTGTATATTTCTTTCTAGAGCCAGAGGGGAGAAAATAGGGGAGGTCATTGATAATTTGTGTAAAAAGTATAGGACTTTATAGGTTTGAGCCAAATCACCTTCAAAAAATCAAATGAAAAGCTTGTCATTTCAACTTGAAGTATTCTTAAACCTCACAAGATTGGTGATAGCCCAAACAATCTTTAATCATTATTATTTATGAGCACATTCACATGAAAGCAAAACTTAAAGACTCATTACTAACAATGAGCCTTTGCTAGGGTGGCAAATTTTCTGGTCGACAATCAAAACAATGGCAGTAAACTTCTACATATTAACCATAATTGATTTCAGACTTTCTGAAAATGCATTCTGGGATGCTTGCATAGCGCCATGGCTCATTGTTAACAATGAGTCTTTAAGAAAAACTACAGTATATTTTATCCTATGTTTTAGCTGCAGTGTAGATGTAGCTTTTTGCTACCTGTCCTTTCTGCTTTTCCAGGTAACTCAACAAAGGCAAAGTTGTGGATATAAATAGGACTTAAAATAATCAAATGTGCTTGGCTGCAAAATGTTGGTTTGAGTTTTTTTTGCAGTCCTTTGTAGCAAACGGCCTTGATGAAAAGTAATCAATTTGTAAACTGATGCTGTTAAAGATAAAGGATAAGACCAAATACAATTATCCTTCAGTAGTTAACTGCTAAAATAAACATATGTCTGAAAAAGTGAAAAAAAGAAATATACTTAGCTATCATTACAAATTAATCATATCTCACCTAAAATTAGGAAAGTATCAAAAGTGATTATCATGGTTTTCTACACACTGGGAGGCTGAGCTGAGGAATGTTGCAAGGCAAGGTTTAAAGTGCCTAAGGATAAGGCATGGGCAGCTGTATGCACCATAATAAACTTTTAAAAAAGAGTTTATATTGAAAACACTTCTAGAAGATATATCATACCCATCTTGTGGTTCTATTAAGTGAATGAGTCTAAGTCCCTTGTTTACAAATATATTTGAACATTCAAAGGGATAAAAAGTGGGGAAATAGGTGTCCCACTTTTAGTTCCCTGTGTATGAAATTAGATTTGAAAAAATGTCGAATAAACTTGATACTTGATAATGAATTGTACTTTGGACACTACCTAGTTAATCGATGGGGGTTATGAAAAATAATTCCCTAACAGTGGTAGGGGTAATACCTCATTTGAATTATTGTAGGCCGGAAACCACATTCAATAATTAATAGGCTCTATCAATTATAGAATGGAGCAACAACCGTTTTGTTTTTGTAAAGTATGTTCAGCAAGGTTTATCCTCCTAACAATTTCTGCAAACACTTCGTTTACATTTTCCCTCGTCTTTGCTGAAGTTTCGAAGAATGGGCAGTGATTCCACTCATTTGCTTTTGATTGACCTTCCTCTGGACGAACATCTCTTTCATCGTGCATATCCTTTTTATTTCCTACTAGAATAATTGGTACCTTTTCTGTTCCCTTAACTCTTGTTATTTGATCTCTCATTGGTGCTAAATCTTGTAATGTCTGCATATTTGTAATAGAGTAGACGAGAAGAAATCCTTGGCCATTCTTTATGTACAGGTCGCGCATTGATGCAAACTGTTCGGTTCCTGCTGTGTCGAGTATCTCGAGCACCGACGGTATTTCATCTACCTCGATTTCTTTACGATAAAAATCCTCGATAGTGGGATCATATTTTTCAAGAAATTGGTTTGAGACGAACTGAACTGTTAAGGCACTCTTGCCAACGCCTCCTGATCCCAACACAACCACTTTATACTCCCTCATGTTGTTATGCGTTCGTTAGGCCAAATAAAGAAGTCATACAATATTTTCGATCCTCTCCCTGCTGAAAAGATATTTAAATCTTTCAGATTACTTGTCAAACCAATCCAAGTACCATGTTATGTAAACCTGTGCACCCCTAATAAAACATAATCTCATATTTTGATACACAACGTTCACCAGGACAGATGACGAGCACAAAAGCGGAAAGGGTGGCCAAGACTTTTTGCCAAGTACCGGTCTAAAATCGCTCTTGAACAATCTGCGGCATAATGATAACCAATCAAAATCGATATCCAAGGAGGAGGAAGCCCTTCTTTGAATTGCTCGATAACAATCAAGTTCCGTTGACAAAGAGGGGAAATTTTCCGGCCGTTTGTGGTTAGGGCCTTACAGTTTTCAACATTGTAAATACAATTATTGAAGGCAGGGAAAAATTTAGCAAAAATTGACATTGCATGTTTTGACATTACATGTTTTATCAATCTGCAAAAATTGACAGATATTCTATAATGGCTTCATTCAAAAGTGTCGAACATGGTGTAGACACACCCTTTCTCCTTTGGGTTTATATTCCTTACCGCGACCCCCTGTGCCGCTTACGGGTATGAGCGACGAGGTCCTCGAAAAGTCCCCACCCAACAGCAATTTTTGTGAAATTAACCCCACATGGGCTGAGGTATTGATCCAATAACAAAAGGTTTATCCAATATTTCTGAGCACACTGACCAGCCTTAACAAATAGTGGAAGAAAATTTTTCCTGGTAATAATTTGGCTGCTGTTAATAAGCCCCAACCTTTGAAAAAGCCCCCCTCCTCGAAAAGGCCCCCACCCTAAAGCAATTTTTGTGAAATTAACCCCACATGGGCTGAGGCATTGCTCAGATAGCAAAAGGTTTATCAAATGGTTTTAAGCACCAAAATTTATTCAGGTAATAATTTTGCTGCTGCTAATTAGCCCCCACCTTCAAATAAGCCCCCTTCCTCGAAAAGGCCCCCAACCTAAGGCAGCCTTTCCACTAGCCCGGGTTAAAACAAAAACGGGTTAAAAGTTATCCATTCCTGCGTCGCGTTGCCACTAACCCACTTGAAAAACGGACAAGTTTGAAAACAGGTCTCAGAGTGGGTCAGTTTTAACCCGGGTAAGTATCTTTTGACCCACCTGTGGATAACGGAAACGCCGAAACCCGAACAACTTCTGACCCGCTTGCAACAACAGCAACGTTTAAGAATTGAGATGGTGCCAAAAATCAAAAACAAAATCCTCCATGTCGATGTTGCTTCCATTGGCCTACAACGATGGGAATTGAAGGATTATTGATGCAAATACTGATTTCTCTTACAACTTTCACCCTGCATACATTTTAACCCCGCTTAGTGGGAACGTTAAAAAACGGATTAAAAACGATTCGAAGAAAAATGCCGTTTCCACTGACTCACTTTAAAAATGGATAACTTTTAACCCGGTTTTGTCTTAACCCGGGCTAGTGGAAAGGCTGGTTAATTTTTTTGCAAAATAAGCCCTCGGGGGGTTATCCGAGGACTTAACGGTATCGAAAAGTGACGTTTATTTATATACATTTCATGAACCAAAAAGGAACTACTATCTTTAACGTTTTATTCCTTATGATGTATTTTACTCTATTAATGTTGGTATTTTGCTTTTATTTTCGTTAATTCATTACTTTAATTTTCATACCTTGCTATCTTTGGTGAATTCTTGAAAAATATTCTTGTAAATATAAAGATAAATCAATTTTTCTCCAAAAAAATGAGACGAAAGCATGTTGTGTTGATTAGTTTCCGCATGGCTCTCTATATTTATGCATTCAAAGCAAGACAGCTATGTCGCAGAAAATGGAACACTTAAATGGTGTAAAGTGTAGGGAGTGCTATAGGAGGATTTAATGTATTTTGTGGATTCTAGCATTTTACTGGCATTCTGAGTGCAACAGGGACATTCGTTAATGGATACATAGACTAATGTGCGTAGTGTAATACCTGTTAGAGTAACGAAGAAAAATTCACCAACGTAAGCAGAATCGCTTTGCAAGCTCGCCTTGTCAATGCCAAAATCAAAAATAAAGATGGGAGTAGACATTACAACATCATAAACAAGTTAAATGGTTGGTTTACCCCTAAAAAAGGCCTTAGAATAAACATAAAATGGTACGCAGTAGCCCCTTTCTTACCACAGTCTCTACGTTTGAATGTAGTTTATTAGGAATTGCTTGGCCATTAGACAATTAGGAAAATTACCTTCGCCTTCTATCATCTCCTCCGCAGTTTAGATGTGCCCTCGCAGTAGAACGATTGCCTTACGGGTTTAACACAAAATAGACTTTGGGAAAGTCTACTTGGCCATCGGATAACATAAATGTGTTTTATCGTCAGTTTAGCGATAAACAGAGCCGCTTTTTATAACTATTAATTCAAAACCATTTGAGTAAGCGAAGTTTTAAATCGTCAAACATACAAAGTTTATTTGTCAAATACATCCATTTACCCATTCTCTAAATCTTTTAAATGTTTGAAGTGGCTTAATTTTTCATCAAATCACTGTGGCTATATCAAGTGTCGGCTTCATTGAGAACTGAAAAATTAATTGATCAACGTCGAGGAATAAATTGATTTTGATGATGGAAAATCAAAGATACATAATTCTAATAAAATAGTGTTTACCAAAATTAAATACATTTATCACATTTTAGCTCGGAGTAAAATAACATATATTGCATAAACAAATAAACCCAGTCGAAGTGAAAATGTGACCAGAAACACACTATCTATGATTACTAACCGAGTTGCCAGCTAAAATAGCCATAGTTATAGGAAACTAAACTTAATGTTTGATAGCTTTACTGCGGGTTGAGTTTATCAGCAAAGTAGACCGTTCAGTGTTCAAAGGCTTGATTTACGATTGAGAACAGACTTGGGCCGACTAAACTGTCATTGAACTTGATGTATGCGACATTAAACCACATACGTTCCGACATGAATATAACGGTGTCGTTCTACGTCACACCCAAATGGAAAGAAATTCAACAACTTAAACATTTGCTTATGCAATCTCGAGCTTGGAACCATAACGATAAACTTACTTTTATTCGAGACTTGACGACTGGTTTTACAAAATGTTTAAAGCAAATTGCATATTAAAATTCCATTTATATTCTGTCTCCCATTATACTAATTCTCCTTTGGGTATTCAGAATTCCTCCAGACCTCTGAATGCTTGCTGCATTTGGTCATGCAATTCCCGATAATCATTTAGTATCTTATTCTTTCCATCTTTGACTGGATCCTGCAAAGACGAAAATTTATCATTACTCGAAAAAAAATTTGATAAAACCATATAAACACTGAGAATCAGAGAAGCCAGTTAATACTGTAAAAACATAAAAGTGCAACTTTCCAAATAAATGAATTCATAATCAAAATAAGTAGAACAGTTGGTGTATTTGACAGTGCAATTAAAAATAATTTCAGAGCAGTTCTAAACTAAGCTGCAGAAGAGGATGATATTTCAAGGCAGTCGACTGATATAAATTGGCTTAAGCTATACATCAATCAATATTAGCCAATCAAGAGCATGTGAGTGAAATCACACACACTGATTGGTCAATTTTTGATTGAAAGATGCCTTAAGCCCCTTTAGTACTGGACTTGCTACAAGTCTCTCTCTTTAAAGAAAGGGAAAAAGGAAAAAATGGGAGGGAACGAGTGTCTCCTCCCCTTCCATTTTTCCCTTTCCCCTTTCTTTAAAGAGAGAGACTTGTAGCAAGTCCACTTTAGTACCTGTCGATTGCCTTTAAAATAACGACATTGATATCACAACTTGTCACCATCGATCCATTCTCTTTAGAACATTGACAAAGACACAAGAATGTCATATCTTCTATATGTAAAGCCAATAAATATCTAGTTTCTCTTTTCCTAAAAACCGAGGTGCTACATCAGTAATACCCGCGGTATAATTTTCCCCTCAAAATTTTGACAAAAGGTTGCAAAGACTGTAAAATGTTTCCAATATTGCTATCTACTAGCCCGGTACTTCCGATGCAGGACTGATTTAGTCACCATTCTGAAGATAGCCCAGAAAAGCGTGAACATGGCAAACTAAAGTACTTTAGAGCACTTCATAACATAAACTTTGGAGTGTTGGGGAATAAGAACTGCTTGCTTCTACCTTTTCTTGCTATATTCAAATTACTCTTTAAATCATTTGTGCGAATAATTAAGTATATATTAGTGTACAAAAGGATTATTTGGTTACTTCACCTATTTATTTGTGGCTTATGAAAAATGATTGAAGCATATTACAGAAAAGTATCACACTTCATGAACACTTCACAAAATTGTTGGTTTCCAGCTTAACTTGTCTGGGTTGAAAACGTTTTTAATAAAACCAACATTTGTCTGTTAAAGGGCAGCAAAATGTTTCAGGGACCGATAACTTTGTCCGGTTTACTTGGTTAGCAATGCTCCGGGTATACGCATCAATAAGTCAAATTAATCCTGTTCTAACAGCTGTATAACACATGTTGAGCAGTGCTATCATTTCTGAGTTTAGCAAAGCTGCAATTATTCAATGTTTCCATGGCAAAATAAAGAGGCAATGCACGAATTGCAGGTAGTTCATAAACGAATCCTAAACGGTTCGTTTGTGCCGTTTGTCATCATTTGGTCTTCACGTGCACTTTTTTCAAATCGTCGCGACTAGATCTCAATACATTTCTGATAACAGTTGAAGAGTTTTATGTTCCTGTCACTGCCACCAGTCTATAAAATCTTGTTTGGTTTAAGACACCTCATTTTCCCACAATATGCAACTTAGTGGTTAGGCCTAAAGGAGCACTAACGATCTTGGCGACATATCCAGCAAAGTTGCTCAGAGTGTAATTCTGTTACTTTTCGGTTTGCTAATTTCAAACATGGAGGGATGACTTGCAGACTTCGCAAAAGCCAGGCTATAAAAGGAAACATTAGGCAAACGATTCTCTATAAACGAAATATTATGTTAAGGTTCGAGGAAAAATATCTTTAAACACTCATCCTTAATGAAACCACCAGCAAATATGTTTTTCAAGGTTCTATTACGTGGAAATATAGGGGGCATCTTACCTTGAATTTCATACTGCTTAACTGATAAAGAATGTTGTCACCCATCTGCTCTTTGATGATAGCCCACGTGATCTTGTTATCAGAATGTACCGTCGTTTCAACAGCATGTCTTGCGGCGTCATAAAAAGCGCAAATATTCGTCAACATCCCAACAGTTTTGTAAAAAGGGCAGTATCTATCATAAGGTGAATAGCCATTTTGTTGTAGGAAGTCATCTTTGATCAGTTTGGCAACTTCCAAGGTAATCTTATCAGCTTCTGCCAATGAGCTCTGTTGCAACAGATGAAAGAAATGTATATACATATTTGCTACCTTTGCCTTAAATAAAACTTTCAAGAAGTATACTGTTGAAACAGTAAGATAAAGCCAAATCGTATACACACTTTTTTTATCAGAACCGGTGAATTGAAGTTTAGGCTGCCTCGTTCTTAATTTGTTCTTACATTATTAGGGTGTAAACAGTCTAGTCAGGTATCGTGTTCAAGGGGTTTGTTTGCCGACACCCTTCATTTGCCGACAAGTCTGAAAACTCACCGAAAAAGGCACCCCTAAATGAAAAAAAATTCCTCGCTTTAGAGATAAAACATTGTTCACAAGAACACTTACAATAGCTCGGCCTTACAATAGCTTGTTCTTAATGTTTTCTTAATTTGAGAGCAACTTTGAGATCCGTGTTCTTATAAAAAGAGTCTATAGGCCCTCTCTAGAGGGTCATTTGGTTTCGGCGTGATCGCTGCTGTTTCATGTGATATTGGCTTTCGTTGTTGACAACTTGCTATTGATAGAAATTGTTTTGTTAATCAGTACGAGGTGAGTTCATGTGACCAGTTTAAGGTCAACCAATAGCATCGCAGTGATGAAAACCATGACTCAGCGGATTTTGGCACTTAGGGTATACCCAATATTTTATCATGACTCATTGCCTTTAACGATGAATATCCCGACAAAAATGACAAAGTTTCTTTATCCTGTGAATGATTCTTTCTTTATTTTTCACGCATCCTGAGAGCGCCGCAACTATGTGGCCTAATTATCAATTTTTGACTCGTTCGTTACAGCCACTCTGATGAAAGCCTTCCACAAGTATTCATTACATTTAATTTTTTTCAAATTCTATTAAACAAAATTAGATTCTCATCTTCGTTTTGCTTTGTTTCTGACTATTACGTTCTTATTTATATCAGTTGTTGTTTATAACAGTTATGTAGAAACACTAATTTTTTACCAAAAAACGTTTTTTACGTGCCCTCTCAAAATATGTTGTACAATCTGAGAAAAATATAACACGTAGGCTCGTATTAAAGTTTAAAAGTGCACGTTTTCTCGAATCTAAGGTATGGCATGTAATGCCATCTTCCACTAAAGAGTCCCAGCCAATGTATATTTTCAAGAAAAGAATTAAACCTACGATGATATCTGTAAATTATGTATGCAATATGTAGAGAATTTAGGGTTTCTTTAAGGTTTATATTCTCATAAGCTACTTTTTATCTCATTATTAACATGCATTTTGATTATGGTTGGCGTTAGTTAGCATAAGCTAGCATATAAGCCAACCACAAATTATTTGATTATTATTACTTAATTCCTTAAGCAGGCATCAACCAAAACAAATAGATAAAGGACGCGACTGTTACGAAAATCTAAAATGAAGCAAAAAACTACCTTTCCGACTAGCTGTACAATTTCTGACAAGTCTTCTTCCTCTTGCAATATTTCTTTAACCTTAAAAAAAATCGAAGTATCATCATTACTAGATACTAGAGAGATACTAACAATTGACAAATTAAGTAAGAGTAGAAGGGTACTGAGGAACATATTAATGTCTTGATACTTTGCATATACTTGTCATTAATTATTCAGCACTGCATAGTTGCTTATGTTAATTATGCAGCCTGTTGCGCCTTGGTTCTTTAAACTCAAATTTTGTTGAAACTTCATTTATAAGCTTTTATTTTAATTCAACTGGGTTTCACACAATAAGTTAAAGGAAAGACTTCCGGGAGTTGACTCTTGATACACTGAATTATATATATTTACCAAACAATCCTGAATAGTGCTATTTCTATTCAAGTCATATGTTAAGTTGGCAAAAAACCAAACAGAGACGACTTAGAAAATGGGAAACCGAAATGAAACGAAAATAACCTTGGTCCTGAGTGGAACAAACTCTGGGTAACTTTTCTCGTAGTATTCATCAAGTGCACGCATGTATTTGCTGTAGCTAATCAGCCAGTTAATAGATGGGAAATGTTTTCGTTGGGCAAGCTTCTTGTCCAGCCCCCAAAAGACCTAGCCAAGAATAAAATATTGAAGATTATGGAATATAAAAAAATTCTTCTAAAAATAGCATTAAAGCTACAGGGGTAACAGCAGAGA
Source organism: Rhopilema esculentum (assembly GCF_057945365.1). Classification (NCBI taxonomy): domain Eukaryota; kingdom Metazoa; phylum Cnidaria; class Scyphozoa; order Rhizostomeae; family Rhizostomatidae; genus Rhopilema; species Rhopilema esculentum. The sequence goes on from NW_028300845.1 coordinate 1,550,174, forward strand.
GAATAGAAATACTTTGCTACCTTCCAGCCTAGCAATCAATAATTAGGGACGAGTTGATCAGAAATAAAATAGACAACAGTTTTATGTTTATATATAAAGAACAGGAGAAAAGCGATTGACGTATCTTAAAGGCCTTAGCAAATGGATGACAGAACATGTGGATGAAACAGAAAAACCGCAAGTAGCAAGATTGAAGATCCTGAGAACAGCAAAGGGCAGAGAGTTTTGGAGGACTATGGTCGCCAACATTCGTAGAGAATATGGCACAAAGAGAAGAAGAAGATATGAAACATCTCTATGATGAATCTTACACAAAATACGATCTATTTTTGAACTGCAAAGTCTACAATTCAAAGATCTACAGTTGTCAAATTGAAACGCAGAAAAATTAGAAAGGGGAATAACTTCTAGCTTATTTGCGTTCCGTTAGAGTATTGGTTAAATTAGAAAAGCTTCAGCAAACACTCTCTCTTGACCGAAACGATAAGCTATAGTTCTTGTAAAAACAGCAACGTGCCATTCAAAACATAGTCAAACCGATACTGTAGCATAGAAGTTAATGTGTGCAATGCTGAAAAATTGCTCGAAAAACAACTCTCTGTTCTTCAATTTAAATAAGACAAGCCTGGTGCTTACCTGAACAATACCCAAAGTTGCTGAAGTGACAGGATCTGCAAAGTCACCGCCAGGTGGGGACACAGCACCAACAATGCTGACGCTGCCTTCCCTTTCTGGGTTTCCTAGGCACTTCACTCTTCCTGCACGCTCATAAAACGAGGCAAGCCTGGCAGCTAAATAAGCTGGGTAGCCACTGTCTGCAAAGCAATGTCATTCCTTTAAGGTCATGATCACAAATAAAAATAAGTGTCAGACACTCATAAATATCATATTAGACCTATATCAAATGAAGTCGCAAAATCAGATAATAATACTGCTGTTTCGACGGTTCCTGATACTGTATTTTAGCTGAAATCGGTCAAAAAGGCCAGGTTTTATTGGTAAGTGTGAAATCTTAATACCAAGCGTGAATTTTAGATTTTGATGGGTCCAAAAGTGCAAAGAGCCTTCAAAAGTAGCAAATAATAGTCCTCCTTTTCTGCAATGAAAGATAAGTTTTTATCCTTTGTTTCATTGTTCCCTCTACCGATACTTAAAGTCGACAAACCTGCAGGCATTTCTGCAAGACGACCAGAGATTTCTCTCAGTGCTTCAGCCCATCGTGAGGTAGAATCTGCCATCATACTCACATTGTAACCCATATCACGGAAATATTCAGATAATGTAATTCCTAGAATAAGAGTCAGAGAATATATTAATCAAATATTAACTAAGAAAGGTAATTCTAAAAAGCAAAAAACAGTTAATGAACGTTCTCCAAGCTGTAAGCAAGCAGGAATCCTACCTCAGCTCTTTGAAAATTTTATGAAAGTACAAACTAAAAACAGCACTTTGTATGTTACAGGTTTTGATCTTATGAGACCGGTTACTTAAGTATACTCTAAAGACTACCCTTTCTTATCAAGTACTTCTTGCTACAAAACATGACAATGATGGGAATGACGCAATGAATGATACCTCAGCAGAAGTAATATTTGTCAAAGTTCTCTAAAAATGTTACACATTCATATTAGTCGTTTCCTGCACTCTTAAAAGGCAATCGAATGATACTAAAGTGACTTGAGCCGCCTGTCAAACAACTATAGGCCAATCCACAAACGTGTCGGTAGTATTCCGCTTATTAATTGGCCAATGTTGATGAACAGATGGGCTGAGGGGACTTGAGTATCACCCAAGTGCCTTTGAACTCTGTTGAATAAGAATTTAAAACTTATTCATATATACCTGTGTAAATCGAAGCTTCTCTTGCTGCCACAGGCATGTTTGATGTGTTTGCAACTAAGGCCGTACGTTTCATGATGGACTCGACAACACCACCGATTTCAACAGATAACTGAGGAAGACATTAATAGAACTAGATATTAAATTTTGCTTGCGGCAGGAATTATGCTCAAAAAACGAGATCCTAAATTAACCAGCTAGGGTTATATTCCAATAATGCATAAACAGACAAAAGCGATTATAGAGGAGTAAAAAAAACAAAGTAGATCGCAACCATTACTAAAAAATAAGTTCTGCGCTTGAGACTAAGGAGCCAAATAACGAGGATAGCTTGTGAGGGTCAATTCTAGAAATAATTGGGCTTGTCGATTAAAAACAGCCTGGTCCTGTAAAAAAGCCTGTTTCAATGGCCGCTTACCGTATTTCCTCTAAAGAACGCCGCGGCGTTTAATACAAAACTCCAAATTTTGGGTGCGGCGTTCAAAAAGAGGGCGGCGTTTATCAGAGGGCGGCGTTCAATACAATACAAAATGAAAAGTTTTTCAAATGAAAAATGCAATGAAAAAAGATAAAAACAGATTTTAAATAATGTTTTCTTTTCCCAAAACACGTAATAAAGATTGTGTGAACAATTTTTTAAAGTTCACAAAAGATGTCTTCACGTTATGGAAATGTCAAGGAATGTCAATACTCCTGCCTCCGTCAGAGTCCTCGTCTCAATGACATAAAAACTTTCATAGCTTTCAAATAGTGGTTTGTTTTTTAATGAACGCAGCATTTCAAGATGCGGCGTTCAATAGAGGGCGGCGTTTATCGAGGGCGGCGTTCATTAGAGGAAATACGGTAGACCTAGTGTTTTGAGATTAACTTACACCAAACGATGATAAACAAGAATAGCTAATCGTGTCGTACAACAGACAATTGTCAAGAGTATTGCAGAAGGTTTCTTTCAAAATGGGTCTCTTGAGTTGAAAAAATTTACTAAATTAAGTTAAAATTCCTCTGAAGGTTGATGACCAGCGTAAATTTAATGCGTCATTAGAAATAAAACTGACATTACAAGATGAGAATAAATAAACATTTGCTTGCACCTCAGGAAAATCTCTAAGTACTTCTGACATTTCGTTTCCTCTCTCGCCACACCCGACATAAATAATAACATCTGAATTGGAATATTTTGACAATGACTGCGAGATGACAGTCTTACCACAGCCGAAAGCACCTGGAATAGCTGTAGTTCCACCCTGGACACAACTGGGAAGAAAAAAGTAAGAAAATTCAAAACCTTTGCGAATTGGGAAGAGCAGGCCTATGAGAAAAAAACTTTATCCCGAAAAAAAACATACTGAAAGCTAAAAACAAAAATCTGATCATTGGACTTCAGCGAATTAGTATACATAAGTAAACAATAGATAAAGTAAATTCAACTTCCTGGTAACATGCAAAAGAATTAGGCAAAACACAGGGCAAAAGGACACTACTTATCAAAAATTATATCCAAATAAAAGCCAAATACTATCGAGAACCCTAAGGAAAGGTACTTCAAGCTGTTGCCCAAGGCTAAAGTTTTTGCTGCCTTCTCCCCAATCTGCTCAGTATTGAAAATATACCTCCTGACTCTTACGAAGAAAATGCAGTAGTAGTATTGCTGTCATGATTGTACCTTAACTCAAAGTTTATCTATTCTCCCTTTACAAGAAAAGAAAATTTATACATATTTGCCTCCAGCAGAGTTACTCCAAAGCACAAAAGGACATTTAGAGAAGCTTAGTTATGTTACACCAATAAATCTGTAACAGGACAGGATCACTTTAAAATAAAGGCATCATAGTTTGCAGTGACAAGACTTTGAATTAGATTGTAACATTTATACTAACACTCATTTAATCCTCACTAATACTTTCCCAATTATTTGATTAGAGAAAAATTCGAGAGAACGTTTAATCAACAAACTCCTTAAACGCTGTATAAATAAATTATTTAAATACAGTCCCTGGGAAGTCAATATTCTGCAAATTTATAAGAAAACTCGGAGCTCTACATTAAAAATTTTTATAGTAGTAAACTTACGGAAACAATGCATCTAAGACTCGTTGACCAGTGAGAAGAGGATGGTTTCCTGCCAGTTTTTCAGTACATGGTCTCATCTGACGGACCGGCCAAATCTGGAGCAAAAAAAATTAGCAGGGTATAATCTTATTTCCACGCCGTTTTACAATTTAATGATAAATACTGCAAATGGTTTTGCGGGCAAACATTTATTGAAGCTGTGGTGACATACCTGTAACATAGTGTGTTTTGTCTTCTCTCCTTCAAATTCAGTTTCTAATATTACATCCTAAAAGAAGAATGCAATTTATAATTACAAAAAGTGGTCAAAAAGAAATCAAACTTCAGCTAAGAACATAAACTACAAATATAGAACCAACTAAATATAATGATAACTTCAAAACTCACATCGATATTATAACTTCCGGCTTCTGCAACATAAGTGACCGTCCCTCGAGCCTTTGGGTGGAGCATTATCTTATGTTTAATTAAAGAATTTTCATGAACAGTTCCAAAAATATCGCCACCGGTTACATGAGTGCCAACCTGAAAGAAATAGGGTTGATCTTTAGCAGGGTCAACAAAAAAGGTCTTTTTCAAATATCCGAAAAGTAGAATATTCTTGCAGTCAAAGAAAAATCAATATGCAAAACAGAAGCTTTGCAAAAAATTGTAATCGAAATGACTTAAAATCCAGAAAATATATTAACAATAGTAAGAATAAAATAAGGTTCAAAGCAAACAGAAAAGTTTTCCTCAGCTTTCTCATCTGTTTAAGAAACAACAAGGAATAGGTTCTGTCTAAATGAGCTCCAAAGATAATCTTTCTATGCACCAATGAACCAAAATATTTTATTATTAAATTAAAAATAAAATTAATTTTGGAGACAGATATTTATATATTAGATTCAGAAAAAGTTTCTGAAATGAATGCACTACAACAATAATCAACCCTCTGTTATGACCCAGCCAGAAATAGCATGATTTCTACATATTGTATTTAGAGTCAATCTCTTTGAGAAAAAGAGCCTGCAGATCATTTTGGAAGCCTTGTAATTGAGTTAAACTCAATATTAATAATAACTCACATAGATAAAGTAGTTAGAGAAGATTGTGTTGAAAAACACACCAATATTCGGGATTAGGATTTCTCAAGCAGGAAAACTTTGCTTACATTAAGTAACTAGTACAGGAAATCAGCAAGTAGGGTTAGTTAAATTGGGTGGCAAAAGAAACTTCCATTAGCTTTTAAAACAGCAGTAGTGGCTATGGAGCTTCCAATCTTACACAGGCAGTTTAATATTTGGGGTCTGCAATATCAGATTATCAGCTACTTTCAAATGTTTGCCCATGTTTGATTAATGTCCTATCTTTAAAATCAAAACATGAATCAAATGCAAATGAAAGATTTATGCTTGATCATACCAACCTTAAGCTGCATAGGGCTGAAATCCCACTGTGTAGCTTTGCTTAAACTGTCTGTGTTCACACCACGAGGAATGTAAATACTTTGAGTCATTTCACAAATATCCTTTTGGAAAAGAAGAATTGATGAAAATGTTATTCTACCAGCACAGCTGTTGGAAGCACAGCAAAGAGGGCATTTTCTAAAACTATCTGCAGATCTATATCAAGCTACAAAACTGTACCAGCAGACTTTTAGTAGAAGAAGTGAAATGGCTAAAAAAGATAATTGCAGTTTCAACAGAAATATGATGACCACACCAATGTATTGCAAAATTGAGCTAAGCAAGCACAAATGTTTAAACTCTTGTCAGTTTGAAAAAAGTTTTACAAACTAAAAAATCATAACAAAATTAATTGTTGTAAGTATAAGAACATAAATTATGCTTCACCTTTAGGGGCCGCTGGATCCCGTCAAAAATGCTACCCATTATACCTGAAAAAAGAAAATTACACATTTGTCCTTTGAAAGTCAGCACTAGCTTAAGTGATTCTATCTATACATATGGAATTCTTAGACAAAAATTAAAACTTCAGCCGAGTAAAACGAAAATACTTTCTTCTTGTGAACAATATTGCTTTTTAATAAAGGGTTCTGTCAAAAAGTCTTGGAAAAAATCTATAAGAAAGAAACTTTTACAAACTTTACAAATAAAGGTAGTTGTAAAGTCTGTGCAAGATCAATGATCTTTTGAAAGATTCTTGTTCTGTTTTTATTGCAGATGAGATGTTTTAAGGGATTTTCAGGAAAACATTACAATGAAATCTCCATGACTGTATGCCTTCGTAAACGCATTTGTATGTCAGTTATTGAACCAGTTCTATCATGTTAGACTAGATAGTGTCATTATTTCAATCTATTGTGCAAAAAATTATCTCTTAAGATATTGTTGCATAGTGGTTACAAGAAAATCATTGCTATGGTCAGAGTTCATTATTTGCTTGGTGTGCATGCAGAGAATGAAAGTCCTATAAACAACACAAAAGAACTTTAAAACTAAATCCACAATGTGCTGCTGAGGCTACATTCAATTTCAAGGTTAGTATTAATTTGGAACTTAGCACGTTTCACTTCAATTGATAAGAAAAAAGATGTACCTGGTCCTAATTCTACTGACAATGGCTTCCCAGTCCTTAATACAGGATCACCAACAGTGACACCAGCTGATGATTGTCAAGGTTATCAACAATGTTAGACTGAATAAAATACAAAAAACTTTTACAGGTAGACGAAAAGCTCAAAAAAAACAATTATAAAGCTGGGGAGGAAAACATTTCAAATCAAGTTAAAAAACAACAGTACTGCACTGATAGCTGCATTATACTTGGTACATAAATCATACTCAAGAAATCACTTAATTGCATTTTCATATGCCATATTATAGGGCATTATATTGTGGCATTAAAATGCAGCATTTTGTTTGACTTTTTATTATGGATAAATGAATGATAAGCAGTGCATTTCTCACACTCAAAAATTTGCTTCCCCGTCAAAGTATAGAAAGCAACCAGTCTCTATTGACAAAACATTGATGACTTCTTTGATGCAATAACATCACAACCATCAAACCAGAAAAATTGATTATGTCAGATTTCTGCAACAGGTGATTTAAATTCTGAGATATAAATCATCTTGATAAATTTTTTGAGCTTTTAATTGGCATAATCTGTTTTAGTGGGGGTATACCAAATTCACCTGCAGTTAAATATACATATACGAAAAATTCCTACCTCGATAAGTTGCCTAATTATAGCATTAAGCGTAGAAACTTAGAACAAGTCCATACCATATGCCAAAAGCATATATTTCTATAAGGATAACTTAATTTATAAAGGGACAAAGGGAGCATAGGTTCCAAACCTTTGATAGGCTGGCAACCAAAATTCTCCACACCCCATTAGCCAATCAGAATTCAAGATTTCAAGAATATGACAACAACTGGCCTTGCAGCTAGCTTTAGGCCTATTTTGGACATTTTTACCACCACCCACAAAAAAATAAACCTGTAAAATGTGCTGAAAGATAACCTAAACTTTTTTTTAAAAGTTGAATCTTTGATAAACTTATGAAAAAATTGCGGTTGTACTCAGTAAAAATTTTTTTGCGATCGTTAGTTAGGAAGGCTTGAAACTATCTCTTTCAATCCCTTATAACAATTAGGGAGGGGGAGCTTTCAATTCCTTATAATAATTAGGGGAGAGAGAACAGAAAAACTACAGTTAAACCTTAAAAGTTGTTTTATCATTTAATTATCAAATATGAACTTACCTTTACAAGCCAATGTTAAAATTTTTCTTGTTGGCATTGATGCTTGTGTTACCGACAGAAAAATTGCTAAATTCCACTGAGAGAAAATGCCTATGCTGACAAAGGGCAAGTTTACAACATTTAAAATACATCAGATTTAATGCATCATTTTTAAAAGTTTTAAAAGGATACATGTTTCTTCATATACTTGAATTGTAGCCATATCTCCTTCAAGCCGAATAATTTCTCCCACAAGTTCACCATGACCAACTCTAACCTGCATGAAGAATTTGTTTCAAATTTAGAATAATAAACAGGTACAGGTGACAAATTTGTCCATGCCAAAATGTTAAACCAAACGGCAAGCACTGGAAAGGAAGACAACATGACACTTTGGCAGCAACAAATTTTAATTACCTTGAACACAAAACACATAAATTGCCTGATGGCTACTCAACTTTGATGAACATAATTATCAAAGCATGACAAAAGTAACTGAAGCTGAGTTTATAATTCCATATAAACCAAGCCATTTATGATTCTATGGCAAATGTGTTATGTAACTCACACAACTCAATGGCAGATAAATTCTGCAAAGAAAGAATTCTGAATGGTGCATTAAACTTGGATAACCAAAAAATCTATTTGCCATCAAATGCTTTGATAAACCAGACAACCTTTGATTTTTACATACAAGTTTTGTGCCTAAAAAGGTTGGTTATTCTTAGATCCCAGGACCGTAAATCCCGGGGGGGGGGGGGGGACGGGGGGGACTGGACCCCCCCAAAAATCTGGAGCAAAATGATTTTTTTGATAAATTATCAAAATTTTCTTTGAAAGAAACAAATCTCTGGTTAACGCAGTTTGAGCCAAACTACGTTTTTCTTTGTTATTGCAACAAAACTCAGCTACTAAGTCATGGTGTCAAGTGCAAGTTGACTTATGCTGATAGCCGCTATTTTTGTAAGCAGAGTGGTTTTTATCTGTTTTTTACCGTTTTTTACCGTTTTATTTTTGAAAACAGAATATGAAATAAGAAGAAAGCAAACTGATATTTTATTTGACCTATTTACCAACTTATTTACGCATATTTCTATTATTTGTTTGTTATTTGCTTTTATTTAGTAAATCACTTTCTGTATCATTAGAATGTATTCATTTTTTATGTGTATACATGGCCTACTTAAAACACTCAAAAATAAGGAAGACGCACATTTCTGTTCAGGAAGTAAAATTCTACCAATCAATGCAACATCATCCCTACTTTCCCCAACGTCTGTCACTAAAGTTTAAGCAAAGCTCTTCCCCTACACAATTTTGCTCAATAAACAATAATCTGTGTTCTACTGAGAAACGTTGAATTTTCTATCCTGAGTTATCTAGTATTTTATTAAATTTAGTCTGGGAAATGCTTTCTTAGCCTTTCTAGAAGGTATAATTTCAAAAATTTTCTTTTGCGTCAGACCCAACCATGGTGGGTCCTCCTACATCACTAAACTTGATTCTCGCCCCCAAGGTTCAATTTCGTGGGCCGTCTCTGAAAAATTTTATCTATCAAACTATACACACAAGTCAGATGTACTAAGTTTTAAGAAATCCCAAAATCTTGACTTTTGTTTTTCAAGTCATTCGCCCCTCAACTGTTTTCATAACCCATACCATAAATTGCTTGGTGGTGCCATGAACCACGGCACACTTTAAATTGATTTGCTCTGCTGACCCCCCCCCCCCCCCCTGTTCTCATGACAGATTTACGGCCCTGTTAGATCCACTGTCTACTTAAGCATAGAACAGACCTGGATTCCAAAAAAACAATGAAGTTTTTAGCTGCAAGTAACATTTATTAATTGCCAATCAGTGTAGGGACTTTAATGTGAAATAAGCTGCAATAAATGAAATATGTAACTGCACAATAACATCCTTTGTTTGCCAAAAGTCTTACAAATTTATTAGCAGAACACTGCATGCATTTAGAATATCAATTGAAATCACTTTAAAAAATTTATCAAGCACTTACAAGCTCGTACATAGCAGCGCCACTCATCCTTTCAGCAATAACCACTAGAGCAATGAAATACATAATTTTCATCAGTTAACTGGAAAAGCTTATAAACTTAACTGCTAAATTATTGCCAAACCATTATCATTGAAATTGGCAAAAAGAACAGAGAATTTTCACAAATGATATAAAAATTAATTTGTTATTTATTTATTTAAAATGTACAGTTGTTTAATTACAATAATTAGTGTAGGTGTGGGGGAAAAGATAGTTAAGGTAAACAACATAAATCTTTTACTAGTAAATTAGCAACAGAAATTTTTTACTAGTAAATTATTTTTACTAGTAAACCCATGTGCCAAGTCAGCTGTGGCTTTCAATGAGAAAGCAGTTGCGATTTCCTTTTCAATGTACATTTACCTACAATTTGCAGAATAGATTCAAATAATACTGAAACTGTATTAAAGAGGCTGTATGATCTTTGCTCTTGATTGATGGAAGCCCCCACCCACATGAGGCTCGTCTTAGACATAAACTTCGATCGAAGTGGTTATTATCAAATTAATAAGAAAATTTAAAAAGATCACATGAATTTGTGCCTAAAAGTAATACAACAACAAATTAATTTTTCACATGATCACAGACTTTTCACATGATCACAAATACAAGGCTAGGCCCATCTTACCGGGTCCAGAGACGCCGTGAACATAGCCAAATTTACTCTCTTTCTCTTCATCGGCAATTCTTGCAGCTTTCATAGCGAGATCCATTGCCCCTGCCTAGACAAAATAATTGAAATCTTAAAACCTAAATGAAACGCATATTGAAAAAAATGAAAGAATACACTGCAAAAACAACCCTTACCATGTTGGAATTTTTGACCTAGGACAATCACGGCAGGTAGAACCCAGTCCCTAAGAGATAGCATCATCCGGATAACTTGCTGTTTACGGTCACCTGACACGGGCAACCTTCTTCCTCTTGGTTTCGGATATTCGAAGAATCCTTGCAGGGGCATGCAGGGGCGCCGGAAGCACAGGGTCAGCGGGGGCAGCTGCCCCCCTGCCCTGACTCTATGGGGGCAGCAGGGGCAGCACTTTGCCCTGGTGAAAATGGCACTGTGTTTATGCGAATGGAATGAATATGTAAAATTTCAAGTTCTTGGGTGAGTTAAAACATTAGTGCGGTTAGGAACAAAATGAAAGCAATTAAAACATTGGATGCATTTGTTATGAACTTACATGCAATAATGCTATTTCTTTCGGCAACATTCTAAAATTTAGGAAATTACTGTAGAATAAGTTGAGTAGCATAACTGAGGCATCTGGGGTTCTAAGCGAAAACTAAGATGGGGCCCAGAGAATGTCAAACACTAATGCAATACGTAACACTAATCCAAGTTAACTAGTAGAAGCCTCAATTGAAATAATCTAAAAGCTTTTAAAAATTAGATGAACTTTAGCAAAGTCATCAGAATTTTTAAAAAAGAAGATGTCATACCAATAAAGAAGGTAACAAAGATGGAAACCCTTTGATAAATCATGACTTCAATTGAATGCCATAAAGATTGCCTGCCATAGCTCACAAGTCATTGTAATTGTACAATTCATTTGCACTTTCATCTGCAACTGCAGAACGTACTTTTAGCATCGTCGCATCAACGTACTTTTAGCACAATGCAGCGTGATACGACACGACAGTCAACATTTAACTAAGCCTAATTTTGAACGGAGAATTTGGACCCATAATTCCGCACATGTATGAAAAATTGTGAGATTTTTCATTCTGCAAACATGATGCAAACTATGCCCATAATTCCGCAAAGCAAATAACATTTTTATAGCACAACAAAATCATCAAACAAATTTTGCATATCCTTTGCCAAAAATCTCAATATTGCACATATTTCATACTTTCATTTCTAACTGGACATTCATTTTGTTAATGCTCAATCTCCCTCCTAATAATTTTGCAATATTTTTCGAAAATGGTACCCATAGTTCTGCTCAAATTTCAAAAACTGATACCGATAATTCTGCACTTTTCAGAAAAATGTACCCCTGAAAAATGGCACGTCCCCTCCAGCAAATGCCTAAACAACAGAAAGGGAAACTTTCAGATTAAACGTTTTATCGGTACAAAAGTATTATGTTATATCATTTTTTTTGTTATAATGCTAATATTAGTCATTGAAAATGTCCCCTTTTTGAGTAGCTGCCCCCGCCGCCTCAAAATGCTTCCGGCGCCCCTGGGGGCATGACTAGCTTTTGTCCACAAGGGGCTGCCCAGGGCCTAAAATAAGCGTGGATCTGACTCACTTTGTTGAGTTGTAAATAAAAGTTGTGGAACTGTAATTGTAGAAAGTGTGGATTTTCAAATAGTTCATTTTCTTAAAAGTGCAGCATAAAATACCAATCGAAAAGCCTAAGATAGAATTAGGAAATTTTAATCAATGCGAAGTGAATGCCCAATCCCACCCTAATTTTTTTTTATTTTTTTTTCATTTCCAAAGCAGGTGGGGAGCTTGAAACATAGTGTTGACGTGGATAGTGTTGATGAGTGCAATACCCTTATGCATTACATTCATTTCTTATGAGCAATGGACATGATATAAGAATTAAGAAATTTTAGAACTTGAAGCTTCAGTACATGCGGAGGAAAATCAATTGCACTTTATGAGATTGTCGTACTGCTTTGAAGAAAGGTGGACTCAGCATACAACTTCAAATTCAAGACATCATCTCAAGTTAGTTTGCCTTTATGACTCACTTGAAAAAAGACACTGAGTCTAAAGACCAAGTTTTTTTGGGAAATCTGCAAGATTATGATTTCCTGCCTGTAATGTGTTTTAGGGTTTATGTGACATCTTTCTGTAGATCTCTGAAAAAGTTACAAAGCAAATCAGCTAAGGTTACTTAAATTGGCTTTGAAAAAAGCAAACAATTGAGTAAACTAAAGCTTTTCGCCTGACACTCTTCAGTGTTTAAAACGTCAGAACATAGATCGAAAACTCTACGCTATGAAAGATTGTTTGTTATTTAAATTTGATAAGCATTGAAAAAATTCCTCTCAAGGCTACAGCAGCTGAACGATTATACGCTTCTCGGTGGTAGCTGGGAGGAACATTTAATTGGAAATGTTACATACCAGGGACTATAGCCCTCCCAACTTTTTTGCAATAATAGGTCAGGAAACGTTTTGAAAGTTTATGCTAATGAACCCATTAGTAGCAGTTCTTCGTGACTGGGAACCCGTTTTTGTTCGTTTTCATGTTTTATCTTGTTTGATCGAAGATAAATTTGTATATTATCTAACACGGTTTTGAAATTGAAATCTTCTCTGAATCATTATGTTGATGAATAAGGACAGAAAAAAGAAAATATTTTCTGAAAGAGGTGTTTTCTGATGTTTCAAAGGGCGTTGCGTAAAAAAATTTAGGGACAACTCCCTAGCTCCGTTCCAGCCACTCCCTTTTGGGCTGGTGCGTGGTGTCTGCGGTACAAACAAGATGGGGGTAAAGATCAAGCTTTCAAACTACGCGAAAATAGAAGAAGAAGAGACAACCACAATTTGTACATCAGTGAGAGAAGATATTATTTGCCATCCGTAACGACGTTTCCGTTAGTATTGAACCTTTTTGAAGCAAAGATTTCATGAAAAAGAATTTGATGTGCTGAATGCAATTAAAAACCTTCCATAAGCCAAAAGAGACTTAAGAAAGCTTCATCACGCTTTTGTCTCAGGAAGTTTGAGAAGTGAATGACTTCGATCACAGAGATCTGAGACTTGTTCTCAGAGGAATTCTACCAGGCGAGACAATGGCTCGGATTCCCTGCTGATGTAGAGAGGCTGACACCCACCTACAACAAAATAGAAACAGGCGAGGATAGCAGCATAGCTCCAGAAGCACTCAGCAAACATATAAATATTGCAATAAATTTTCTTGATCTCGTAAGTTTCTAGTTCCGTGAACAGCTGCAAAACTATACCTCCAAAAACCAAAAACACTAAAGTATGGGAAGCAAGACTGATTTAAGGGGTTTTTAAAGGTGAAAGGAAAGAAAAAATTGCTTTGAAGGAGATCCGAACAAACCATGTAAAAGAATTGACTTTCGACAACTTTTTGCTGACAAGTTAAGACATCACTATATGTTGCTAATTTTCTTTTTAACCAAATCCATATAATGTAAAGAAACAGCTTTTTTTACTTATACTTCATTCATTTAGGACATGCTATTTGCACTCTGGTGGTAGTTTCTATATTTGCCACCCTGTTCGGGCCAATCCCAGCAAAGTAACACGCCGAATTTTTATCAAAAAATGTGGATCTGTAAAAATTTCTTATTTCAGGCCCTGACCCAATCCTATTTGCCGACAAAGTAGGTGAGCCATCCTTTATTTGCCAACATATCCGATATATTTTCAGAAGAAGCACCACTAAATGCCTAAAATGTCACACCCAACACCTCCTGTAGCGACAGCCCTAAACTCTTGAAACAAAAATGGGTCACTTTCATTTTTTGTTTAAGGGGAGAGGGTTCCATCCAATAATTATGGGTAAGAATTTTCTTTCCTGTATGATACTTTCAGATCTGTTTAATTCTATTTGATAATTTTAGTAACTTTGGATAATTGCGGATGGAACCCTGCATATAAAAAAACTCAAGTGAGCCCTCATGGGCCCTGAAAAAGATGCTTATTAAGGGGAAACCAGGAGCTAGTGCCGCATCGGCAAATGAGTGTGCCAGGTTGCTACTATCCGAAAAGGAGAAGCGGTGTGGTAGCTCCAAACTTGCTAGGGGAGGGCACCGTTTTTTGACACCAACTAAAGAACCTCTGCCCTTGGTACAAAGCTTTAGGGCAGGCAAAAATTTGTTTTGAAGTGGGGGACCACATGTTTAAGATTTTTTCAGGAAATAAGTGAAGGCCGCCACTATGGTTGGCACTTCGCAGCAAGAAAAATTTTGAGGTTTTAAAATTCTAGGGACGGCCAGAAACTGCATCTAATATTTTTCCAACATCTAATGTTTAAAAACGAAATCCTAGGCAATTTTCATAAGCTTTCCCTTATCATTACACGAAAATGTTGAGATTTTTCAGGGCCAGGCGAAGGCCATCACGGGATGTTGGGATGCTATTGCATTTCAGGCCCCACCCTGTGTTTCGGATTTTCAAGGGTTCTCAACGGGCTGCGGAGAAGATGGGGTGGCGGCGGGAGTGCGGAGGAGAAAAGAAGTGAACAGAGAAAGTTGTTTTCATACTAAAATAAACCTATAGAATACTAGAACAAACAAGAGAATTTTTAAAAATCACTTAAAAGCTAAAAATCTAGGGGTCATCTTAGAACGAAGATTTAGCACCCACAACATGATAATATCATGCTTCCTTGAATAAAGCAAATTATAATCACCAGCTCTAAGTCTATTGCCATTTTGCTAAATTTTCGAAAAGCATTGTTGTGCTCTGATTAGGAAGAAAGAAAAAAAAGGCCCTCACAACGGGCAAACCCTAGAGCTTCTAGTAGCTTAATAAACGCCATTTCCCATATGCTTATTCAATAAAATCTTGTCAGCAAACTAATCCCCTGAGTTCCAAGAAACAAGGTTTGATTCTTACTATAAAGGTTCAGGTATTTGATAAAAAATACGATTAAGTACGATAAATACGCGATAAAGAAATTCTCACCATCACAATGATTAATCGCTCTATCTCTGTTTTATCAATTTTAGCTACCATAAGATATGACAAATAAATATAGAAAATACTACAAGAGTAATTTCTCATTCCATACAGAGTATTATTGAAATTAATAAAAGTGCTTTTAGGAGTCTAGTATTAAATTTTTAAGCTTTTATGATCTTATATGCATCAGAAGAAAGGGGTGGGAGAGGGGGAATATAATTGCTTTGAGCACTAAACAATTTTCAAGCTGAATGTGTTATGATGCAGAAGAAAACTATTCAAGTTAGAGATTCAGGTCCAGTCTGGCGAACTTGCCTTTAAACAGCCAGCGAACGTCTTTTCATCGGGCATTTTTTTGCAATTCTAACACATCTGATAGATAAGTTAACAATAAATCAGGGAATAATGAAATTATCACAAAATCCAAATCAACTTTCGTTGGAATACATCTTATTTCTTCAAGCTTGGTGTATTCCGCAGATAATGTTGTTTTCATTTTAACAGCTTTTCTCGGCCAATCTTGCTGAGTTTATCTCCCACTGTGTGTGCCACTGGCGCAGGTTCATGCCCTCTTCTTTGATCCACGGGACTAAAAACTGGGCAGGTTGGTCCCACCTTAAAACAAAAAACTACATAATTAGAATAGGCTTAGCAGGGAACCAACATAAGTAGGTGTCGTGTTACCCCTTTAACACTGTCCAACGCGAGTTTGAACCGTGACAAAATTCAGGCCGTTGTCCTTCCTTTGACATTTGCACTGTCGTACAGAAACGAATTTAATCTGCTTTCTGTAGTGTAACGGTCCTGAATCAGCTACGAAAGTGGGCTCATTTTGTACCGTCGCAGTTCCGTTTTTTAACGGGCCAGTGTAAGCACCTATCCTAGATCATGTCGGTACGGATTCGCTATTAGGTCGTAAGTATGAGTGTTTTTGACGCTGAGAAGTTGTCTCCCGATGCAAGCCTTGGCTAGATATAGCGATTTTCTACCCTGAAAGTAAACCGTGAGGCAAAGCTGACGCTTATCCGTGCAAGCAAAATTCAAATGAAGATTTTTGCAACAAATTCAAGGCATTGGTTTACGAAATACAGCCTTTTTAACCCGGCTCTACAAATTGTCGACGTACAGTGTAAACGGAACGGCTAAACGAAAAAGTTCGAAATCGAGACAGTGCAAACACTTGAAATTGCCCAGTGACATTGTAAACGAGGTTTCAGTATGCTTGAAATGATCAAAAGCTTCTTCAAATAGCATTTCACAAAATTCTCGGGAATAGGACACGTACACAATCAATTCAAGTTTTCAAAAAATATTCTTGACTTTCCACGTGTCATAGTAACACTGCTTCTCGTGATTAGCTAGTCTTTTCATGACTAGTCATAGTCTAAAACTTTATACACAAATAATGTCAAAAATGAATTTTCTTCTGTATCATAAAAACAGATAGCTGAAACGAACAGTTGAATTTTCCTGAAATTTTGACAATTGGATTTTGTTTGCTATAGATGATCGGAAGTTTGTCATTTTGGCAAAAGGTTTTTACACTTATTGGTGAACAGATTTAAAATACAAAAGGACCTACACTCGGTATGAGGGCATCTAGAGAGTAAAAACGGAGCGAAGGGAAAATTTCCAAGATTTTCTGGCTCCTTATCACACATGGACAGTTGTGATCTCGTAAGACAATCACTTATGCGTTCACTACATATAAAAATGAAGAGAGAGAGAGAAAGCACATTAAAAGCATGAAGACTGATAGTGGCAGGAAGTATTCAGAGTGTAAAGAGGCTCATATAGAACATATCCACTTTACCCTTTCTGGTTGCGTTATTGGATTGCATTTCTTAAGGGACTAAGAGCATTTCAAGCTCTATTTCTGTCTGGTTTTCGCATTAAAGACGACGAAATAAATGAGCTCAGTGCTATCGCAATATTTTTATTGGGAAACTTAATAAATCTAAACTATTCTGAGCGTGAACTATTACGTTACCTAATAAATCTTATATGCGCAAGAGTTTAAACAAAGGTAGTAATAAATGTATGGGCATGTGAAATTAAATTTCGCACCAAGACAAATCATTACGAAATATGAGTTAGTAACTTGAGACCGTGAGAGACAAGAATTCATAATGCTTTTTTACTGAAGGAATGCACCAGGTTAAGTTTAAAGTTTCAAGTTTAATTCTGCTCGTAATTAACTGGCTCTACAAAAGAAATTCGAAGTTTGCCTCACTTAAAACCGTATCAGTAAAGTCACGCTGGGCTTCAGTAAAGAGATGCGTTTCGTAAATCTCTTTGATTTTTAGAGAAATTCGATTTCAAGCTATCGCAATCAGGAGACCATTTTACAACTCTTCAATGTAAATGTAGTTTTTCATTTGCTTATCTAGGTGACTAAGAAAGGAGAACATCGCTTGCTAATGTTCTTTCTTCAGAATCGCTAATTTGCTTCAAAGAAGAAAGAGTTATAGCAAACGTTTCCTATCAAAGTTTACTAAATATTATTTCAATACCGAGAACATCAGGTGCCTCCGAAATACGAATAATAAAAAACATCAATGACATGAGAATTAAAAAGGAATTACCAAAAGCACTTACCATGTGTTGGTCAGCTTTCCTAAATCCAAACACTCCTTAAGTGCATCTGTAGCATTTAAAAAACTGCCTCTTAGAACAGAAAGCGTTTGTCGCCTTTTAGATTCGGTTTGGTCAACCATCGTTTTACATTGATCTGTTGAGGAAAAGCAGAGTGAGGGTAAACAAACCAAGGAAGAAAGATTTTGAATAACAAGCAAAATAAATGTTGAATAAGATTCCTAGATGGAAAAATATGCAGAATGCAAGTAAATGCACGACTGAGTTTGTGATGTACGACTGTTTGAAGAGATTTTTGAAACAGATCCCCATTTTGATTGTGAAAGCGTTCAGTAAATTTCATATAAACTTCGAAAGTGGTGAGTCATCATCATCATCATCATGAAAGGGAGTCTAGGCATTTGAGACTAGTTTCTCAAAGGGTAATACACGTACTAAACACAAAAAGAAACAATAAAATACGAAAAAGTTCCCACATGCAAGGGTCAACGTACTAATGAAACTCGAATAAGCTTTTTGTGCTGCAACAGTAAGACTTGCATGAAAAAGGAGCATTATGCTGAACATTGAAAGAAAATTTTTACCAAATGTCACACATGGTTTGAAACGTCCAATGATGACAAAAATATTTCCGGGAATATTCCATAAGGTAATCGAAGATAAGAGAGCCGGTGCGCGTGATTGGCTTTTAGTTTGAACAATCAACGCCCATTGGCCATTCACATTATTGGGTACATGATTCGCAAGCACCTTAATAAAAAACGGCCTTGCTTGCATAATTGATTCAAAAACTCTTCTGTCCTACTTTAGATAGCCGAGTGAGTTTTGTCAAATGTATGAAGCACAATGGGTCTGAATATTGCGATTTTAAAAAACGCCAAATTTCTCCTGAAAATCTATTTGAAGAAAAATGAATTAGGTGTACTAAATTGGAGTGATGCTTTGTTGACAATTTCAGGTCATATGTGAATAGAAAGTTTTAGCTTCTTTTCTATAAAGCAAAAAGTCTAGATGAAAAATTACCAGGTTTTGATGTACAGAATGATTACAAAGAAATGTAATTTATAGAAAGCTGTTAATCATTCTGTTAGTGATAAATATAAAAAAGTAATGGATTGTACGCCTAGATTAGCTGAAAATTGCTGTCTATGTGGCACTTGAAACGTAATCTGTTAGACATATGCCATACGGCATAATAAGGCAAATGTAAATGGATTGAACCAAATGCAAATAGGGCAATAATTTGTAGAGAGTAAATTGAAAGTCGTTTAGTTTATTGTTTAAGTAGAGTAATCAAACTCAAATCGTTTAAATGATGTTTAAATGAATGAAATCAAATCGATGGCGGTGGTACCAAATTTTTGAAGCTAAAAATTAGCTCGAGTTTATTGCAATGAAAATAGATGAAAAGTGAATTGATTAAGGATGTCTCACCCACCTTGCATTCTCGCAAGCTTCTTAATGAATTCGTCATACACTATTTCTTCATCATGACTCACTTGCAGCTTGCGCTGATTATTTGACTCAATTTCTGAAAAGAAAAATTAATAACCAGTAACAAGCTACTCCAAATAGAACTTTTATTTCCTATCGTGCATTCTATAAGTCAATTAGCCGTTAGTAGAGAGCGAATCATTGGCAATTTCATCCGATCCACAAATAGGAACAATGCCTGCCAAAGTACTGGTACACGGAGTGAACACGAAATTTTCAAAACTTTATTGCGAAGAATACAGGAAAATTCCATTTGGGTCTAGGGCTCCGAGACACATGGTGAAAAGGCTCGTCATATTTGGCGTTTCCGACATCCATTCATACTACGCCCTCTAAATTGATGGTATGATGTGAGTGCGGAGCATGAGGTAGGGAGGTTCTCTCCCTCGAGTATTTATAACTATATATACATTATAGTCTTACAGTTGTTTCAAGACATGTTTCTCTCTCTGTCATACCACTAAGTCCCGCCCAAATCACAACAAACTTCGTTACTATTCTTTTTTCCCCTTTACACTGTGCTGCTTGCACGTTTCTACAATTCATTGATAAATTTTTCACTCTTTTGTTCATTGAATACGAACTTGCTGCCAAATAATTACAGAAAAACCGTATATTCACGAAATCTACTCCTCCACCATTTTGGGCGTACGCGCATTATTGGTGCTCTCTGTTGCAGTCTGGGTAAGCTGATCGGGCGCATTTTGCTACGTCTCCAGATGCCAAAACAAGTACAACAGTTAAAATTATTGTTGTGCAATGAAAAACAAATACCTAGCGCATTTATATCAAAACTAATGAGGAAAATTGTGACATCAACCATCGTACTTATAGTTTTATGAAATGTTTAATTTTCCAATCAGATGATATTTATGAGCAAGCAACATTTAGATGACAACACCGACGCAAATGCAATACAAAACAGTGGGCAATGGGCAGCACATCGAGAATTTTAATTACTAAATTACAAGTACAGCTTTGCGTAACTGATGATGATTGCATTAACCGCTAAACTCGGAGTCATAACTTAGAACCGTCCTGTTCTATACATCAAAAGCGAGTACAGTTCTGCCTGTACGGCCACGAGCATTTTATGACAAACAAGCACACAGTAATTTCAATTTGCTGACACATCTGTGCTTTATAGAAATATTCGAAGAATATTGCTTTGAGCATTGAAATTTGTCCTGTACCTGGTGGTTTGGATTATAACAATTCACCTACCTTTCTCTTTTAGTTCTTTTATCTTAAAAATAAGTTCTTCAGGAGCAAAATAGCTCTTAACTTTTAAAGCATCTACCATTTGCTTCACCAAACGGCTTGCATTGTTCTCATTGCATTCTTGCTGATGAATTGACAGACTTTCATACGGCACTCTTGATCCACTACAGCAAAAAGCGAAAAATCATCAAAATGAATAAAATGAATTTACAGTAGTTCGAGCTCAATTTTTCTTATTTCGAACATAGTTCACACAAAACTAAGAAGAACATTGCTGAAGAACATTTCGGAATTTCAAGATTACCAATACATTTAGCTAAATGAGACAAAAATAGATGTTTCTTCCATTTGATTTAAAAACAAAGTATGCTTAAATTCATCTGAATATTTGCAAGTTACCACTTGTATATGTTCAATGTTATGGCAAGTAATTTGCTATAGTTTTGGATTTTAAAGACTAGAGCTGAGCTGAAAAATGAAATACTCTGAATCACGGTAAGAAAAGTTTCTCATAAACAGAGAAGAGAACTATATCTAAAAAAAGAAAACAAAAGAACAAATTCTGGCAATAAAAAGGATCTTAGGTAAACAGGCTTGCAGAACAACTACCCATGGACCATTAAAGAAGAACAGTATTCATTCAAAATCTGGATTTCCGAGAATTCTTAAAAATTTGTAGTAAACAGCAATTCAAAAGATGCCGAAATTCCAACACTAATGAAGAAACGATTACAATATATGTCGAGCTGAGCCAGATAAAAGGAAATCGAAAGAGGATTCGTGCAATAAATAATCCTTGATCCTTGAGTTAAAAACAAATTTAAATCTTAAATGAAAAAATTAATTATTTATTTGGAAATAACGTGAAATACAAGGTTTCATTGAATAAAAGACAGCAAAGTAAGGAAGAAAAAATAAGATGTTTATAAGTGTTTTATCACTTCAATCAAGCTGTCACTAAAAACTGTACATAATTATGACGTAAAGCCATGCTAGCTTGCTCACGAAATACAATATTTAATAAAAGACTGCAGGATGCCACTTGCTTTTCGCAAGTATGCTGTCAGATTACATGCAATAGAATCCATCTCTTCTTTAATAGCTTTATACTGCTCTTAATTTCTTCTAAGCAGTAAAGTAAAAATGACGTCATTATAAAATTACCTAATATATCTTGCTCACAAATGTTGATTATCAGTTTCGGAAGGCTTTAAATGGAACTGATAAACAGCGCATTACGCATACCAAAGATTTATGTTATGGAAAAGATTAATTTGAGGCTTGCCAAATTAAAATTATGCCTCTCATTTCACGTACACAAGTTGAATTCCCAAAGACGATAAAATTCAGCCACACTGTTCACACAAAACATGAACCAGCTGTTATAACGTATATCTCGACATATACTTAACTATTGGTTAGAGATAAACCACTATAAGATAATAGGGGGCAGTCATTACAAGATAAGACGATCACTTTTACCAACGCACAAGAAACCGTTGTGATGACGTAAAGTATTGTGGACTGGAACCTAGAGACGATCTATTGCTTTGTTAAAGGGGGCGTATTTAGTTTTGGTTGAAAGCTCATGTAAGAGAGTTGATGTTTTTGCTGTGGTGTAGAGATTCATTAAAGATTTGTTTGTAAAAGGAAAGATCTAGAAAACTGCAAGTTTGTTGTGTTTATCTATCACTTCTTGACACCGTCTATAAGAGACGAAGGGAACCCCTTGAAAATATATCTTTTATTCTTGGTAGCTTATGGTGCGTTTTGTGTTTCCAAAAAGGAACTTAGAATTTAGTAAAGACTTTGGGAAAGTTTTGGTACTAAAATCAACAAAAAATTGGAAAATGTGAGCTAACCTCGCGCTTAGTTCCTAAAAGAAAAAAACATAATGAAATACGTAAGATGGTTAAGTGCTACTCAATTGTCATTCTCTCTCGTGCTTACAATGTCAGAATGATCAGCAGCAAACACACTTGTCAGTGGTTTTTACTTGAGAGAAGAAAAGACTTACTTTTGCAGCTCAACAGATTCTAGTTGGGCCAATTGTAAAGACGAAAACAATTCTAGCTCCAATGAATGCTTCTGTTTTATCTCGTCCACTGTGGAATCAATCTCTTTACCAAGAAGGGTTATCTGATTTTTCACGTATGAAAGAAGCTATAAAGAAAATAAAAGGAGGAAATTTTATCAAAACTGTAGCTAAGTGGTGTTGTGTCGGCCTTATGAGGCATGTTACTGATCCTGAAGCGCACAGTCATTTGATTGGTTAATGAAATTAATGACATCCAATCAAATCAATAACATCCAAGCCAAATGGGTCACAAGCTAACGATTCAGATTCTAGCTGGATTGTGCCTAACTCTAACGGCCTGTCCAAACTTGTGTGAATGTTGGCTGGTGAAAATTCAACAACAAGGCAGATTAGCAGATTACCAAAACGATCATTTTTACCATATGAAGTATTAAAGGCATATAAATCTAACAGCGTGGAAAATAAACGGTTTTATTCTTGAATAGATTCCAAAATAACTCCAAATTAAGTAATAATACTAGTTTTTTCAACTCCTTTCTCGCGAAACTTTACCTTGAAAATTAGAAGTCAAAAACGTCGGATAATTCCATTTTCGGAGAACTTCACTAGCAAATATCCAGACTTTCAGATTTCCAGGCAAATATAGCGAACAGCCGCTATAACTAAATCTTATCTTATCTACGTTTGCATGTCACGACTGAATATTATTTTGGAACCTTTGAACCTAAAAGTGCGGCCCTAAAAATTTCGACCAAAGTATTTAGCTGACATTTAGTCAACTATTGTCGTTCATTAAAATGTAAATACACCATTAAAAATTGAGTACTTTGATGTTTTATTCCAAGAAACAGGAAGAGCCTTGCTCCTGTTTTGATAAGACTGGGTTTAAGGGAAAATAATTCATCGGCAGACTACTTAAACTTAAAAAAAGTAGGAAAGAATTACAGTTATAGCTGTTAAACTACTGCGAACTTAATTCGATTCAGATGCCTTTCATAAAAATGCAATCGAAAACATCGGCTGTAATCTGATTAACTTTGTGGATAATCTTGGGATGGTCACAATTTCGGGATAATTTTGATACTAATATTGAAGATCAGTTGATATCATTACGTTTCTTTCTGAGTCTAACATAAACCAATGACTTTAACCACAAATAAATTGCTAGTGAAAAGAGTCGTTAGGGGATATAACCCAAGGTTGAGCATAAGGGAATCAAAAGCTGGCTTTGACAATCACTATCTTAATAATTCTCCATGGAAGCATGTTAAGGCAAATATAACAGAGGGTATCATTCACTGATGGATCATTCTTCGTGTTAGAATGAGAAAACCTCTATTTGTGTCCTTACTACCGCAAATTGAGGATAAAGCATATTAAATTGGAACTCAGATATTCTTAAATCTCAAAAAGTCATTATGATAAGCTTTGATATGTCTTTATCTTACTAAACACAGAAACGAAACCAATGATCGTGCAAACCAAATCTTCATCCTTGATGTTTATTAAGGCAGGCGCTGTGTTTTTCTTTTTCCAAATAATGGTGATAATCAAAATGTAAGCAAAAATTTATATTCAAGTGAGGAACGGTTTTTTGCAGACTTTAAATTATCAAGTTGACGTTCAGGAGATTATAAAGCAGGAGAGTAGCATATGGTGTTACTACGGCCAGTGCTGGAGTTCCAGCTTTCTCCAAGTTAGAGGCAGCAAATCTACAAGGAATTGCACATCTTACATTTGCTCCAGAATCATTGGGCTCTTACTTCTTAACCCTGGTCTTTGCAAAGTAAAAAAGTAAAATCGTATAGCAAGCTAATCAACGTATTAATTACTTCGACTAAAATTCTAACTTGCTCGTTTACTAAGACCATTCTTCTTTTGGAAAAATACCCCTTTAATTGAAACCCAGTCTATTTCCCTACATATGCCCCTCTAGCTTTCAAACTCAGATAGGGGCTTATACATATAAACTGCGCTAAAGAGTTTAGAGTTTAATTTTTTCATAGCATCTCATAGCATCGGCCTCCATTAAAATTTCAAAAATTTCGTGAGTTAAGGAATGGGACAATTAATTTCTTTAGGAACAAAGCGAACATTCAACCCATAATTTCCCACACCTTACAGAGTAGATACTTGATGTAATTGAGAAGACTTATAAGTGTATACGCTCAGTCAATACCAATAATCAAACGAAAGCTAACAAATAAAAACACAAAGCGTAAACGAAAACCTCATTTTGTTGCACTTCAAGTTGATTTCTTGCCCTTCCGTTTTGTTTCACAAGCGTCTGTATCATCATCTGTTTTCTTTGCTAAGGAAATTGTAAAAAATATTCGATGTAGTAAATTACTGAATATGGTACAATTACTCTGTCATGTATGAGTGAAAAGCTGTTGATGGTAGGGTTGTCTCTGAAGATATTGACTTTGAAACGATACCAGCTAGAAATAACAAAAAATTTCGCTCCCCACACCTGACTAGAACAAGCAAAGACTATCTTAAAATTGAAATTTAACACCAGTCTCTAGGCCTAATTAATTATAAAAATGATCAATATCAGATAATAAAGAAGCGCCAATACGATGACATTTAAAGATTTGCAATATAAATTTAAATAGAACAGAACACACCAAAAAACTAAATCAGCACAGCAAGAAAAGTTCTGTCTTTGAGGGTGATTGAAAGAAAGTCATCCAACTAAACGAAAGGCCTTTATTTCCAAATGATGGTGAAATGAGATATGAGACAGTAAAATATCCAATGTTTTAAATAAAGACCAAGTATTTTCAGCTTTTTGTTCGACATTAAAAATGCCGGAGAAAATTAATTAGTGGAAACATAACAAAAATATACCAAATTAGTTTTGATCCCCTCATGACTCTCTGTCAAAAACTAAAATTCAATAACAATTGTTAGAAAAAGATTTCTTACGGCTGTTTTCTCAAATTCTTGGATCTTTCTATATTTTGCAAGTAATGATTCTTCGGCTTTCCTTTTCGTCTCTCTTTGGCTTGTGACGTAATTTATCAACTCTTTTGTGTATGAAATTGCCGCCTCGATACCATACAACTCTGTTTCCAGGTCAAGAACTCTCCTATCGAAAACGAAAATAGATACTAAGTCGTGCAAATATGATGCTTGCTTGGCTCATTAAGCAGCGTTTTTGTAAATTGTGGGTTATGTTGCAAAAAGCTATAAAATGACTCCTAGCTCTAGGTCTAAATTATATTGACTCGAGTCCTACCAAAGTATGGAGAAAAGCAAAAATTCTTTTAGCTCTTGCAAAAAATTGTTTCACTAATTTGTAAATTCCTAAAGTAACATCTAATTTGAATATCAGGTAAATGCTAACTAAGTTTATCATGAAAGGAACGACTTGAGACTCAACCTGTTATGGCATAATGTTCAAAATGCACACAAAAAAGTAAAAGAAAACCTCTGCAAATTGATCTCTTTCGATTTAGTGCCATACTGCTTTTGAAGGACATTGTTGAGGATTTGCTGAGCCCTTTCAAACCTTTTCTTTTCTTTCCAAATATCATTCTTTGCTTTCTCGGATTCCACGAATCTCTGAAAATGGGCGGAATGGCCTTGCTGAAAATAAAAAATCCATTGATGGGATTGATAAGCGAGTATTGGAATTTCAATCTAAAGAACTGTTTTGCAAAACCTGAATAAAACAAATAAGATAAAGATTTGAGGCTGAAAATAAGTAAAGAATTAGAATAAACAGAATGGCAGCACAAGGTGAACAGCCGTGATGAAGACCAATGCAAACAAAGGGTTTCAAGTACCACGCCAAAACCTCGCCTTTTTTAATTCTTTTCTTGGGAGTTTGATTTATTGTCACCCTTTTGATCTTTTTCGTACAAGGTACTTTGTCCGTGGTTATAAAAGACAATACAGGAAAGCTCCTACAAGCTTGAGAAAAATGCTTGCTTGAACGACTAACACAACGACAGCCCAAAATACTACACAATCTATGAATTTGATTAAAAATTGGTTCCTTGAAAACAAGTGCGAATGTTTTTTTTGCAGTAAGTAATCTGTCTAATGCAATCCTTGAACTTGCTTTCTGTTAGTCCTAGTTAGTGTATGTTCACTTTTGTAACAACTAACATTAAAGAATCTATACAATACAATTTTCTTTAACCTGCTGTCGTCTCATTTTGGACAGACTGAATGCTTTTCATCATATTCAGAGCCTTCATCACATTTGAATTGGCTAACCTCAAATCGAGCGTCTTGTTTTACCTCAAAGAACGTCTTGTTTTACTAACTTGCGCAAGCGCGGGGCCCAGCTCTCATTGTGTTCATATGAGATCACTATCCCACATATCAGCCCGCAATTCTTTAGTTACAGAATTGACCCACGGTTTGCCCCAGAGTTCTGCATTGTAAACTGCAGAGTGCTTGGAACTATCGAGCATCGAATGGAAATTGGCGTGGCAAGAAAAACCACTGAGACATGTGCAATAATCTAGCATAGAACGAATGTGTATAAAGGAATCATGAAGTCAATTAATGAATAAACGAAGGCAAAATTCTTGAGTATCAGGTGTCCTTTACGTGAAATATAAGAAAATAATTGGATAGGTGGAAAACCAATAGGGATCAAAACACAATAGTTATTGTTTTTATAAAGATTTAAAGAAGGAGAAAGAAATGTAAAACCAGATGTGATTAATCAAATCAGCTGATGGGGAGGAAAGATCACGAGAGTATCTTCAATGAACGAGCACGAGAGAATCTTGGGAATTCGTGATCATAAAAAGGTAGATGAAAAGAACAGGGGCATATTATCATGGTGATTATCGTTTGACATAGGGCCTAAACTGCCTATTACCATTAGAAAAAGCTTAGAATGGATTCCTTGCATTTATCTCTAAATATGTTGATGTAGCTAATAAACATTTTCCAAGTAAGCTTTTTTAAAGCTTAAAGCCCATCCCCTCGGCTTGATACAATATATTTGAGAGGTCTCCAAAAAAATTCGGTCCACATTCCCCATTTTGAGATCTCGTTAAGCATTTACACTGTAATTGTTTTGTCATACCTCATAACTTTGGTGGCCAGTGTGAGGTGAAAACCTTGCTTGTACGGGGCCCCTGTCATAAGACCCTGACGTTACGTCATGTTCACCTCGTAATAATACCACAAAACGAAGTATGAGAACAGGAAGGACTGTTCCTTCAGCTTAATTTTTTCAGATGATCAATTAATTCAATAAATTCAAAACAAATGCAAGCTACCGAGTTGTGAAAGTTTAACTCAACACAGTATGCAAATAATCAAGAAATATGTTTTGCCCTCAATGAGGCTAATTAACAAATTTTTCAATCCAATAGACTTTATTCATGAGATACGTGACTCGTGGGCTTTTTTCAGTACAAAATAAAACTTGAAATATTACAGGGAAACATATGCGAGGCACTATGACCAATGATTATGATGTAGTTGAGGTACTCCTTGTTTTTTGTCAAAACCGTTGCTCATCCATTGCAATGAGAAAATGCGGTTCGAATTTTACAGTGATTAGGTATTGAAATGCAAATTGATAAGATATTAATCTATATTTGAAATAACCAAGCAATTAAGATTTTAATCTGGTAAACATATTTTCATGCGAAAGTTGTAGACAGCAGGAACCTAGAGCTATTTAGGTAGATTGGGGCCCTCAACTGCAGATATAGAGGGAAATGTCTTTAAGGAAGAGAAAGTAAGGGAGAGATTAAAGAACAGTTAATGAGATATTACGAAACAAACTACGTCTACCTAGCCTGTGTTCCAGACCCCTAACTTTCATTCAAGTTAGGGGTCTGGGACACAGGCTACGTCTAACAGACAAACGGTCTAAGAACTTTCGCAAAAAGGCAGAAAATATTTGAATCACTGGTTAGAAGCCTTGGAAAATGTGACACTGTCCCGAACAAAAACATCGGCATAACATATTCCTTAAATAAGACCATTAAGACTGACCAAATAAGATCTATAAAGATCAAGGTCAAAGAATCAAAGATTAAAAAACTTTTAAGAGGGGAACAAAGTTCACAATTGCTGATAAACAGCTAAAACCGCCGGTCAAAAGTAAATTTTTTGAAATGAATGAATTTGGCAAATGCACATGAACACAAAACCACAATGCAGTGTTTGATCAAAATTAACAGACGAGAAAACATCCGAAAATAGAAAAAGGAGATCAGCAATTATCATCAGCTTTGGGTACGGGAGAAACTGACCAACAAAAACATCTTGACCTGTTGTAGAGTTGGAATTTCATGAAGGGGGGGGGGAGCGGGGGGGGGGGGGACGGAGAGAGGATGGGAAGGATGAGAATGGCGTATGGACAATTGCGATCACCGGCAGTCTTAAGTCCATTAAGAACATGACCATATTTGGTGGCATCAAGGGTATTGACCAGAGGTGTTGTCAATTGATAGAGTCAATGAAAGTCTCTATCGTTTTATTCTAGAGTATGCTTAAAAATAAAAAATACGACACCACGACAACGTGTAACTAAAAGATAGCTTTGAGAGGCAAAGGAAACATAAATTAACATACTAATGTTTATATACTGGCGTCCAGTCCTATAGCAGCACCTAAGAGGTGGAGTGGTTCGGATTAGCCCCTCCTTATTAATGCAAAAGAACCTTGCTTATAACATTGATGCATCCCTGCATTTTCTTCGCATTGTTTTGGCAAATAAACAAATGTAAAATCTTTTTTAATTTAAACCATTCAATTTTCAAATGCACACATACCAGGTAAGTTATTAATAAGAGTTTGAATTCGTAATTTTCCCAAATTCATGTTGTTATTCAATATCAACCAAAATATTGGATCAACAGCAAAAATATTTGACTTTGGGGGAAAATGTTGGATTGAAATGTTATCAAAAACATTGGATTAGAGGCAGTTTTTCAGTTTAAGGGGAAAATGCTGGATTGAAATATTATCAAAAACGTTGGATTAGAGGCAGTTTGTCAGTTCCAGGGAAAAATGTTAGATTGAAATATTATCAAAAACATTGGATTAGAAGCAGTTTCTCAGTTCCAGGGGAAAATGTTAGATTGAAATATTATCAAAAACATTGGATTAGAAGCAGTTTCTTAGTTTCAAAAACTTAGTATATATCTCCATACAAATTCGGTTTCAAGGAATCTAGATCAAAACAGCGTCCTTGGCTCTAATTCTTTGCATCTTTCCCGTGCTTTGCCTCTCGCGTCTGGGCAACCACTTAAATAAGTAACCTATGAGATGATTCTGCTCCGTTCCTCTTAACTACATCGGTACATACATTTTAACGTGTACCCATACACAGGTCATTTCCTCCGACGAATTTTGAGCCCAAACAGATATAAATATCTCGTTGTTATGTTTTGACAACTAAAAAATCTTTCTATTATACAACCCACTTAATCAGCAGAAAAATATCGAATCTCGATTATTGAATATATTTTAAGAATGGCTACTAATAAAGAAAAGTACATATCCGGTTGAGGAAATTAAGACATCTTAAATTGCAATCACTCATCAAAGCGGACACTGTTTCTGCAGCTTTCTATAATTAATAAAATATTGCTCGGCTTAATATTTTACACCGATATGTTTTATTACCTCGATTACACAATATCAATTGAGATTGAAACTTAATGGAAGTTGTACCATGAAAGGGTGAGTCTTGGTGAAACAAATTTTCATTTTTGAAGATTGGCAAGAAAGATAAAATATTGCTTAAAGTTTATGCCAACCGCCAGTTTTTTCAAAGCTAAATTGTTTCGTTATTGCTTCGAGACCTGAAGTTACTTATCTCGGGATGTTCAGTGCTCGTTTTTGCAGAGAGTTTCTTATGTAACAATAAGTATATATTAATGACCTATGCATTGTAACCACAATCTCAGTCGATTAAAAATGCGACAATTGTCCCTCTCGATGCCTCTTGGCTATCGACTCGTGGACATCCCTCGAAATAATCTTTTCCATTTAAGTTTTATGCTTTATTGAGGTTTTAAGATCTTGACGTCATCATGAAAGCTAGCCATTCAATTACTGAATAAGTCACTGCTCGTGGCAGTTGACCTTTCGTTGCTGAATGGAGCAAAGAATTCAACTAAATCTGGCAAGTGTAATCTCATTTTAAAAATATATTTCGCTTTCTGTCATCTTAAACATTAACTGTTTTATTGAAAAGTAATCAGAGTCACGTAGGAACATTTATCAGGCCTGAAAAAGAAAGGCGATCGGATAAAAAAGAATGTTGTTTTCAAAGAGTTTAAATCGATTGATTGTGCACGGAATATCAAAATACGTGCTTTAGATGATAAATTTGAAATATACAGAATAACTTTAACTGAAAAGATAAACAGGAACAGTTTATCCATCACTCCAAAGCGAACATTCTGTTCATTCATTTTCATTCATATCTTTGATCCACAAATACCCTATCAGCATAGACAACAAACTATTATAAATTATTTCTCTAACAAAACTCAAATAAAATGTTGCTGCTCTATCAAGGGATCGTGCTTTGGAACCTTTGTAGTAATTCCTTTGTAAGAAATTTCTTTCGAACAAGGAGATTGTGGGGCTCATTCTGATGTTACTCTGATGTTTTGACACAAGTGTAAAAAAACTTCTTTTTGAAAATACCACATGTTGTTTTGGGATATCAAAATCATGCTGGCTCCTAGTGGAATAACTGGATATTTCCCACCTTGTGACAAATCTACAATCACTGCCAAAAGTCTTGGAACACTAACGTAGGTTTTCAAAGGCAAATTCAGCCATCCCCCTCTCCCCCTAGGAACAATGTTGATTTACTATAGAAAAAAGAAAGGGGTTATGGAGTACGATTTTTCTTGTGGATTGTTTGATATTTTTCTATACTTTCAACATTGTTTTGGGGGGAAAGGGGGGCGGAAGTGGTAGTATTCAAGAAAACAAATGAAAAATAGAAAAGCACAGCGCAAAGTGTTAGGTGTTCCAAGTAATTTTGGCAGTGATTGTACCTATGAACAGAAAGTTACTGGTATTACAAATCTACCAGGTTGACAGCATTGAGCAAAGTCCAAGAAGTAACTGGTGACAGTAACTGAATTCTTCGATTCTTTTTTGATTGCTTATCAGTCTACCATATTATTTTCGTTTCAAACCAAAAGGAACACACAACAAGCTCAGTAAAGGACCAAAATTTCAAAAAGAAGGCACCACCTTTACTTTGAAACATACAAGCTAAATTTACATGGCAATCTTAAAATTGCCTTTAAGATTTTATTGTTTCAAAGTAAGCAGAAAAATATGTCCGCAAAAGTTTAATTAAAATAAAATGTATGCATTAATAAAGAAAATCAAGAGGATAGATTCATAGGGTGTGAAAACATTACTTTGGACCGTAAAAGAAAAAGAGATATTCGGTAATAGAAACAATTGTCAATATGATATTCTGTCAGGTGGTCATTTAGAACAGAACCAATTTTCTTGCTAAATAATTTTTTTTATTTTTCTGCACAAATATTTCATTGTTGAATATATATGCTGCTAGGCTAATCAAAAGTAAAAAGTCGATAGAATTTGTCATAAGCTGAAGACGAAAAACGCCCGTATCAAACTGTCATGTGTTTATGTCAAAACGTTAATTTCTTAGCTGTCAATCCCCATTGCAAATGTCCGAATTAGACTTATCGTTTCTGCTTATCTCACTTGATTTTCCATGGTCTTGAAATAAGGCGCTAAAAATGACGTTTTTGTCATCATTGTCAGTTTTGGTATGCTTTATTTGAAGTTTTACCAAACATTATGAGTTGCTTGGATAATAAACCAAATGAAAACAAGGACATTTGGATGGACCTTCAACAGCGTATATACGGAAATACATTATGAAAAATGGTGAGCTTTTCAATTGCGAAATAGCCGAGAATTCTGGATAGGGGGAAGAGGGTACTTAAATTTATTCATCTTCACTACCACAGAACCCGTTTTCACTTTCTCCCTTCCGCAGGGTTGCCGCTTTGACGGTGATTGTATTTGGCTAGCAGATGAGGACTAGCAGTGAGGACTGGTTGAAGGTTGCAAACTGTGAGAATGTTTTCCCTGACAATATCAAACAAGTAAGCATGGCTTCTGAAATGGGAACTTTCAAGACTGCAAAAATAAAATCCGAAGGGTGCAAAAGACAAGATATCTAGACCTAGCTTTAGATGAGAGCTCGTCTCTACCCGAAAACCTGGAGATAGATGACTTTGAAAGGATCCTGTTATTAACTCTAAAGTCAAACGCCCTCGAGCAAATCTACTTCTAAAGCTACGCAATAGAGAAAATCTTGGGCACTATTCCAGAGAATACTGTTACCAAAATGTTTTTACAAGTGGAGATTAAAAGATTAAAGGTAAACAGTGGCTTCAAAGTTCATCATCGCGTAACTAAAAATTCTACAAGGTGGCTGATATTCATAACCAGCTTGAAGTGGCCGCGTCAAAATAAGAAGGTAGCAAGAATGGAAGATTGCAGTCCAAAATCGGCGATCAAAATCCAGAAATAACGAGATATCAATGCCTGGAAGCAAATATTTTCGAAAGGCGGCACCACGGGAGGACTGGACTGGGGGACCGGGGGACTGGGGAGGACTGGGGGAACTGGGGAGGACTTGGGAGGACTGGGGAGGACGTGTCCTCATTACCGAGTGATTATTTGTCAAATCCGAGGAGAAAATAATAGACGGGGACAGATGACGTGACCGATTTCTGAACTGATGTACACTCTTTTTTTATAAGAACACTTCTATAAGAACGCGAGCCTCAAAACTGGCCAAAAATTAAGAATAAATTAAGAACAAGCTGAGACTGAGCTACTGTAAAATGAGATTTTGAACAACGTTTTATCTCAAAAATGAGGATTTTAGCCATATGTGGATGCTTTTTTCGGTTAATATTCAAACATGGCGGTAAATAAAGGTTGTCTCACGCAAAAGAGGCATGATCACCTCCCCAGAACGAAAAGCTAGAAATCGCACTGCTTATACCCTATAAATTTAAGAACAAATTAAGAACAATCCAGCCTCAGATTTTTAAAAAAATCAAGAACAATCACCCTGAACTCAAATTTACTGGTTCTTATAAAAAAAGAGTGTATAAAAAACTTTGACAAGTTATTTTATATATAACAAAAATTAAAATTTATGGATTGTAATTTCCCACTAACTAAAATTCATTTCTTTAGGCAAGGTTGCACAAAAGTTTTGGTTTTACAAAGGGCTGGGTTTTAATTGAAAAGGGAGTGGTCCTGAAAAATATCCCCCAGAACCCCTGTCATTCAATTTTCTTGGCAGCTGGCGGTGCCTCTGTAAATTGCTAGATATTCCAAACGAGCGAAGGACATAATTCATATCGCTGTATAAATTTTTTTGGCAAAACCTACTTTTCATCCTTGAATCAACAGCCGCGCAAAAATAACTGGAGCAAATTTTTGCTGTGGTTAATTTTTGTGACTCTGGCACCCAGGGTACCTAGTCTTTTGACCCAAAACAAATTATGTTGACCCAAAACTTAAAGAATAAACATTATCCCGACAACCAGACAACATATTGCATTGATTTTGAGAGCTTTCAATAAATTATAAATGGAATTTGAAGCCTAAATGAATTACCTATTAGCTAAGCTAATAAACTTCAATTGTTTTACTTATTAAAGTTATAGCCGAACAATAATTCTTAACGACAGATGGTAAAAAACAGACTAACCTATCTACTTTAGCCTGCGTGCAGAGTCAGGCTAATCTACTTCTGTTTTTAAAGGACAGGACATACCTCGATCAGCTGGTCGACACTCTGCAGTAGAATGGGCTGACGCGACACATCTTTTAATTTCCCAGACTCAAATTTAAACCTACAGAAAAAAATTTAGAATAAAACATGACGTCGTAGAATAGACCTATAGAGAGTCCACGTTATATCGGCAAAACATACACCGCAGAGCGTTGAGAAAAGTCGAGGGCCTAAAACCGAATGAAAAAAGGGTTTACTGGTGGTTCACTTCTGAATGTACTGCATTTTTGCAAAACGGGGGGGTGCTAAAACCCCCTAGCCCCCTGCTCCGCAGTGCCTTATATAGACTTTCTAAGTTGATGTCCTTAGGACACTAGTGAGGGCAAGTGGTGGAAAATCGCCCTCCTTGAGAGGTGGGGCAAGCGAAGAGAATTTTCCAAAGTCGCATTTAACGAAATAAAAACATCCTATACTCGAAGTGAATTTTTCAAGATATAACGGATTGAAAGGGGAGGGGGGTGTCGATGGCAAACAGCCCAAATTTTTCCCGCCCCTGGGTGGACATATTTTTTTGGTCATCGATAGCTTTGAGACTGACTAACTGGAAAGGGAAACAGGCTAACAGTTGAGTAGGCGATTAGTTAATTTTAGCTATCAGCAGGGAAAGAAAAACGGTAACACAATACAATCTAAATAAAGACAACGAAAATTGTTCTTTTTTGCGCGGGAAAATGGCAGGAAAGACAAAAAAAAATCAACTAGAAAATTATATCTAGAGTTGAAGTCCGTCTGGGTCATTAAAAAAATAATTAAGATACCGCATTTAACTGATTTCTAGTTGAATGTCTTTTAATTAAGTTCGGACACTTGTGGCAACTGATTCACTTCCAAATCGTCTGTTGCAAACCGACAAAGAATGCCATATCAACTTAAAGTTGATGTCCAGACGATTTCGGCGCAGACATAATGATAAACATCGCAACAAGATTGAAAGGGGCAATAATGGCGCGCTCTGTACGTTAATCAACGAGGCCAGACTATGAAACCAAACAAGCTGTGGGCAAAAGTGTCAGCCAACGAAGTAATTGACAGTCTAATGCGGTGGATCGATTTGGTCTGCGGAGCAGAGCTGGCGACACAGGGTTAATTATACGGGGCAAAGTCGGCTAAAGGGCAGTCGCGTGCCAGATATGAATTTACACAAGACCAGAGCCGAATAAAATATTCATTTAGAGGCTATCAAAATTCAATTTTTTAACCAATTTCTTTTTTCGTGAGGTCACATTCTACGAAGAAGTTCTTCGATGAGGAAAAACACTAAGAAAATGATAAGATATGATTTTCTGACTGTACGTATCAACAACAAGATTTAAATCAACTTCTTACGATCTCAGAACTACTTTTTACAGCTTCATTGAAAAATGGGTATATTCAGAACGTAAAAACCCTTCAAATTGGTATACCTTGTGAAGGCTACAAGGCGTCCATGATAGTCAATTCTAAAGTTTGCTTCCCAATGTTTTATTGAGTTTTTAAATCATGATCACAAATGTATACAAGGGCGTGTCGTTGAAAGGGGGATGGGAGGGGGAGTGACACCCCCTCCATTTTTCAAAAATTCCATTGGAAAGAGGGGCGTATCAGGGTAGGAGATTTTTTAGAACTCTAGAATAGGATAGGAATAGGATTTCTTAGGAATCTTTGAAGAAATCTTTCTCGAAAAATGGATTTTTTCAAAGGGGTAGGACGTTTTCATGGAGTGCCATCACGTGAATGACTTTCTTGTTCCAGTCTTCAAGTAAATTGCGGACACAGAGTGAATAGTGTAATACCATCCAGATTGTTTAGAATTTTGGTCGCTTATATCTGATAATATTAGAACAAACTAAATTTTTCTTCCGAGAACACCTAGCTATAAGAAGATAGGACTAGCAACGATACTACAATTAGTGGCGTATCTGGACCTTCCAAACCAGGGGGTGGTGTTAGGTGGAAGAAGTTTTTTATGCAAAGAACAATTTATTGACCAGGATATATATGAAAACAATTCTGTTTCTATTTTGCCAACCATTAGATGATTTCATCAACTAACTAACATGTCTAGTGAGGCAAACTGAGGGTGTCGCAACAACCACCTCCCCCCTCCCTGTACCACTTGTCGTCAAATATGCCACTGATATAGATAAGTCAGAATAAACTTGATACATCGGTTTGGATGAGCTCAGAAGACATATCATTAAATATTTCATAAATTATTAAGCCTTAACGATGTGCGATTCCGGACGATTAATTGCTGATTCTGGTGAGCTCATTGGCGGAGGAAAGGTCACGAGTCCCTTACTCGCAATAATTAAATTTCAAGCGATTATTTTAAATCGTTGTCTAGTAAAAGGAGGAAAATGAAACATGCTTTTTCATGTTGAATAATGAGCTGTGGCGAAACGCAGGGAAAAGAAACAGCGAAAGGTGGCTCAAGAATTTGAAGAGTGGTAGGACGCCGAGCAAAATCACAGTTCTTAAGCTTTCACGGTATTCTGTCACTGTTGTCTGGTCAAAAATGAAAAGCGTAGCAATCCTTGGCGACCTGACATTACCAAGTATCTTATATCAAAGCTTCTAATCCAAAGCTGGCAAAACCATGCATGACTCACTAAGCAGAGGCAATGTGGTTTAAGGTTCATTACAATCTACTTCTTTTCAATTGAGCTTTTTCCATGAACGTTTTTAATTCACTTTCGTATGTAGATTGTTATCTAGCACGTTATCAAACTAGTGGATAAAAGTCTTGTGGATAAAGGCGGGAAATTTGATTGTATCTTAATGGCGCCCAACGTGTACATAAAGGCTGCATGAAATGCACGAAGAGCATAATTGTTCCTTTGATTGCGAAGGAAACACATAAAATAAAGGAAGAAAAAGGAAAAGATTCCGGCTGGCATTGATTCAAGACCGATCCCCATTCATTCAAGACCGGTCCGCATCTATTCAAGTGCGGTAATGCTTCAATACTGACTGTAGTCCAATCGGTCTGAGAATTGAGTTGCAGCGACAATATTGTGTACTATGCGAAGTGATATTGCACACCAAAGAGGTGCAACTCTGTTTTATACTTATCGTTGAGGACAACAGATGTGGGAGAGCATAGCTGCAAGTAATTTATTCTTAAATGGAATAAAAGCCATAGGATAAATCATCATAATCTTGCCTTTAGCAAGGCGAGCCCCCCCCCCCCAAAAAAAGGTTTACCATGCCAGCCCGATAAAATGTAAACTTAATCCCTGACATCCATATCTGAAAATTCCAACCAGAACGAGAGGGTGAGGAATTGCCTGGGCATTATAGGAATATCCTTTTGGGCTGGTGAAATTTGTTTCAATTAGGGAGCCGAACACAGGCTGGGAAACATGAAGGAAAAAGGTTGTCAAATAAAAGAATGGGAAACAAAATGTGCTGTTACTTTTAAACTGTTGGATATAAAGAATTGAATTGCAATGTGGTACTCTAGATTACCTGGATTGTTTTCAATTTAGTGCAATACCAAGAAAGGGTAGACTTACTCCATGAGCCTCTGTTTCGCTACTGCCTCACTTTACTGACGCTACAACAGAAACTCATAATCCACAGAGACTCTGTTTTAGCGTCCGTCAAGTGAGGCAGTAGCGAAACAGAGGCTCGTGGAGTAAGTCTAAAGAAAGGGGCCAAAGTTGTCGGATTTGCGCGAACGAATGTAGAGGTTTAATACAGAAGTAGCATTTTCCATTTGATAATATAAAAAGGTTTTAAAGGATCCCACCTCAATTCTTCTGCATCTCTCATAAGATCAACCTGTGTGGTTCTTGACTGGAGTATTCTCGCTGACTGCACTGTGTTCTGTTTTAATGATTCCAGTATTTCTTTGGGTTTGAAGTCTTCAAGTAGTTCCTTACGATGAAAAAGATACAAAATATAAATAAGACATCCTTTTTAATAAGAAACCGAACCCTCATATGACAAAAAATAGGGAACCATAGCACCGCATTGCCCCCACCCAAAGAAACTGCTCGAAAATAATTCTTTAAAAGATGGAATAGAAATAGTTTTTTGAAATTTAGGCAGCATTTTCAGTTCAATAGTTCAATTACAAATACAGATTATAAAAGGAAGAGCTCTTTGCGACTGAATAAGTGTTCTCTTTCAAGACTTTTAGAACTAGCATCAAGAAAAAAAAAGTGAGTACTGACTCCGTGCTTAGTTTCAAATTAAAAATGCACGTTATATGTAAAACGAGGCAGATTGAATAGGGTTCGTGCTGATGGAAGATTTAAGACAATCAATGAAGTAAACGGCGTTCACAGGAATACAAACACAAACTTGAAATCAAATATTTGAAGTATAAAAAGAGCGACCTTTAGAAACATACGGATTCAAATACATAGAATATTCTCAGATATAAGAGCCAGGTTCCAATACAAGTAACAAATTACATGAAATAATTAAATAATAAAGAATAAAATGAAATCATTCTTAATGCTTTGATGACGATTTTTGTCTGATGAGGATTTAACTTCAAATGTAAAAGATACTTTTTGAACATTAAATTTTTACCATTTGATTTTCAAAGCATTGTTTATCTTCGTTTCGCATAGAAAAACGACAGATAAAAAAAGACTTGAAAAAAGAGCGTGTGTTTAGAAATGGGTCCATGGTTAAAATATGTCTCTGCCACAAAACATCAACGTTCAATACTTTCCTTGATTTTTTATCTTATAAACCTCCAAAAATAGAGGTGGCATCACAACCATCGATTATTTAAAAATGGTTTGAAAAAATATCAGGGTGATACAGAAATCGCCACCAATGGATTGAATTTGAGACCAGCCCATTCTCAAACTAGAAGAAAGAATTTCCCTGCCTACTGAGACTCTCGATGGTCCCAAATGGCCAATTACGAACGATGACCATTCACTGAAAACATTAAGTTTATTGAATAACCTAATGACAGTAACTTTTTAAAGGCCAAATCAAGTTACAGTTTCAATGGTTTGGTTCCTTCAATTATCAAATTAAGCAATATAGATAAGTCTAATTAATAACAGTGGACGCCAAACGGTGGGATGTGGTTAAACTTTCTACTGTTCGAAGACGTGAGTATCAGCGCGTGGTTTATAGAAACATGTCTCTTGGTCCTATCCCATCTGGTTTGCTGAAATTAAAAATAAAATGTGCCTTATTTACCTCTAGGCTGAGGCTTTCTAAGACGCCTTTGGCTGCTTTAAGAGAAACCTGTCTAATGGTTTTTACGAGAAAACAGTCTTCTTAATATATTAATCGATGCATTAATACCCTCGTCTCATTTGTGTTTAATTTTAGCGTTGAACAGCCGAAAATGTAGGAGATTATATGAAATGTAGGATAACATTGTAATGAAAATAACTGTTGCATTCATCATTTAGTATTCATGGACCATATAGTTATCTATTCCGTTTAGGCAGAGCTATACACCCCTTGGTGTATAGAACAGGACGGTCCTCAAGTTTCAACTTATTGGAGAGGTGCAAAAGCTGCGATCTCCTTTGATCGGTTAAATTTAACAGACCTATTTATAGACTATCAATAAGCTGTGGTTTGAGAATAAAATACATGGGTAAAGTTGGTGAGAAAGTTTGGCTCCGTATAATCATTAGGAATAGATATGCCTTGTTCTTTATAGTACAAAGCTTTTTTTAATAAACGGGTTGTGGTGTCTATAAGACTAAAACGTGATGCCCTATGTTGCTTTTCTCGACAGTCAATAACTTTTAATATAACAAATTAAACATTGGTCAAACAAATTCTTCTGATTCGCACTTCCTGGTGCTTCAGCATTTCTGACGTTTTCGGGATAAGCTTACAATAACAACAAGACTTATTTCTCATAAAAAAGATATATCATTTTGGTAAAAGATATACTTCTTTGTTGACATCTCTACCAGTTCTCGGTTACAAATAGGCACAATGGCAAAATATTTCAAACAAAATACATCTTCACCCGAATATATATTGCTCAATTGGAGAATATGGGAAAGGGCCCGGGTGACCTATAGCAAAGCTTAGCGAGGGAAAGGAGGGACAGGCGAAGAAAAGAGGGTGAGGTAAAGCATTTGATTATGGCTTTGACAAAAGAGAGGATAAAAGAGTTCGGGGAGCAGGAAGAGGCTAAAGTATTCTTAGAAAGCGTCTCATCGTTCACACGCTCTTAGAAGGGAAGAGATTCAAATAAAAATTTTTTAGGAAAAAGTGCTTTGGAAATCATAATGTCAGTCCTATTGTTCAATTGCAAAATGTCTTGCCTTTAGTGTTTTCAGTCGTTCTTTCGGGTCGTTACGCAAAATGCAGTTCTAGCAACAGGCCCTTTTGCTACGACTTGTGCCGAGAAAACATAAGAATAACAAACTTTAGTCATCCTCACCTCAAGTTTAGTCCATAACTGATCCTTCAAGCGACGTTCATCCTCGTCACTAGGAAACAAAATATAAACATCAGCTCAACAAATTAAATCTCTGATTATGAAACTCTTCTAACGCACATCTGGTCTTCAAAGTAAAGTGTTTCTAATGTTTTCTTAATTCATGTAGATATTGAGTTTATTCAAGAGCTAAACCTGCGCAAACAGCTGTCTGCAACGATGCTAGGCCCACGAACTTAATCGAACACTACAACAGTTAATCGTTCGTTCTCATTTATATGGAATGAACATTCATTTTGAACTGTATAAGTTATTCAAAGCCTTTATCAATATAAATGCAAAGAGGTTTCTATCTGAGAGAATTTGTTGATTTTCAGTTACAGATGATTTTAAGTTTAAGTCCTTTGACTGCAGGGACCCGCGATATGAGAATCGTTTGCAGTTTTGGCACTCCTTCGACAGCCTAATAGCCCTTGAAAATGAAGAAGTCACATTGGTCTTGTCATATTCAAGATTCTAGTTCTGGTAGAAAATGATGTGTGTTAGAAAAAACATCCCGAGTATCTTTAAGGTTGGAAGCTAAATCTTCAATTGAGATGATCATTTCAACGTGGAACAAAATCAGGGAGAAAATTTTTTGATAACTAGGCAGAGACTGCTCTCTAAAAAAACGAGAGTTATTGTTTTTTTAACTGACTTCGAAATCTTTCAACTAAACTGCAACATCTCCGTGAAAACATCAAACTACATAAGGACCGAAGGCAGTTAAAAAGGACAATGTTATCATCACAGCTCACTACCGCACATTACTTTCTTTGGCAACAGTTGAGCCTCGGTTTCTCGAAGAGATAAGAGACCAGAGAACTAGCATGATGATGCACAGGTTTGAAAAACCAACTGTAGTTGTTGGGAAGATGAGCGAGCGAGTCTTCAATGTGCGAGGCAAGGCCTCCTTTTGAAGTCAAAGACACTGCGTAATAATGACTAAGTTCCATACGCGTGCTCTTTGAGTCTGTGACCGGGTCTTGCCTCGCTCATTTAATGATTCTACTCCTCTTGTTCATCTTACCAACGACTTGGGTATTTTCTTGCTAAATAAAAAAAAGACAGGCACGGCGCCACTGTTCGCGGGAGGGGGGGGGGTGCTGTGGCTGAAGCCCCCCTTTTTCAGAGATCAAAATTTTTCTACCGTCCTTTCTATTATTTTTAAAACAGAGAATGAAATCGAAAAAAAGAACAAAGTGTTTATATACTGCTTGATTTTATTTGATCTATTTACTAAGCTATTGAGGTATATTTATCATTTGTCTTTTATTTGCATCAATTCAGTAAATAACTCTCGTTGCAATGTCATTTTTTATGTTTGATTTGATTTGATTTATGTGCAATCATGGCCTACTGAAAATACTCGAGAAAAAGAAGATGCACATGTGTGTTCAGGAAGTAAAATTATCTCAGTCAATTCAACTGGAGATGCATTTTTAGCCATTCTAGAAGGCCCGATTTCAAAATGTCACTAAATTTGATTATTAGCCCTCCCAGGTTCAATTTCGTGGTGCCGTCTTTGAAACCAGTCCCAGCTCCGTTCTAGTACTAGCAGACTTCCTTGATAACTAGCTTGATGTGCATTCACAAATTTCTCCACCGCAAACTTAGATTAATTATCGAAATACAAGTATAACTTGCATCACTATCAAAAGTCAACCTCGTATCCAAGGTTGCTAGCTTGTCGAAAGATGCTGCTTACTCCAATGATATAGAAGTGCAATTGACTTACTCCCCTCCAAACTTTTCGGCCTAGACCAATATGTACATGCGCAGTTAGGTACTTCAAGATGCTTAGTTCTGTTGCGAACTGTGAATGTTTTTCGTCTTATTAGGGTTTATTTGGATTTGTTATAGGATCAAAAAGCAAATCCATCAAAGAGCGCTAGAACAGATATCTTATTAGGCTAATCTCGTAGTCTTAATATTATCGCGATGGAGATAACTTAATCAAATTAAAGCACTTAAATGCAATTCTAGCTGCATCCTTTTAAATTGTCTACATTAACAATATGTCTGGAAATGTCGAAAAAACAGGAGCTTGCTGGTATTTTTTTTCTTTCTGGGGAGAGTTATACAAGGGACACCGGCGCACATATTTATACTGGGAGCCTCTAGACAAGGGAGACTCTTATGGCAGTTTGACACCATTATCTTGAAACCACAGCCTCGGTATCATACTTCAGCGTAAAATGGAGGCCACGGCCCCCTCAGCCCACCCACCCCCCAGCTCAAGTATGCCTGTAAACAGTTGTTAAAAATCCTCGACCTCTTTCTTTTATTTGTCATTTATTGATCTTCAACCGTCTACAAACATACTACAACTAAAAAGAATTGCTAAAAATTCAGAATAAGCAAGAAACGCAACCCAAGACTATGTTGGAAATGTCAAAATACATAATACTTATTAATATTAATATCATTTATTTTTTTAACTTTACTTAAAATCTAAAATCAAACCACAAGCTTGCCTACTTAAAATCTAACAAATGACAGGCTTTTTGTACAGACTCTTCTGGGCAGGGGTGCAGATTATTGGGGTGTTTTGGGTAATACACCCCAAAAGTCTGTTTACAACGAGATAATGATTTTCCAGATTACAGCTAATGGATAGTTATCTTTCTTTGCTAGAATTGATCTCGGAGATTGGGTCCATTCTCGTTTTAAGTCACACCCTTTCTACAGTTATTGTTATTAGCGCTCTTGCTTCTATGACAATTTTTTAATATGACAATTTTTTAACAACACATCCCTTTTCAAGGACCTTTGACTAGGATGCTGGCTCTATTTTCCAGACTAATCTAACTGTTTTTCCTATTAGATTTA
Source organism: Rhopilema esculentum (assembly GCF_057945365.1). Lineage (NCBI taxonomy): Eukaryota > Metazoa > Cnidaria > Scyphozoa > Rhizostomeae > Rhizostomatidae > Rhopilema > Rhopilema esculentum. Next base: position 1,593,856 of record NW_028300845.1, read on the forward strand.
TTTTCTTAACTAATCAACCACAGTCAACAGGGTACGTTGTTTGTTTGCTGTTGACAACAATAATCGAAAATAATTGGTGCTTTTACTTATTATAGACTTTGAACAAACTAATGTTTTCTTAGCGTTTTTCATGTTTTGGTCTTTAGGTATAGGCATAGAAATAGGTATAGGTTGATTACATCATACTTCTTTGAATTGATTACTTCCTTTTTGCGAAGAAATTCTTATTAATCTCAACAAAACCTTGATTCAATCTAGACGGTATGGCTGCACCTTACAGGCGGCTCCAGCCTGGGATAAGTGGGGGGGGGGGGTGGACAAAAGGTGTGTTGTGGGCCACACCCTGTTTGAAACATGTTTGAAACGTTTGAAACATCACAAGAGGCTCAAGTGACTCCGCCGGACTCCGCCACTGCTGCACCTAGAGAATCACATGGCCGGCGCCACAATGGGGGCTAGGGGGCTTCAGCCCCCCCCACTTTTTTGCAAATAGTGTTTTCTAAGGAAGGTAAAAAGAATGAAAAAACAGAAATAGAAGAAACAACTAGTGCGATAAGTCCTGTTTTTGCTCAATTTCCATGAAGAGGTCTATGGGGCCATATAAAGTAATAAATTCCACTTTAAGACTGGAATTAATCAAACGTACTAAAAGCGTGCTTAAAAAGTAGCAAAATGTTTTAAACGATTGCAAGAGAATGACTGCAAGAAATATTCTGATCTCTTATTTTAAGGTAATTTCAAGGGAAACATTTTCTGCTCGCTTCGCTCGCAGAAAAGCCTCTACTTGCTTTCAGGAATTCCTAAGGCCTCCCTAAACTTCTCGCCGACCCTTCCAATGTACAGCTAACATAACGATTGCCCCATAAAATCAAAGACATATAAAAGTTATTCAGTCTAATGAAGCTATCAACTCGAGCCCCTCCCCTTTGAATTTCTTCGCGCCACCCCTGGAATCCTACTGATACCTGTGCGCTTAGACATTATTTAAAAACTTTTACTGATTCATTCATTTGCAAAGCTTCAAAACACTCTGACGTCAACTCTCAGTTACCTCTGCAGGCAGCGGTATCTTGAAGACCGCCAACGAAGAAAATAGAATAACACAAAGCATCTTGTTTCGAGGTGGTCGGCCTCTTGTAGGTAGAAAATAAAAAACAATGAACATACAAACCTTTTTTACAGCAATATCCATATCATAAATAAATTAGGTAACGATGTCATACAACTCTATTTTTAGAATTTTTGGAAGATATTCCAGTAATCGGAATAAACACTGTTGTGAAGGAGAAAGATACAGTTCATCCTTTCACTCGTGCCCCGACTATCAAGCCTGGGCACAAGTGAAAGGATTAACCCTACAAACACTACAAAGTAGATCTGAATGTGACAAGGCAGTTCTATCTCGAATTTGATAAGTTATTGCTCTATACGTTCCAGAAGTGGATATTTTTCAAAACGATTCAATTTAATGATGTCAACGAAAGCAGGATTACATCGTGCAAACTAATTAATTTGTGCTGTAGCTAACTTTAATTATCAAATCTCAGCCAAACCACATTAACAGCCCGACATTTCTTAGCCATAGTTATTTGGCTAAGAAAGTTAAAGTTATTTGAAAATGTTCTCCAACACTAAATGTTTCAAATTGAGCAATTTTGAAAGTAGATTTGCTGAGGTAATATTATAGTCGAAAACAAGAAATCTACTGGAACTTGAGAAAGCTTTTTGTTTTTCTACTTTAGCATTCGATTCTTTGATGTGCTGTGCAAATGACTTTAAAAAATGACTAAAATCCCATTAATAAATCATAATAAAGGGTAAATTCAAAAATGTCTATTTTCTGCCTGATGAGCTGTGTTTTTTTAGAACCACAGTTAACTCGAATGTTAGAAATCCTGTCAAAACCTTTTCCTAGATACGGAGTCCAGAGAAGTGTCTATTCTTTTCCTTTATGTCAAGACGAACAAGAAAAAGCTTTTCAATCAGGGGGCAACCTTCTTGGAGTCAAAGAGCATTCGCATGGATCGAAGTCATTATCACGTATGCTCTTTGACCCCAGGAAGGAAGGTTGCCTCACATTTAAAGATTTTCGCGCGCTTGTCTCACCAAAAATTTCGGATAACCCTTTTGAGCTCCGAATATTTTCGCGCGCTTGTCTCACCAAAAATTTCGGATAACCCTTTTGAGCTCCAAATATCTAACCTGTTTTCCAGATCCTTTGATTGAAAGCAGAGGTAGAGAAACCTCATTGGACAGACCTCTTCATTCAAGTTAGGGATCTGGATCACAGGCTGCGAAATCTTCCACGATGAAAATAATTAACCAAAGGTGGTTTTGGGCGTGGCAGTTCGGTTGCGGTTGTTTGCGAAAACTCAAGCCAGAAAAATATTCTTACCTGGTTCTCTCATTAACCTCTTGCAGTAATTGTTTCTTCTTGAGGACAATTATTTGCTCACAAGCATGACGGATCTTCCTCTAAAAAGTTGTAAATAACTATTAACAGGCATCTCTAACTAATTCTATTCAATTTTCACTGAATAATTCACAAAATTCTATAAGCAAATAGGTCCAATTTCAAGAGAAGGCAACTGTTTCACCATGCTATCCGGTATAAGAAATTTTCATACTAATTCAACTACAAAGCTCTAAAAATCTAAAAACCATATCGTTTTAGACATATCCTGCCTTTTTCAAAACAGTCATCTTTGAAAATGGCTTTGAAAAAGCAAACATTTTACAACATGTTAGAAGTTTTTTCGTCTGACCCTCCTCAGAGTGATGTTTTATCCTCTAAGGAGTGACAGACGAAAAAGCTTTTAGTATGTTGTAAAATGTTTGCTTTTTTCAAAGCTACTTTCGAATTTTGTATCGTCGAAAAATTGTTTGCAGTCATCTTTCTGCCTCCATTCTTATCTGATATGAACTTTGTATTGTAATAAAGCGGTAAAATGATGAGGTAAAATGAAAAACATTCTTTTTGCGTTAACTTATTCTTTCTATCAAAATTTATGAACAAGGTGAAAACAACATTAATCAATGTGTACAACTCAGGTCTTTTTTGGCAATATCTAAGCCAATTTGCGACATCTTTCATTGATTTTGCACATTTCGATGTATTTCATGCCGTAGTCAAAGTAAAAGAAATCTGAAAAACATTTTGTGACGTAATCAGTTTGCCATTCTTCTACTCGACAAACAATTTTTGAAGCAATAACTTCTCAAAGTTTATCGTGTATAGAATAAAGTGATTTTAAGTATGAACTAAAAATAATCTTGAAAGTAAGTCACTCCGTGTCAGTGGATGGAAAGTTCTAAAATTGGAACCTCATCCAGTTATTGATCTAGCTCAAGATAGATTAGATGCCCAGTATATACTGCATGACTCATGTTCTATATAAATAGAAACTTTCAGCGACACGCCCAATGTTTTCCAAAGCACTTATTTGTAAGGCTGAGCCTTAAAAGCCTGATGAGTAAGCAGCTCAGGAAAAGTATACCTTGGTTTAACGGGATTCAATGGACAATGCTGTTGATTAAACATGGAGTATCTAACAGGTTTCTTTCAAGTACAAAAAACTACAATCAAATGATTCATAAAATCCATCATTAAAAGGAACACAGTTATTTATACAATCTTATCATGAATAAATTGATTTTTTGACAAAGCTTGCCGAGCAGGGCATTAACGTACTTATAATGCACCATTAATGAAATAAGAGCCACCCTTTGATACGTCAAAAGCTTTGCGCTTTGGGAGGGGTCAATCGTTTCAGACAGTTGATAACAATAGTGTATTGAGCTAACGATAGATCTAAAAATTCCGTTTGCAACCAAACAATAACCACATTGAGATGAGAAATAAACATGTATTTCAATCACTTGATCGCCGTCAATTGGATATTGATGCTTAGAAGGTTGAATCTAAAGAGAAAAAACCAAACAAAATGTCTGCTTCTTGCAGTGAGGACTGAGCCTCGCGTCTTCCTGAAATGCCGTTTTGACTGAGGGACAAATAAATCCACAAGAATCTCGTACATCTTTGGTGGAATAGAATATCCTATTGTTTTATCTGAAAATCCCTGGAAATCCTTTTGTTTTTATGGATATTTCATGCACGATCCGTCGCGAGGGAGGGAGTAAGCACGTGACATAGACCTGCAACTTGTTTACTTGGTGAATACGGTTGCGAAAGCTAATTTGATTAGCGGGAAAATTACACACATTGGTTGAATTGAATTTTCTCTCTTCAAATTTAGAGGCCTGTTAGAAACCCTTAGTTAGTGTATCCTGGGCATACGAGACTAGCCTATTTCCCAAATAACTTTGAATTAATTGACAAATGCTTGAAAATATAATAACAAAACAGATAGCCGATGATCAAAGCTATAAATAGCTACAAAAACTGGATTTTAATCATGCTGAAATCATGCAGGAATCAAATATGTTTCAAGATTGATATAATGAGCACACTGCGTCGAGGGATAAGTCATCTCAAATCATACTTACTCCTTAAACTATGGGTTTAACATTAACTGCTTTGGAAGCTGTTTCCAAATCCTATCAAAATTTGCAATTCGTTTCATCTTGAAAGCGATAAATCACGTAAAATGCTTTTATACTGTATAACCCTTTTGAGTTACCAAAAAATATAGGTCTTAATCTGCTGACAATAAAAGGATTAAAAACATCTATTGTAAAAATCTAGTTTGAGTAGTTGAAAAACACTGTAGAATTATCGTTCAATAAGTATGTCAATATTTGAGCTCTACAATGACAGAAAAGAGATTTTGAGCTTACATTTACTCTATTTGGAATAAAAGGTTTGATTAATTATGAAAGATGGGATAATGCTCAAGTGAAATCATCTTTGCGAATGTCAAATCAATTGTGGGTGGATTATTATAAGTAAAAGTAATATTAAATTCCACGAAGGATGTATTCACAAAGGTTGGAGCAGTGCCACAAAGCATTTCATCGTGGCTATAGAAATGATGCCAAAAAACAGCAAAAAACTTTTATTAGTCTACAGAAAGGCTTTCTCAGCCTGATTGAGGCATCTGTCAATGAACTGTTAGCCAATCAGTAAGCGTGATACCACTCGGACGCTTATGATTGGCCATACATTGATTGATAGGTGGCTTAGGTCATTTCAGTGTGTGTCGCTTGCCTTTATGTAGGTTTCATTAAAAGGCAGTTTGTTTCTACAAGAAATATAATACCGGTTTGATTCGATTCGGCTTTGCTTGGTCTGAACTAATCGACGCACAAGTAGCTTGGTGTAAGCCAATCAAATAGCAAAAAAGCTGTAGTAATGTCATCCGGTTTTAAACATCGTGGATACAGCTTAATCCCTTATTTTTGCCCCAAACACCTCAGTTTTGACATGGTCATGACCCCCCGCTTATTTGAATCCTCTTAGCCCCTTCAGTCCCAATGTCATAATTCTTAAGGTGGTTAGAAAATACCTTTATTTCATAACTTACTTCACAGGCTGGCTCAAGGTCTGCACTTCTGTGTGGCTGATCATTGGATCCTTGAAGCTTGCTAAAATATGTTTTTTCTTTTGTGTCCCTAAAAAGGCAAATTCGATTTGAGAAATGTTTCAAATCCACGTATTCCTTTGATCAGGTCAAGAAAAAAGCTTATCCTTCCATCGGACAGTACCATTAGATGTTAAACCCTCCTGAGCAAAACATTAAAAGAGCGTGGTTTGGGTGTGGTACTTAAGATGCTTTCGTTTCAATGGTCTTCTTTACAGTTACATATGTTTGAAAGCATTGATCAAAATATAATCTTCTAAGTATGGAAGGCAATAAATGAACTGCTGAGGAACTGCCGAAAAAGAGAACAAGATGCTAAATCAGCTGATTCCGTAACTTCGCTGTGACTGATAAGTGCATTTATCTGTGAATAATAAAATATGATGAAATGAAGAATTATCAAGAAAATTATCTAAAATATAACTATACACTGCAGTGATGAGCTAAACTAGCAAATCACTTTCAAACTTAATGAAGAGACTGTCAGTAGTAGTTTAATACACAAATACACATTGCAATCTTTTCCATCGACTCATCAAATTGCTTATCTTTCTGCATAGTATTTGCATGTTTTGCCTATCGTTTTATATCCGTACGCACTTAATAAAATCTTCGATCCGTGCAAGCAACTTAGAACGGTTCCAGTTTTCCTTAATAACCTCTCAGTTCTTAACAAAGTGTGAATATTTTTGCAGTAAAAATCTTTTTATATCATTCAGATCGGGACGGATCGATTCGTTTTTCACGGAAAGCATAACAACATTTTTGCTCTGTTTCCTTTGCGAAGTTAAAGCTATTCTTGAAGTGAAACCTTTTCCTGAAGTTAGAATCCCTTTTTCATATACGCTTTTTATGCAACTCATTGCAAGTAATGAGCCTTAAGTTGAAATTCAATTATATCCTCGATCATATTGTCAATGCTTGATAATAAAAAATACAAACAAGATAATGAATAAGAACGTTGGCGTACTGTTCCTTGCAAAACCCCGCAGAGGCTATTGTGACGATAGGCGAAAGTAGCCTTAATTACGAAATAACACCACACTTATCAAAAATTCAACTTTAACTCCCTATAATAACATTACAATTAGCCTGAATTCATCTATTTCCGGAGACAATATGGCTTAAGAGGCAAACATGCTGATTCATCTAACTTCTGTTTAGTAGTTTAATCTTGTTTGATTGAATTATCGTCATTACTGTTAAGACATTTACGAATTAATGTCCTTTAATTATTTGTATTTTAGTGACTTGATCCTTTCTATGATATCTATAATCCACGCAGCAAGTGATCGCGTACTACGTCAAAACATCACTTTCAACAATGAAGAAAAATATTTGCTCCTGAAAATAATGTCTTTCATTAAAAAGTTAGGAGTGGGAATAGCCAGCAACAATTTCACTGACTTGCAGCTAAGGGATTTTATGAAAGTTTTTAGTCTTAAAGGCAATGCGATAAAGCTCTTTCATAGGTACTCAATACTATTTCTGACATGAACAAAGCAAAGCCGTGCCCTTCTGCCACGGCCTTTGAGAACAAAAGGTCGCTGCCTAATAGTTAGGGGCCTGGAGCACAGGCTAACAACATACTGCTAGACTCAATGGGACGCCTGAATGGGGATACGTGGCATTTGCCACTACATTTCTGTCTAGAAGATTTCCTGCATCCAACGCAAAATCATGGGGCTACCATCAAAGCTTCTACAGTGCAGTAATAACAAAACAAGTTCAACACCAACAGGGCATTGAAAAATAAAAATACCATGATATTAAAAACATAATGAGAAGAATAAAAGAGAAACGAGTCGCAACGCTCTGTGTTACGTGTTACCATGGAAAGGATTAAGCCAGTAAGGCAAAGCTAATTGCGTAATGAACAAAAGTAAGGATTCTTCTCTACCTAAATAGCTTCTAAAAGAGAAGAAAACCCATCTTGATAGCTACAACAAATATTTCTTTTTTGTACAAACAACCATTGACACATTAGGACAAACCTAACTTCCCAGCGTCAAAAAGGTCTGTCATGAATTGTTATGCAATTGTTACAAAAGATCTACATTTTAAGTTTAACTTATTCTATAAAATTTCTTACGGTGGAAGATATAATTACTTGCGATGACTTTTATATCTGCAGACAAGAAGGTTGCTGTTGCTTTAAGCTTTAATGAGAGCAAAGTATGAAGACAGAACTGACGAGGTTTTAAATGAGACTTGTTTTTTAAGTAAAATTTTGTAGGCCAAATTCTTCTTGTAGGAATCACGGGAGCTCAGAAAAGGAAAATATAATAGCTAAGTAGGAAATACGACGGCTTGAGAATGATGGCTCTCGTTTATGAAAAGGAATCGAATGAGGATGCAAAATCTTTAAAACTTAGAAAAAACTTAGAAAGCAGCAAATGACAGCTCTGACAATTCTGAACAGGGCCCAGACTTTGCTAGAATGATTGTTCAGAAAAAACGTTCTTTTATTGCCTGCCATAAATTGATGCCTTGGAACTTGTTGGTTTCTACAGAAGGTTTCGATTATTTGTTCGACAGAGAAGTACTTTTCGAACACTTTGCAGAAAAACAAAGAAGGAATATAAAAAACCCTATGAAATATTCACGTAATTGTTAATCTAAGAATACCTCTCCGGGAAGGCAGTTGGCTGACAAGATTTTCACTCCCTCTCTGTTCCATGAAGAGTGAAGCATTGTCTTCAGGAACGAATGGCACGCAAATGCCTTGAGGAGCCTTTTCCTATCAGTGGATGTTGTTGATCTCCGCGACAAAGGAACACTGTTATTTGGGAGGTGCACTGGGAGGTGCTTGGGTCAAAAATGGGTATGAGGTAGAAAAAGAGCACCAGAGAATGACTTGTTCTGACTCTCTAAAAATTCCATTGAATGAGAATCGTAGCCCTACAGGCGTTGCACTGCCAAGGTGCACGATTAGTGTTTCATTGGACAATTCACTAAAATATCATATGGTGAGTATGATGCTACCACGTCAAATGATCGATGCTTCAAATCATCGCTTATCCTTGCGCAAAGCTGGGTTAGAAAGACAACCTACACTTGCACGGTACCAACATTTCACTGAACAACACTTAAAAGACCAGACTTGACCGTACGTCTTAACCACTTTCGACTGTCTTTCTACAAAACATTGGACAACATTGAACCGAACCGAAAGTGTTGTTTATCAATATTGAACGTTTGTTCAGGCAACCATTCAACACATTTCAGCCAGGTATAAGGCAACAAAAGACCATTTCACCTACTATAAGTTAGACATGCCTTCCCTCCTTGTCACTAAGGTTGATCTGCAAATATGCCCAAAAAAACAACCAGAGCCAGGAAAGACATAGCCTTGTTTTTCTAAAGGGGCGTAACATTTAAACATTTCTTCGTCATATTGTCTCTAAACATATCTTGACAGCACCCCCTAACATTGTAAAAGCTTAACTCCAATTTTGTGTAGGTATACACAATTCTAGGGAGGTTTCCGAACAAAATTCAAGCTATCCAAAGAATATTTGATTTTTCTTTAAGCTCTCGGAGTCAAAAGGCTTATTCAACAAGCCACCAGACTATCGGAGTATCTTCAGTGGTGAATTAAAAGACCACCGTATGACTGGTTTATCATGGGCACATGTGTGAACCTTGAAGCAAAGTGTTAAACGAACGGGTAAGGCTGTGGTGGATCTAATTTGATTTATGTGGGTTATGTTGAAATTACAAAGGGATGTTTTTTGTGGGGCATGAGTGCAGGATATGTTCCGTGGATTAAATTACCATGTGTTTTGCTTTAAACAGCTTTTCGTAATTCTTCTTGACGCACCTTCATCAAATTTGGAAGATAGATGGGAGTAACATTTGTCCAAAGGGACGTCTAGCTTGAGTTTCTGCGAAGGAGCAATTAAAACAATCTACCTCGGAGCATTGAACAAATTTAGTAAAATAAAGGAAGGCGACAAAACAAAGTTTAGATGGTATAGTAGCAGATCTAATTCTGCGTTAATTTTGGGCAGGTTTCTTTAATTGCTTTGCGAGCCTTTGTCATTGCCTTATCATACATACAAAATCATACAAAAAATTCAAATCAATAGCATGAATAACATAAAAAGATTTACCTTCGAAGCTTCCTCCACTTTTCTAAGCGTGACTCGATCCTATTCGACAGTTCTTCAGAAATGAGACCATTTTCTCGCAAGCACAACGATCTTCCATTCAGTAGGACAATTTTCGCTTGTAGTTCGTCAATTTGTTTTCTGCTATGGCTGATTTTGGATTCTAGAAAACAGTTAAATCAAAATAAGATCTGGTGTAAAATTATGGGGGCTTTACAAGGTAGATTTTGATTTCAATTGAAAAACAAATATTCATCTACCATATTTCTACTTGCTACGAATGATTTAATTGTCAAAAAATAGCTGCTCAGAACCCTTTGATACTACAGGCAAGTGCGAGTTCTTTTTTAAAGAATCTCCAGGGGCTGACAAGGAAAATACCCCTTGCTCAAATAAATATATTACTTGAGTTTAATTCCAATTAAACATCATTTTTTAATTATCTACAAAACATGAATTGATAAGAAACAGAATTACGAAGAAAAAGAGAGAAAGGAAAAAATAATTGCAAAACACTATTTTGCGGTCATACTATGAATGTCATTTGCTAACGATGCTATTATTTAGTTCAGACTTTTATCCAGATTCAAGAAATTCCCATAACCCAGAATTCATGGCGGCCAAACGAATTATGACCAACACGAAGGCTAATAAAAGCACAAGAAAGTGTCACGCCCAAAGCCTATTCTGTTTTAATTTCTTTCTGAGAAAGGTTTTCAGAGCTTGATGATGTTGTCCGGAGGAAGGATGGGTATTTTTCTTTACTCCGGAGTTATTTCCAAAGTGCTATTGGGCATTTTGATACATATTTTGTATTTAAAATGTTTAAACTTGACTTTTCGAATTAAATAGCTGACAGATATTCAAAAAATATTTAGAAACCATTAACAACAAGAATCATTTAAATCATAGTTATTACCATGTTATAATGTTAACATAAAAATTATATTAAAAATTAGTCTTGAAAATTTCAGGCAAATAGCTGACGTGTCACAAGCCTCTGGCAAGAAAATTTATTGGCAATGGAAATTTCCTTCTGGTGTGTAATAAAGATTCCGTGACGTAAAAAGGATTACTTCTTACACAGCACCATTCAATTAGTAAGCTCGCCAAGAAGGTTGACACAACAGTACAAAATCTTCACAGTTTTTAACCCCCCCCCCCCCCCTCCCAATTACAATAATACTTATAACCTATATTGCATGGTTTTCGGTAATTATCTTGAAAGCTAGGGCACAAAATATTTTGAATTGTACGTAGGGTGGGTGGGGGGGGGGGCTTCAAATTATTTTACGTTGTGGTGCTATTGTACAAAGCAACATTGTAAGTTGCGGTGTTCCAACTATTCTTGTAAGGTTAATTGCATCTATCAGCAAAAAGGTAGCAGCAACTTCAGGCCAAATATGCATACCCCTACTTGTTAAGCTTAATCTCAAAACTTTTGTGAGAAATTTTTCAAATTTTCAGTGCTGAAAATTCTTAATATCTATGAGAATTGAGTACACAAAGATTCCGTAAAATTTCTAAAAACTTGGATAGTAGAAATTTGTAAAAATGCAGAAAAATGCAGGAGACAATTTAAAGATTAAATTATACAAATGTATAAAGGGGTTTAGACGCAAGTTGGAGAAAGAGGGGCCAATTGAAGACCCATAACAAAAGATCTTGCAAAAGAGCTCTACTGTTTTGCAAAAAATGCCAAGCCCTGTCTTGTCAACAGATAATATGAAATCTAACTTCAAACAGTAACATATCTATAACAGCATTTTACGACAATGATTTTTAAAAATGTTAAAATGTTCTTAACAATTCAGTGAAACTTTTATAGATATCACTATTGGAATTTTTCAAGCTTGCTTGGTAATTCATTTTCAAATAATCACGCTGGTTGCTGGTTCAGTGCAAATAAAAACACTTCATTTCTACTCTGAGTGTCATTAATTTCCACTAATTTTATTGTCAGGCTCAATTAACTGGTGTACTTATTGAATTTCAAATTAAGTTTCGATTAAGTTTCCACGGGCGCGTTTGTAGAATATTAAATCTATACTGAACCACGAAGAAATTGTTAGGAAAATGGCTTATAGAAACGAAATTCTATGCAAAAATGCACAAAAAACGTGCCCACTGGCACTGGTCGCAAGCTGGCCGAAAATACATAGGCTCGGCATGAGCAGTGACTCAAATCTTTATTCCATTCTGCTCAACGTATTGTCGACTTCTCAAAACATAGCAAGCCAAAATAAAAAGATTATTACGTATTGAACTGAAAACATAGCGTGACTTGGCAAAATAAACACAGGAAAATAGATTATGAAATCCTTAAAGAATTCCTGCTGGTTACTATGCATACGCTATATCACAAAGTGTTTATAAATTCTGATCCCTTCAACGCAACAAAGATAGATAAAGATGGCCATTGGCAATATGTCAAAATTAGCCCTTGTTCAACCATTCTCACGAAAGCGGTTTAACAGAAGGGATTATTCCGTACTTCTGTGCAAATTCTAGCACGGTTGATCATAGCTACGCCGAATAAAAGTTGCCACAAGGTCGCGACGGAGGAGTTCAACTGTGTCGACCTCTTGTTTCGTTTACGTGTAGGACCTCTATGATCTGTACACGTAGCCCTGAAGGGAACTGAAAAACCGTTCAGACTTACGGATCATGTTACTGTATCTAGTGTTCTTGGTTGAGAAACGAGTAATTGAAAAAATCATACTGTTATACATCTTCTGAAATTGTAAAAAAATAAAAGAAAGTGTCGAAACTTAGAAATTATGGCTGACTAGGTTGCCGAATTTATACGGTAAGGAAAATAGGGTTGTTATAATTCTTTTAGGTTCTGGAATTGACATTCGAAGATGGATTACTATCAAGACAACACAGTCCATACACAACGCAAAATATAATTCTTTAAAATTCTAAAAGCATCTAGGATATACCTTCTAAAGACCCTGTTATTTATCGCTTTAAAGAAATAGAATTTACTAGCTTTCACACGCTTCGTTTTCTGTTATTTTAATTTCTATACCCTTACATAAACGACTAACAAATTCTGAAATTAATATTGTCAATGGGTTTGAATCTTCAAGCCCTCGTCCTCTTCAAGTGCAAGCTTTAACAATTGCACCTTAGTAGATATCAATCTTTGAATAGCTAAATAATTTATATTTGAATAAAAAATAACTGCTACATGATAATTACGTCGTCATTACCAATTCAAAGAAACATCTGACCAATTTAATGTAAAAGCTCCATAACGGAACAAATTGTTTCCTTGTCATATCCATATGGAAGTAAACAGACGATAATTGGTCAAGTTCCGCTTTCAGTTGGAGAAGTCTTGACGAAATAGAAGACCAAATTTCATGTATGGTCCTGGATCTGAAAGTATTGCAAAACAGTGACGTATAGCAAAACAGAAACGCAATTTTCATTAACTCCAGCTGTTTGGTGACGCCAATAGAATTTGGCCTCGTTCATAAACAAGCTATAGCTTTTCAGAAATGTAGAAAATTCGATCAATTTTTCTATATTTACACTTTTTTCTTTTTATAAGAACAATTCTATAAGAACACGAGCCTCAAAATTGGTCAAAAGTTAAGAACAAATTAAGAACAAGCTGAGGCTGAGCTTCTGCAAAATGCAATTTTGAACAACTTTTTTTCTCAAAATTGAGGATTTTTAGGGATGTGAGGGTGCTTTTACGGTGAATATTCAAATGTGTCAGCAAATTAAGGCTGTCTCGCTCACTTTGTTGGCAAATGGGGCCTGAACACGACACTAGAGCGAAAAAGCTAGCACTCGCACTGTTTACACCCTATTAGATTAAGAATAAATTAAGAACAATCCAAAATAATTTTCGAAAAAATTACAAACAGTCAGCCTGAATTTAAATTTACTGGTTCTTATAAAAAAGAGTGTATTTTTATAGCTCTTACATACTTATTTCTAAATACTTTAAAAGAAATTCAAGATTTCAAAATTGGTTTTGGAAAACAAAATTGAAAATAATGCATGATTACAGAATGTACGTGATATATAAACGATTGCAGAAGATAAATGTTATATATCAAATAAGGGATAATGCAAAGAAAAGTATGTTAAACTAAATTACTACTCTTGAATTTACCAAGCATAATCTTACCATTAAATCATTACTACTACAAAAACTATTCGTTTATCCTATTTACGAACAATTAAGTACGTGGATAACACCATAACAGCAGCCTATTCATCCCTCAGGAGAAACGCCTTTTACTAGGGGAGGCTACATCTGTCAAGGGGCCTAAAACGGCTTTATTTACTTTCCATAGACGTTTGTGGTGGTTTCTCACGCATTATTCTTGAAATGTTCTGGGTAACCTCTAAAAGCCTTGTTTGGCGTTTAATTACTCAAAACTGAATATCGCATGGCCTTTTAAGGGTTTATAACTTTTATCAGGCAAAGCTTTCCAAACCCATTTACGAGTCACGAATTTGATCAGGTGACACAAGGGTGTGCTCTTACCCAATCGAAAGATCTGACGTCGCGTTATTAAAAAGAAAACAATTGAGAAACAGAATAACGCTCAAAGCGAAGGATTTAACATATGAATGGAATATTTAAAGAAGATTAACATTTAAAACCACAAAGAAGATAAAGGGGAATAAGCAACAAAGCAAACAGGATAGCAAGTACATACGTGTTATAAGGAATTCTACATGACATAGAAGGTTAACCACAGAAGGTCACTCACAGACGTATACGGGATTCCTATCGGCAAACGCATTATGACGTCAGCTCCAGTGGTTCAGCGGATATGTTGCGTCATCGAAACTATATGGCAAACCAAATCCTATTCCTACTATTAATAGAATTGTTGCTACCCCCAGTACATGGCTAGCGTGACTGTTTTTGTTTTATACTGTATTCAGTACTAATCTGTCCATGCAGCTTCAAAAGGAAACGCACAGTTTTTGAATCGTACTCTTGAACATGCGAACGAAGTGGCGGATTTAAGGGGGGCAACTAGGGTCAGTTGCCCCTCCCTCAACGAGTTGAAGCAAGTCTGGCGCCCTTTTTTGGAAGTTTTGCGCCCCTTTTGAAGAATAAAAATCAGATGAAAAAGGTTCTTGGACCGATAGGTTAATTTGCTTCAAGGATTACCTTAAAGTTATGTTGTTTATTCTGAAATTGTTGTATACAACGCACTCTCGTAACCAATTTTTGAAAATTTTTCAGCGCCCCCACTACCAACTGCCCCTCCTTCAAATTTGCTCTGGATGCGCCCCTGTGCGAACACAACAATGTGTGAGATAAAACCTATATAGGCCAGTTCCGACGAAACATTCTAGTTAAATTATCGCCTCTAGTAAACCATCTATCTGCCAAAAGTCTTAGAACACTAAAGTCATTCTCCAAGAGTAGATTCAACAGACCCCCTCACCTTGGGACTCATGTTGGTTTACAAAAAAGGAGTTGGAGATAATAAATTCCTCTCGTCCTGTGACTTCTATGACATTTGGAAATAGAAATATCTTTAAAAATGAAAAATACAAAAAAACACAGCGCAAATTGCTGGGCATTCAAAGAATTTTTAGCAGGCATTGAAAAGACTAATGAAATAGCCAAGTCACAGAAACGGTGGCAGCAACATGCGTACAAAGCCTATGGAATGAATCTTATATAAAAAATTCAAATTAAGTTCATTTCCTTCTTACTTTTTAAACCATGACTAAACTGCTTAAAAAAAGCAATCATTACCAAGAATTTTTATCTTATTTTGAATCGATAGCAGTTATTTTTCAAAATTTAAGTCTGAGTTGGTAAAGATACTTTGAAATCATAGGAAAATAATTTCTAGGTCATAATTTAAACATAGTTAAAGCGGTGTGACGTATTTGTTTCAAGCACCGAGAGGGGTTCATAAAAATCCTTAAGGGCTCATTAAAAGTAAATTTCTTTATACATATTGTTTATAAAAAGCATCCGTAACAGGAACGAATTCTTGTTGCTTATAGTCGAATTCCACAACAGTTATTGGGATGGCAATAAAGAAAGACTGTGTGGAACCTGACCAACAACTATTACGATCAAATGTGCGTCGAAAACGATTTAAACAGCACAAATTGCAAACAACAGAAACCTATGGCGAGTACAGAGTACTTTCGAGACGTAGTTACTCAATCATTTTAAGTTATATAGGATTCCCAATCAATAAAAACATTCTTAATCCAAACTTAACATATAAAAGTAACAAATAATAGTAACTTTCGAAACCTAATAGACCCCTAAGCCACTTAACATGTTCTGCTGTTGAGGTCAAGAGCCCATGACAAGTCGTTTCATATCTTGGCCTATCGCCCACGTATCAGTTGCGGTTGTCAATAGGCTGCTTGTGTTAGCAGCCAGCTAACCTTAGATAGAAGACATAGCCGAACAAACACCTGTTGCTCGTGTAGATTTTTCTTCATCAAAGACGCGGCGATTGAAAGTACCTAACAAGCCATATTACTTGGTGAAAACTGGTGAAACAAAGCTTTAATATTAAAAATGGAGCGAAATCCTCCATATATACATCTAGAACTTAAACATTCATAAGTGACGAAAAATGAATCATACTTCATCAGTTAGCTATTCAGATTCATTGATTTGTTACGGCGTGGTGTTATATTCAGATCATACAAACATGTACACTTGCATATGTTGCTTTTGATACTACTTATCTTAACATTTGATGCTGAAGAACCTTACTTAGTTATTGCACAATCTTGTTGTTGAAGCTATAGGGCACGCCCAAATCACGCGAGGTTTTTTCACATAAACCAAACTGCTTGTTTTCTATCTGTTTTGAATAATAGGAATAACAAGAGTAGCGAAATTCCAACACAGTAAAAAATATTAACGAGACATAAATACTTTCGATATCCTAAGACAACAAAATAATTAATAAAGTGTTAATAACATATTATAGCGAATAGGAAGAGGTGTTTTCCCTTTAAGGTTGTGAAAGGATAGTTTTGAAGCTACGAGCTTTGCAAAAATTGCTTGAATACCATCACAAAATGAAAACGCTTAAGATAGTAGTCTCCATTCCCACTCCTCCTGCTTCCCATAACAATGATAATAAATACACCAATCCATCTTGCGGCCTCGTTTTACTCTCAACCTCATTGTACGACTTTTTGAGTTCATATTCGGTTTTACCACCATAATTTTCGGCCAGATGCAATTTTTTAACTTATCTGTGCATGCATTTGAGATTTTACAAAGAATTGATGTTTGAAAACTTGTAAGTGATTTGACCGCAAAATCATTCCGAGTAAAGCTCTACCCCCTTAGTCACGAATCCCATATAAAATCTTTATCATTATGTCATCATAAATCAATATCGTGAGCAATAACATTATGAAAACTTCCAAGTACACTAATCTTGCTCCTAATCCGAATCTAAGGTTAAAAACTTTGTACAAAAGAATTTGAAGAATTGTTCAAAATGAGGCTGTACGTTGAATTTGTGAATTGTATTGGTGGAATCAAAATGGGAAAGTCTACTTCGTCTACCAAAGAGGGTGAGAGCAGTGAACGCTCATGGATTGCTATTGGTAAGGGTAGTAATTCAAAGCCTGTCACATTGACTAAACGAAGTTTCGTATTTGCCACGAACCAAACAAGGACAAAACTGGCTATATAGAATAGTAATGATAAATGGCTTGGTCATGGAGTTTGTAGTTGTCATCTCATTACCTACTTAAGCGTGGGACGCTATACGCCCATGCATCGAGGGCGTATCCCTGGTAGCTAAACTGTTTTAACAATTGACAATGGTGTGACAATTCAGTTTCTGATGAATCAAATGCTCTAATTTGCTGCAACAAGAAGATTTTCGTTAATCGATAATGACACAAGATTAATTCGTGAGTAATCTGGATACAGAAACATCGCAACCTTTGCATTGAGGATATAGGGTTAGTGTGAATGGGATGATGTACTAAATAGGTTACCACAAATCAGGAAATTCGTTTGATAATCTAGATTACATTTTGTCTGGTTAAGATTTGATCATAGCAAGTTGTAAACAAAAGTTTGTATGTTGTATTGGTGGTGATCTCACCCCGATTGAGCCCTAACGGAAAGGTGACGATGCAGATGTGTAACGCTAAATGATTAGAAGATATTTACATAACGATTAGCTGTTCTGTATTCACTCTTGTTTCCTGCAGATCCTCTACATTGCCAAAAGCTACAAGTTAGCTAAATAGAACGTTTTCCAAATACTTTAATTCTTAGTTTGGCTCAAATAGGATTTCTGGAGGTGAATCGCAAATCTAGCGTTACTCATTTCAAAATGCTATTCTGGCAAGTTTGGGGAAAAGGAAGCGTAGGCTCTGATCCATACAATATGGACCGCCTATACTCGTGAGATTTTGTTACTCACTTGTAAACCGACGAAGTTCCAAAACGTGGCGCTATCAGTTAGAAGTGTAGCATGGAATCGATTCAATTTATAGAATGTTTTCAGAAGGTGGACGTCCACTTTACACTTAGCATATTTACACGTTGGTCGTAAACAGCTCACCTGGGTTATTCTTCTCCTTCCCTTACTGTTGTAATAATTATAAGTAGCCTAACAATAATTGTAAGTAGCTATCATTTAGCTAAGGATTTGTAGAAAGAGATCGGTCAAATACAGCAAAGATAATATGCAAAGCACTGATGAGCATCCAAAGCAGCTCTGTCGGTTTCGTACATAGGGTAGCTATGGGCTAAGCATCAAAAAGCAATTTTGCCTCATCTCCCTGACCCCTATTAAAGATGGAATGAAATGTACCGATATGATTTCACCTAAAGTAAAGAACGGGAAACCGGATGAAATATACTATGTTCAAGGGGAACAACTGATGAGTGAAAAGACAGGGAGAACTGGGAGGAACTTTTAAGAGAAACCTGAATAAAACGTGGGTAGAGGTTGGCTACAGTGCCTGCAAAAAGAGCAGCACTTCCAAGAGTTTGGTGACGTGAATGTTGGGTATCTTTCACACATCATTTTACCTTTGTCTCATTTAAACATGAACTCTAACAGCTGTAAATTAATGATCACCTCACGTTCCTATATACCTGTGCTATTGCCCTATATGCAAAATTATGCATTGGAATATCTCGTGACGATGCCTCTAAGAGAACCATTGTATTTATAGATGCAGCGGTACATCAATAAATAGAATCAGTAGGAGGATTTAACTGTCTTATCCGCTTAGCTATTTGTTTGTGATTGATTTACATTACTTCTTAATACACTTACTTTTACTTAAGTCGACATATTTTGATTGATGAGTTTGACTGCAGAAACAAAATATGACGACAACAACCACTGGGAGAAATTAGATTGACATCAAGTACTTCAACGCTTGATGGTCAGTTGTTATTTTGAAAAACTGCATTCAACAAAATTATGTTTCAATCACGTGTGCTTAAAATATGTTTCTTGTTTCCTTAAATGCTGGTCACCAAAAGTGGTTTTAAAAAAATCTTTGGAAAGCTTTAAAAGTGATAAAAAATTGGCAGCAACAAAGGAAGACTTATCTTACATTTTCTCAACTCAAAAGCGATTTATTCATTATAAAATCACAAATTTTCCTACTTTTTATCTTACCTTCCTATATTTGAAACAGAATTGTGGTTTGAACAAAATGGTTTTACTCAAATACAGGCTCATGACACATGTTTTGAAACAGTAAAAAGATACATAGGATAAACTTGAGCACCCCTTCATTTATAGAGCATATACATAAACTAGAGCATATACTAGAGCTACAAAAAAGGCAATCAAATTTAATTTCTATCAAGATAATTAACATTATGAGTGCTATGGATATGTTTTGCTAATTTATGCCAACAGAAAATGTTGCGTCAAATGCATTTCTTACCATTTAATTGAATTGACTTCTGTATTTTGAAATTATCTGCCTGGACAAGTGAAGAGGCACTTAAAACTTCTTTTGTGTCTTTCTTCAGTTCTGCTAAATGTTCTTTTTCCATATCTTTTTAATGGCCACCAAATGCTAAAAATTTTAAGCAAAGATAAAGATGTGCTAAAACCAAATTCTACAATCTAACTATTCTCTTGCCCCTAGCCTTTGAACATATACTTAATGGCTACTCCACCCAAAAGTTACATTCCTCTTTTATTATCTAATCTAGTGTAATTTTATCTGCTGATAAGGAATTTGTTATTTGCTTCAGAGATTTTTGTATTGTTTTTTAGTTATGATGGTTTGCATTTTGGCAACAGAGTTGAATTATGAAAAAATTGTTAGATGGTTGGCAGTGGTGGACACTTGGGGGGCAAGGGGGGCAATGGCCCCCAATACTTTAGAGGACAATGGTATTTTGTTTGAAAACAATGGGAAATGTGACGTCATCTTATTAAAACAATAGGCTCCCCCCTCCACCCCCAATGTTTGACCAAGTGTCCGCCCCTGATGGTTGGAACAACTTCTGTGCACTAGCATCATTAGAATCAAGAAATATTGATATAGAATATTTTTGTGTGATGGATTCTCTGGCACATACTTCTGATTCAATGCATAGCAGGGCAGTTGAAGCTGTATCCTCTCCATGGTAATTACACACTGTCTTATATTTGCTTTATAACAGAGTACTGATTAGAAGGCAAAGGAATGGGCAACCCCACTCCTATATGAATTTCATTGAGAAAGCACTGTATGGTATTATTATATCTTGCTAAAAACTTGTTGCTTAAAAATCTGATGTTTTACTATTCCATGAAAAAATAAAAACCTCATTATCTCAAAATTTTAATTTCAAGCAAGGAAATGTATAATTTAGCTAGTTTCTTGGCGAAAAATGTGAAGAACATTGTACATACTAACTATATTTGTGCCTCAAAACTTTACATCTTCTCCCCAATTATATTTGCAGGACTTTTATTTACATTTATATGAATTGGGCTTACAAACATGAAGGAAAACACTACATGGCAACCTGAAAATGCAGTCTTAAGGCTTCAAAAACTTTTGATAGGCCAACATTCAGCCTGGCTTGTATCTTGCATTGTCCTTATTTTCTGGACAAATTTCAGCCTGATGTTTTTTATAAGGGTTGTTCTTCTTATGAAAGAGTGTTTAGTCAGGCCTTGCCTGCTTGATCTAGAGCGCACCCAAAGAAGTCTTGGAGAGCGATTTAAAGGGCCCCTCAAAACTTAAAAATAATATTACCATGGAGCAAAGAAAATTTTTGACATTTGTTGAATAAACTTGATCAAGCATAAACAATCTTCCCAACAGACAGCAGTATTAAGATTTTTAATCTAATAACCCTCTAATAACCACCAACGACACAGACCATCAAGCGTATTCTCTGGTAGATTTATTTGATTTTCGAGCAAGCATTAATCTTTTGTTGAAGTATTATTTTCTGTTTTTTCTTAAAAATTTAAAACAGACCTGTGCAATCAGCAATCACATTTTCATCCAAATCATCACATTGCTTTTTAGTTTTCATTTGCTTTCGTGAGTAGAAGATGTGTTAGCCTTTCTTATAGAATGGATAACGTAAAAAGTGAAATTTGCGACTTGTAGCCATGCATTTTGATGAAGCAATATGTGAAGCTGGACATAACAGTAGTCATACAGACAGTGACAGTGATAAAAGCTCATCAAATGATAGCAACTTGCATATCTAGAAAAATCTGAACAATTTCGCGACGTGTTTGATCATATTTCTATATTTATATTAACATAGTGTTTGTTGCATGTTTTTCCATTTCATATTATGGTGCTTTTTGGTATCACCGTTGAATTTCTTATTTAACACTCTTACGAAGCTCTGGATATGAAGCTAACGATCTTCTAAAGCTTTCGAAGGATGCTCTCAAGAACATTTTATTTAGAGGTACGAAATAGAGCGCCTAGAGTTTCTAACGAGCTCTTTTTATAGAGTACCTTCATTTTCCTTAGAGCAAGGCCTGGTGTAGTATGATTTCATAAATTTTCAGTTTGCAGAAAATCGAAATTATAGAGCAACAAAAACAATGATTAAAAACAATGAAACGATGTAGTAATCTAACTACATCCAGAAATTTAGTATTTGTTGAGATCTGACAAGGCAAATAAGCTCAATGAAGATTTGGCCACGGAGAGGGGACAGACTAGGCCCATTTGGACATTGCGCCTAATAGTAATAAACAAATACGAGAAGGCCGCACCATACCTAAGTGTTCTTACATGCTGCTCTAGTTAGATAACCAGATAATCTAAAACTCACGTCGATGCTCAGCAAAGGTAAAAGCTTGCTTACCTCCAATAAACAGAAAATCCAATGTTTTCAACCATATAACTTTCCCGCCTTCAGTTTAAGGTGACTGCTTTCTATTAAGGTGGAAGTAACCACAGTATCAATGAGGAGCCATGGGATGAGAACGAAAATGTCAAATGATACAAAATTCAAACAAACAACCAAAATTACTATTTTTAATAATGTTTCATTGTTTTGGCATAGTGCAGTAGTTTAATAATGGCCCTACCGTAAATTTCACGATCAAAAGAGTTTGATGCGGCAGGACAGAAATTCATAATCGGAGGAGTGTGGGGAAAGGGGATGCAGGGGTTGTCAGGCTGCATGAACAACGAGGCAACCAGTTACCGACAATTAGTACAATCTTGGCGTCCCTGGAAAAGGCCCCCCCCCCCTTTATTTCAGACGGCTCGGATTTGGCAAAGCTTTGGCTCCATGGGCACGAAAACTACCTTACAAAAGTTTCCAACCATCATTTATTCATTTTCATGATCTCAGTTTTCTACTTTTACAAAACTTACTCAGATAAAATAGCAACAATTTTCAAAGCTAACAACAAAATAAATGTTAAATAATCACCAGATAGAAATGTTTTAGAGCTATACGCATTACAAAAATACATTAAGTAACCATCTTTGAAGATCTAATTCATTTGCATCACGCTAAATAGACAAGTGATTCCCCTATACTAAATAAAAAAACCAGCCATGTTTGTGTGAAATACTCTTTAAATGCATTGCTTTATCACCAAGATCCAATTATTGTGAACTGTAATGGCAGTCTGTCCAAAGCATTAATTAAAATATCATTCGAAAAACGATTCTTTACACTGTCAAGCTATTCGACTTAATTTTACGCCGGTAGGCCTTTTTATTTCCTTTGATTTTGTGAACTTTCTTTGCTATCTAAAGTTATTTGCTTTCAAGTCCTAAGTAAGCCTGGTATTTATTGCTTATGATGCACAATGATATTTTGAAAGAGCATCGTTTTGATGGCCTTTCAATTTTCTAAGTCGTATTAAGTCTTTATATCCAAAATTTATTTTAAATTTCCTAAATGAAACTTTGTGATAAACGAAGCTTCGACATTTCTCTATCTGAAAGGGTTGAAATATTCCTTTTATATACCTCCTTTTTTATTTATTAATACCTTAGTAAACAAAGTTGATAAATACTTTTGAGCTATTAACAAAAGATGCATTAAGGTAAAGATCGCATACTGAAGTTCGGATACAATAAGAATGTATGCCTAGACTTATAGTTTTGTAAAAGATTGAAGATGAATGGTATTAAATTTTTACAGTTAAGGTATGGAGTTGATATCCCAATCTTTTATTTCTTGCAAAAAGTCCCTCAAACCCTCCAAAAATATTTCAAATTTTTACATAAAAAGATTTAAATTCCACATTTTTTGAAATTTTTTTGGCAACTTAAATATAACCTTAGCGAGTGATGTGGCTCTTCTGTTATAAAAATGCACTTTGCCTGCTAAAAGTACACTGCACGAACTTTCTGATTTCTGCAAATGCTCCTGCTTTAAACAAAGTAACAATACATTTTACCTTAGATGTGATTATATCTTACAATGAGGTTATGATCTGTTATGCCCTTATGTGAGATAATCACTGATTTGTGAGAGAAGGCCATTCCATTGCAGTGTTTTTCTAAGAGGGAGCTACAAGCCTTGAGGGTTCGCTTAATACGCTGACTAGCTGGGGATGTGCCTGCCAACAGGGTGTCATTTTCAGCTTAAAATCCCAATACGAGATTATAAAATTTTCTCATTTACGGTGCAGGTTTGCCAATTGAAGATATGATGTTTTCAGGTATCATGCTTCAGAATTGTGTTCCAGGATAGGGCTATACATTTTTTTGGCAGGCACGTGCCCATCAGTTTTCTCCAAAGTGAACCCCAAGCTATAAGCTGTCCAAAACAGCACCCTTGCTACAGACAGACAACCACGCAATCAGTGGTGATATTTCAATTTTCATGAATTCTTAAAATCATGATGTGGACAGACTTGATTTGCTTCAAATTAATAAAATTTTAGCTTTAGTTTTGTGGCATTATCGATCAGTGCGTCCCTGTGCTCAACAGCTCACTCTCGATTCAAATCATTGGAAGGCATGTGAAACTTTATCCAGAGCTCAGTAATTGCCAGGGATGAACAATTCCAAGATGTCCTATTATAGGCAATGCGTGCACTAATTGATACAAATAGCAAATATATTACTTTCGTACCAGTTAATGGTTCGTGGGTGAACGTTGCTATCAATTGTACAATATCACCAATTTCATCTCCAAATACTACTCCAAAAAAAGGCCGAATTCAATGCCTTGTAATTGGTATTTGTACTGCAATCGAAGATTAACATCTGTTGTTACAAATGGTCGTTATGAATGAACTTTATTCGGAAGTGCATGTGATTGTTTTTGCAAAAGAACGAGATTTAATGATATGACGAGTTCTTTTCGTTTAATAAAATGAGGCTGTCATTTCCAAGAATCGGATCTTGGGGTTATACTTAAATTGGCAGCACGGTAAATGGTCATTCTTCTTGATAACAATCTGGGATTTCCTCCATTTTTGACTTGCATACTTCGTGTTCAATTGAAAGATAATACACAACCGTGCATTCTAACGTGATGAAAACAATAACAGGGGACGGGGAGCAAAAGCTTTGTGACGATTGAATGTTTCCAAAGAGTTAAAATAAAGTAAATTCATAACTCAAGCAAAGTAAACTCGTCTATCATAATGTTCATAGCTAACTCGTGTATTCGAGCAACGAATAGCATGCCTTGGTTACAGAGCGTCAAGTAGGGGCCCCGGACACTCTGGAACCCAGGGTATGCATCCCTTCAGCTACGCATGTTTTCCAAAGAGCTAACCCTTCATCTAGAGTCACTCCTTCATGTCTCTTGCATTGTAAGAACACCTCGACCCATTCGAGTGATGGAGACATCTTGGGACGGGGCCTCTATTTACGGACTGCACAAAAGTCCCATCACATGTTGTATAGCATGCGAAAAACAATAGCCAGATCTCGTTCTCGGGTACTAGGGAAAGCTAAGTTATAAAAGCTTCAGTTGAAGAAAGCTAAACGTTTTTTAAGTTGAGGTCAAAGTCTTAAAAACATGGAAATTAAAACAATTCGGGGGCCCTTTTAATCGGGGCCTTCAGTTTTTAAAAGCCTTAAACTACGTTAGGCCACTGCCTCGATTGTGCTATCTTTTTAGTTACTTGAATAAACGTTACTTCTCGAATGGAACAGAAAAACAGGAATCGGGTAACTATGTTATGAAAACAGCCTCGTATACTGTTTATTTTAACATTATGTCAGAGCAAGAGTGGGCCCTTTGTGCTGTTTGCGCGGAAGAATACGAATACAAAAAGTAGATTATTTTCACGTTGAAATGCTCAATAATTCGTTTGTTTAGAAAGGTAGTGAAGAACTACTGAAGCAGCAGTTTGAACCGTTATATGTCAAACATCGTAAAAAGACAGGAAACTTTATATTCTCTACAAAAAACAACAATATATTTTGAAAGTATATAGTGTGGAAAGGAAAGACAAAGGACTCAAAGGAACATCTTCGTTTCATACTTATTCCTTAGAATGCCCAATGTTGACGAATTCGACAAATTTTTGTCCAGCAGTTGCCAGTTTCTTACTTGTTTTAAATTTAGAGATAGATAAAGTTGAAAACCGCGGCTTCGTTTGTTTTGTAATGAGCTACAGTGACAAAGGACTAAACTTGGTTTACCGCATTCCCTAATACAATATTGGTTATGAAATTTAGCCCTCTATCCTCAAAACCCAAATATAGACTTTCAACATAATACTTGCTTTACGATATTACCGAAGAACGCAACACATTTTGCATTCATCATGTAGCTGTTGCTTCACACCAAAGCAACAGATACCGAGTTCTCACTAAAGCCTACACGAACTCATGCTGCAAAAGCTCTACAGTTTACACAGAATTCTAGGTGCCCCGACAGGGGTGCAATGGGGGTGACTATGTTTGGCTGGGCAATAAGTTGTGGTTGTCCGAAAAATATCCCTAATAAATAAACGAGTCTAACTTAGGCCCAAATATATGGAAAGTTCGGAAGTTCTGAAAATAGTTCGGGTAGTTGTCTGGCCTGCCCAAAGTTCAAAATCAATGTTGATGAAAAGGTATTGAGGAATCCTGAAAGGTTCAGTTCTTTTTTCCCAATTATGTAAAAAGGATACTCTTATCCATCAAATTTTGTTGACACACAGCCTTCGACTAGGTGCCTATCCCAGTCCGTCAAAAATACCACCGTGCAATTCTGGTCACCTCAGATCCCACTTTCAGTAAGTTTCCTACTCGCTCCAACGCTAAAATATTCCGACCAACCTCTGTACTTCGAGAAAGCGGCCCTATTCAAAACAGCACCGATTAAAATGGCCTTATTCGTCCTTTATGAAAGCGTTGAGACCCTATTTTTGAAAGAGTTTATGCTGAGTTCACGGACCTTGAAGACGATGCTTTATAACCACAAAGCATAATAGTTTATCCCAAAGTTTGTTAAAGCTCTCTTTAGACCGCCATAAAATCATCCAATGTCTCTGCTATAAGAACATGTCCCAAGCCTAAACATGTCCCAAGCCTACACTGCAAATATGCATTAAGCCTGCTTCTTCGAAGACAATTTGTAACTGCTATCATGGGTCCATGCGGCAAAGAGCCTCTGAATGGGTCACAGCTTTGGAAGAGTAGTCAGCGACAGTGGAAACAACAAGATAAAGCATACAAAAATATATGTTAAATAACTTTTTCTTACCCCTTTGACATAATTAATTTGAACTTGGTATACAAATATAAATTAGGGCAGCTTCATGTACAAATAATCTCTGGTACAAATACAAATATTTCAATTCCTTATAAAAATTTATCAAAATAGCGCTGAAGAGTCTTATAAAACTACCTTGAAAAGCGAACGCCAAAGGGCGCATGGTCCGTAACAGAATTCACAACATCAATACGAGGTCCTTACATTGTAAGGGAGATTTTGTCGGCTTTCCTTACAATTCTATTGACAATCTAAAAATCAACATCCAAAATGAAAGGCATGAGATATCAGTAACAAGATATTTAATTTTTGGGTTTCCTCTATTATCTTCATCGTAAAAGAAAACAGAAAAGGCTTAAATCGTTTCAATGACGGCATTGGGGCCTATGAACCAATGAACTGTCAATACAATTGTGAGGAAAGCTGTGTACAAAATCGATATAAATTCAGCCCTATTAAAGGACAAAGAACGTTTTACAGAACAGAACAATTTCAAATAACCTAACATTTTATTTACACTTTACGTTCCGAATTTCGACAAAGGACTGCAAGTCAACAAATTGTCTTAAAATAATGTCTTAAAATTCTCTTTCAATTAGAAATGTTTCTTTCTCAGATTCTTGTAGTTAGTGTGACGCAGAAAACCCATGCGTTTCCGAACACCGGAGCTTCAGTTATCTCTTTGTGTTAAATAATTTTCCACAGAATTGATTAAAAGTACGGCAGAGAAGAACTAATTTGGCTTCGATATGGTCCTCCAACGTACCCTGAGGAACCGCGACCCCATGACGCACCATATGGACTTGGGGGCATTCCGAAGTAGCACTGTGCCGATCCGGGCACTGGTGCACCAGCATAAACGTACGATGACCCTGGGTATGCACTGTAGAACGGGAATTCGGCTCTGTAAGCAGCAGCTTGGGCCGCGTGGAGTTGAGCGTCTGAAGTAATTGGCTGGTTAAGCTGAGCGAGTCCTTGAAAGTCGAATTTGTATGCGTAGCGTTTGCCGTGGATTTTTGTCATTATGTTTTTGTCGTAATAGTAACGAAGCGCCCTGCTAAGTTTGTCGTAGTTCATGTTCGGCTTGTTCTTGCGTTCACCCCAACGTCTTGCGACCTCATCTGGATCCACCAGTTTGAATTCGCCATTGTTGCCTTCCCACGCGATGCAAGAGCTGTTGTTGGGATCAGAAAGCAGTTCTAACAGAAACTGCCACAGTTGGATTTGTCCGCTGCCGGTTGGGTTGTTTGGTGAAGGTATGGAACCGGCGAGTGGTGTTGAGCATGTAAACGAAGTTGGCTTGCTTGGGGTCGAGCAGGTAGAATATTCTGATGGAAAAAGAACATGCTGAATTAAAATCTTTATCTAACATTAGCCACCAGCCAACCTTTAAAATTAAGAAACATAACTTCCATCTAAACAGCACTTAGAGAAAACTGGGCATGCGTGTGAAGTAAATTTCGCAAGCACTTTCAACCTCTTTTGGAGAAGACTATTCACTACTCAACCTCTTTTGGATAAGACTATGAGACAACGGGTGGGGCGATGGTGAACAATTATCTTTTGCTTTAGCATACTTGGCAACTTAATAGTGTGCGTATCATTGTGAATCATCAAAAACAGTGCAATTTGAAGAAAAACAACAATATATTACCTCCTGATGAATTCACGGAGCCCTCGCATTGTGGTTTGCTGGGAACGACAGAGTCTCGTTCTCGACAACTGTAGTCATTGCTCGATTGGAATGCACAACTTGTCAAATATTCACTGCCATCGCTACGAGCTACGGGGACGCTTCGGGAAACATTGCCTACAGTCGAACCTGGGCGTTTATCTTCTGCTGGCGTCGATCTGGGAGATCCTGTGTTAGAAAGAAAGATCGTTATTTCTAGATACGCAAAAAAATTTATAGCATTTTTCTAATAAAGGTTCAAACAACTAAAGGTCGCTAGATTAAGATTAGAAAAATGTACCCTTTAATAAAATGTATCCTGAAATAACTAACTTTTAATAATCAACGGCAAAGAGTAAGTTTTACTTACCAGAACGACTTGGGCACTGTTGGTTCATTGGAGGCGCTAGGGCACTGTCAATGTCATCTGTTGTCAGGTTTGGCAAAGGAGCTGAAAGTGAAATAAAGTTTCAATAAAACTTCCGTTAACACTACCAAACATAGGAATACGAAGCTTTAATTGGATAGCGACGTAAGGCCGCACAGCCTTGACGTCACTGACATCTACTTAGGGGACTGGACACAAATTTTAAAGAATCTGAGTATTGCATACCTTTCCTCAGGACGCAAAGATGTGCCATTAAAATGTCTCCATTATATGCTGGTGCTAGTTTCAAAAACTCATCTCTGGTCAGACGGCACAATTCCCTTCCAGTCATGCAAAACTTGTTAACATCAACATCTTTCAAGCTAAACTCCTTTATGGCCCAGTTCACCCACTGTTTTACATGGTCTTTTGTCCAGCAGTTCGGATCTATGATGACAGACAGAATTCAAATTAGAAAATTTTAGATTTTTCAAAAGCAAATATAACTGAAACAAGAGGAATATTTTCGCAGTGTTTGGAAATTTAATGACTTGTGGAAACATTTCTTTCCAATCAGACTGCCGTTAAGCACTATTATATTAATATGAGGTAAAAATTTACGGTTAATCAGGCAGCTCCGATGATGATTACAAGCTGCGATGTAGTTGTGATTAGCGCGCTGTACGACCAGAAAATCATTAACAAAATAATCAAAGCCACCTAATTTGGTGCTGGCTTGAAGGTTTCAGTAATGATGTGATCAGCATCCCTAGGAAGTGTCCATGCTGAGGCACACTGATTATCTTCTCGTGATAAAACACTTTATAAATCACGCTACAGGAGCTGTTCTACTTTCAATAGCTGAAGTAACGAGAAGTGTTACTCTAGCTGTCAAGGGCTTTGTCCGACCCTACGAATTACGTAAGTCACAGTTCCAGCGGCGAGAAATAACACATGCCTTGCAAAAGGGTAAATTACGAGAGCTAGCCTGAAAGCCATTAGAAGCCCAAACATGGGGTGGTTTGGGGGGGTTGGTTTAGGGGGTAGGAGCTAATGCTAAGAATCTCAACAATCTAATTAATAAGAAATTTCACGAGTGTCTCATTTCATTCGAGATGACTACTAGCAGTAGAAATTATTTTCAGAAGACAATAATTTTTGCTTTCTCAATAATATTTACCTGCTGGAACAATCACTCGTTTTTCGGGCTCCTCGTACTCTTGTAGAAGGGGCTTCTCATCTAGGGGTTCATAAAACGTCGGCTTCTTTGGGGCAGTGTGGAAATCATCGAAGTCGGGGTCGAGGGAGCGCTTTCTGGGCCCCCATGGATCCGATTTCATTGGCTTGCCAGTTGGAACTTTTTGATTGTCGTATGGATCGAATAGAGATTGTTCTTCAACCGAGTCGATGCTCAAGGCTTCCTAGATGACAAAGACAAAACAGAAATTTAACTCTACGTATTGAAAGTAGCGCGTTCCAATGATTGCAATAGATAGTCAGTTATGAATACGGGTATTTTGGTTCTGGCAATTCGTGAAATCATCGTTAACTTGCAACAAAAAACCGCCATGACCATAAAATACTTATCGTTTCTTCACGAATACTACTTCGTATTAATTCGGAAGAGACGATTTGATGGCAGTTATAACCAAATCGTACTGTTTGATAATCAAGTAAAAGACACTCGGAAAAGTATTAAAACTACAAGCAATACTTTTATTAGGCCTGCACAGCTTGGCCGTGGGTTGAGCCAGAATAGATATAAACCAGGAATCGGGCATCGAAAAATCACATTAAATCAAATAAAACATTTTCCTGAAGAAAGATTCCTCAAATTTTCTACGATATCAAGAGTGAAGGGAGTTCCCTAACAAGCGGGAAACGCAACTTTCCTAACCCCTTCGATGTTTCAGCCAAGTAAAGACGACACGATAAGATTTTCAGGCTAAAAGAGTGTCAAAATTGAAAATAAATACCTGTGCGTAAATTGTCGGGTCAGGAACAACATTTGCTTGAGAGAGATCCGAAGTTACAAACATCTTTGCACGCGATTATCAATGTTTCCCTATGCAGAATAAACGAAGAGTTAAAACAACATAAGCGGTTTTGCGTAATGCGAAATTTCACAAGAAAATAATACATATACAGGAGATCCTTTTCTGAGAGACCTGGTTTATGTGATACGGCATCAGGCATCCATGTGCACTTCCTAATATTTACAACGGAAATATCAGTTTAAAGTTATGGCTATCCAATACCATGGGTGATGAAAATGAATGGACCTAATGAATGAGAGAGAAGAAAAAACTGACCGCGCACTGTGATCACATAGAAGTAAGCAAATTCACACGAAAAGTCGATCTGATACTAGAAAACCAGATCATAAGTAAAAAAACAATATTTGCATAACACAACTCACCGAAATATAATAATTTTTATAACTTTTCTCGAATCTGTTTTACTTGATTACAGCCAGTGGCTTACTGTGCAGTTTCTGATACTTAGAAAATTCCGCCGAACAACTTCCTTTTATACTCTGGCCATTGTGCGCAAACAAACGGTTAAGCCAATTGTTATTCAAGCTGAAAAGTGACGAACGACAAAACATTTACAATGGTCAGGGGGCGTGTCAATCCTAGCTTGTGTCAATAAGTGACCAATCAAAAGAGCCTTTAGTGGACAAAGGTCGGATTCCCGCAGTTCAAAAAAACACCTACGCCAAATTAATTTTCAAAAGTATCGTTGACATACCAAACAATAATGAACAATAGATACCGAGACAGTAGTGGCATTCTTGGAGTCTACCAAACCGAGCTTCAAGTTCAAAACATCACTGCGACGATAGAGTCAGCTCCCCAAACAACTTAGAGCAATTTTGTTCAATATTTTGTGATAAGGTTTTTGCTTTTAGGCCTATTTTCCCGTGGAAAGGGCAGAACGGTGGTGGAAGGAACAGAATGATGCCGTTAACCTAAGTAATTTTTAATGTCGAGTTGTAAATTTCGTTTTTAAGGAAACTTCTAGAAAGGTTCAAATAATTTCTCACAGAACTCAGGCAATGAAAATTGTGTTAATTGGCAGTTAAAAACTCTCTAAACAGTTGTTTTGGGGTTTCTGATTGACTTCTCACCCTTCAAAATGATTCCTTTTAAATCAGTAATTAAAAGAGGTGATTAACTCACACGTAGCAGCCCCATGGGGGCAACGATGAAAAAATTAGACACCTTCAGGATAGGATGTGTATGAAAAGGGCGCTTTTGTGTATTCTTGAAACACTTTAGTTTAAGAATTGACGTTATAGCTGAGGTAATTTCGAATATATTTCAAATAATAAAACAGTAACAGAGTAAAAAATGTGCGAAAATTTGAAGCGATGTGTTTTTATCGAACATTTTGGTGGGAAATGGCGCACCAACCTTGAGTCTGTGCTATATAGTTGTTATAAAGACTATCCAATTCATTTACCGTCTTTAATGTGTAAGAACAAACTTCCTTGTTAGCAACAATAAGGCAAAAGACAGTTTCGTTTTCTCTCAGCATTACGCAAAAAGCTACGAGAAATGCGCAAAATAAAGGAAGGAAGGTTTTTCCCAATCTATTACGCGGTACAAGAAATTCCTGTTACAAATCAAAGTGAAAATGGACCAAGAAAATCTAGAAGTGTCCCAAACAGTCACTGATGTTTATACTGCTACACAAGTGCTGGGGGTTCAAAGCGGTCGAGTTCCCCATTTTCATGCCGAAAAAGGGCAAATTTTTAGTTGTTTTCTGATGATCTTCCTTGAAGCTCAACATTTCATACCCTCCCCTTAACATCCTAGATTTTACTTATTATTTTGTCAGGATTACCGACACAATCAGTTTCCACTTTTCTAATATGTTTATCTAGAAACTCGCATTTTAAACGGAAATTTCGCTTAAACAAAACATGAAGTAGAGCTGCCTTACTTACGTAATGTCTAACTTTCATCTCTCTATTCGTTGGATATTTCTGTCTGGTAAACCACAATTATCCATACTTTGAATGGCAGAATTTTCTTTTTTTAGATTCGCTTATCATTAATTTAGTTTTTCCTTTCCATTTATTTGCATATAAAGCAATTAATTCTATACTTGGCCTAAATCAACTTTCATTTAGGCCAAGCCTGCATTGCACAAGTTTGCACGTCGTCGTATTATCATATTCACTGGGCGTGTATGGCCTTTGATTAATGAATTTTTCAACAATTACAAATAAAACACAGAAGAAGGGAACAGCGAATTTATTGTAACCTCGTCATCTGACCTGGTTGAAACAGTGAGAGTCAAAAGTACAGGAAAGTTCAATTTTAAAGTTAGAAGTTAGGCTGGGTCGTTTTTAACTAAATTGGAGGGTATGAGAGTGTTTTTTGCCATGTCCCCCTTTTAATACGTATTCAAGCAAAGCCAAAAATAAAGGTTCGTGTTTCCTTACATGCAGCCTAAAAGTGACTCTTCTGGCTGGCAGACAACCTTGGACACGTGTCAGTTCTTTTTCAAACGACTAAATTTCATCACTTGCTTCTCGCCACCTTAAATGAAGAACTGCAAGATCACGATACTGATGAGAGTGGCCAGCACGCAATGCTAACAAAAAGCTTTGCGATACAACTTAGCCTTTCTCATGTCTGAAAACAATTATGGTCTCTTAGACAATTTTTCAGTAATTTTTCAACCTGTGAGTCACGACAATTCCAATAAAGGAACTGACCAGAAAAAGCTATGGAGACTTTTTTTGAAAAATTAAAAGTCAGGCATAAATTTTATGTTGAATAAACAAAACGAAAAAGTTTTTCCATTTTTAACACAATTCAACAATACAATACAAGAGTTTATTGATTTTCGGGCAAGGACTGTGGATGATTATTAAGAGTTTTTTCTTGATAAAAAGAAATGCGTCTATCAGGATTCAACGAAATGCCCCTTTTTTACGGAATCGCAATTTTTGAAGGACTCAAAGTCTCCTATATCCCTCAGATAATTTGACTAGAGACCGTCTCTTAATCAAGCTACTGTCTTTATTACTTTTTCATACCATCTTCAAATGTATTTTCAAAGTCCCTTTAGTAGGGGTGCCAGCTACTGCAGGGTGTGAAGGTAATGGGCGTGACCAGTGATAACACACCCTTTTTACCTCGCTTCAGTGATGTGTACCAGGTGAATTTTCCGTAGGCGATAATATGACTTACTCCTATCTAACGCTTTTAAATCATTTTCTAGAAAAAATATTTGGACCAAGATTTCACAGATTTGGGGGGAGGGTAATTATCCCCATCTGGCGCTGCTACTGGATTCCTTGTTGTATTTAGCCACTTTCTGTGTGGTACACATATTCGAACGCAAACCAAAGGGCTTTGCTTCAAATACCAAGCTATAAATCAAGACATTGAAGATGCTATTTTGTGATAAAGGGCAGCCGCGTCATTTATATGGCCGTGTTACCAGTGATAAATGTACCTGGGAGCCCTGCTTTTTGGTGCCCAGAAATTTCATGTTCACAAGCGCCCCTTCATGTTTTGATGCGTCTCTTATCTTGAAAAAGTCTAGCAAAAAGTCGCCCTCGCGTGCCAAGTTTCAGTCTTGCGGCACCCGACGCCCTTGTTTACACCCAAATTATCTAACAAAAAAATTCTATCTGCAATTCCCAGGCCAGCGGTTTTCCAGATCCGAACAAAATTTTATCAATAGTCTCTGTTTGAAATAATAAAAGACCGGAAACCCCTATCAAGCTAGAACAAACGTGAGTCAGTCATCCACAGCTTGAGATTACTTATTTTTCCTTCTCCTGAATGAATGGCTGTAGCGGATAAAATCGGTAGACTACAACAGAAGAATGGGCTTTGCACCCAGTAAACAGAGGATTTAAATCTTGTCTGTTCAAGTGTTTCTGAGTGATTCGAGTTGCAGCATTGTTAACTATTTTTAAAGTCATTTCGTTCCAATCTGGTTTCATGTCGTCTAAAATTTAAAACGATTAATCCCCTTTCTAATTGAAGCTCATCCATTTATATTGGGTCCATACGCTACTTTGATTATGCATAAGGAGACATACTATACAAGCAGAGACCCATCTACCTTAAACAGTGACTTTTATCTTAACTGCAAAAACGGGATAAACCAAGCGTATTGGAAAGTTTTTTATACCGAAGGATTAACGGCTATCGATTCTCAAAACCCTGCGCCAGCTTTGCAAAGTTTCTGTAACAACATTGAAGGTGTTGCAAAATGCACTGGGCTCTCAGTATTTTCAATCAAATTTCACGGGAGGGCCTGCGTGGCGGAAAAGGAGAGGGGAGGCTTTGAATGGATTGGAAACGAGGGCACGGGATTTGAATGGAGGTTGATCCAAAACTAAAATAGCAAAAGAACAAATTGAATTTGCAGAGAGATGCAATTCTTCAGCCCTTTAACCTTTTGCATCAAGTCAAAGCATCGAATCAACATAGAATTCAAGATGAGATTAAGATAGATCAGTTTAGGCAGTTCCTAATCCCATCAGCCTACACAAGGGGGCGTCCTCCATCCATCCCCACCACAGAGTGGTCATCCGTAAGAAAATAATTTCGAGGAAATTTTTAATAGTACGGTTTCATAGAGTTTTGAAAGCAAAAACGAAACTTTCTTTAGAGATCCCGTTTTTCCCAGTTAATTTTGTATATGATAATAACTTAATATCATAAGTAAATGTTACTATGGAATGCTATGCCAGACCAGTTTGAATGACTTTAAGGAGGACGTCACCGAGAATAATTTAGTTAAAAATACTTTTATGACGCAGTTAAAAGGTGGCAGCTCACCAGATCAACCTCTTCATCCCGGAGCACAAAAACTCTAGCAGGGAGGAGAATAAGACCTCGCTTGCTAGCCTGAGTCCCAGGCCCAAAACTAAAAGTATTGGTTGTCTGGGGCTATTTAGAGTCTTTGACTCTGGCTATCGCTTGCAATGTATGAGCCATCGTATCTAAGTTTGGTCTGGGTGCTAGATGCTGAATAGCTTGCTTATTTTTTAAAAAGGCAATTTTATTCAAGTAAGGCCATGTTTGTTTATGTGACATAATTTTGCGTGATGGGAAAACAAAATTGGAACCATTGTCCTTGATCTTGTAGGAAATCTTGAAAACTAACGCAAAATGAAATGAAAACTAATGCACCAAAGAAAGAGTAATAATTCGCGGCAGGATGAGGGTAAAGGCACATGTTCCCCTTTCTTTTATCACGATGTTCTTAAGTTTCTGCCATTGAAAAGAGATCAATTTAGGGTCTTCGAAAGGCGACGTTTAGAGTGTTTATCTTAGGCGTAGATATTATTTGCCCCTCAGGCTTATTCCTGCTTTCTCAAAAAATTACCTTTTTAGTAAAGCTATCTTTGGCGAATTGAAATACTGGGGAGACCTATTGACAAGTAGTATACTCATTTATGGACTCATTTTTACCTTCAGTTGCAGAAAGTGGTAGTTTGGGGGGGGGGGCAGATAATTAACCTCTAAAAATCAGGTCTTTTAGCATAGAAAATAGCAGAGAAATGACCAAGCAAAAAGCTCGAAAAATTCACTGAGCTCCCACACCCTTCAAAAAGTTCAATAGCCAATGGTATAGGCTTTTAATAGGATCAAATTGTCTCACGAAACCGTGCAAATGCAAGTATCGTATACTAATATGAGAGACACCAAATTATTTAAATATATCTGATAACTAGACAAATTCCTTTTTGGCTACCGCTATTTGAAGAACGTGCCAACTCAAGACAATGGATTCTGAAGCATCATGAATCAGGGACCAGTCCCTTTTATGCAAACATAACACACACAGACGAAAAAGCAGGTAGAAAACACGAGTGAATCACGTCCCAGCTTTAAATCGGGCAACGTGCTCTCGTCCTCATTTACTCCGCTCTTGAAAATCCAAAATTTTATATACAGCGAAAAAATCTATAAAATCCTTCACTAATGTTTTCAAAATTTCTTATTGGATAGAATAGGGGCATTTGTATGAAAGGAAACAAGAAAAGGAGATCGGGAATATGAAAAACGGAGAAGAGAGAACGGTGGGAGAGCAAAACACCTCTTTTTCCTCTGTAAAAGAAATGATATAATTTACTAGAGATTATGCTGACAGTAAATGCTCTTTGATTTATTGATAAAGTGGTGTAAACTCTTCAGTGTGCCGGAAGGCGATAAGCGAAATCATCGCTTTTTGCTGATTAAAGGTTACGCATCTCTTTCTTGTATGTGGTTGATGATGCTCTATGAAAATTTCTCATCAAGTTGCAAATCATCGGCTTGAATAAACAATCTATGTGAAAAGAAAATTTGGAAATGCGAAATGTTTTACAGGTCAGGTGATGAGTCACGACAAATGGCCACTGTTCTTTTGAAATATGCCGCTACCCTGTTCACACCCACTGTTGACAATATGCGATTGTATTTTATAATAGACGGTTGATCTTTCACTTAAGATGGAGAACAATCGCAAATTTTCTCAGGGCAGATTTAAAACGTATTATGTGTTATGCCTTTGGGACGTTTATCGTCACCAATGACGTCATTGCGAGAAAGGTAACAGACATCTGCATGGATTCCAGTTCCTCATTACGAGTTCAAAGAATCAAGGCGCCTCACGAGGCTGGGTTTTATGCATCTAACATCAAGAGTGAAAAGTTTCTTGCATATATTCTTCCAGAGCAATACACAATACTTTCATTAGAACAATTTTATAAGAACACGAGTCTTAAAATTAGTCAAAAGTTATGAGACTTAGCTACTGTAAAATATGATTTTAAACGAGGGGTAAATCACTCTAAAAAATCACTCTCGTACACCTTTGGTGGAAATCCTATTGTTTTGTCTCAAAATCCCCAGAAATCCTTTTGTTTTCGGCAAAATCTCGTACGCTTTCTGCAATAGTGAGTTGCCCCTCGATTTTAAACATGGTTTCATCTCGAAAACGGGGAGATTTTTGCAATCTAGGGGCGCTTTTCTTTGAAGTTTCAAGCTTGTCGCCAAATAAAGGATGACCAACTCACTTTTGCGTTGACAAGCGAGACATGAACACCCCCTGGAACATTCTAAATAGTCATTGCACAGCTTACACCCTAATAATTCAAGAACAAATTAAGAACAATCCAGCCCAAAATTTTCGAAAAAAATTTAAAAACAGCAAGCCTGAACTTCAATTAACTGGTTCTTGTAAATAGAGTGTGATTTAACACTGCCTGGTAATTTTGAATCATTGCTTCATCGAATCATAGTCATAGTGAAACCATCCATTCATAGTCACTGACCAACAAGGAATAAGAAGTTTTGATAACTCCTGTCCCAGTCGCTACATTGCCGGAATCTTCCTCCATTTATTCTTCCTTTATAAAGATAACACGGAATAAGGGCAAATAAGAGCTTGTAAAATACACTCTTTCAATTTTGAATAAATGCTACTTAGAAGCGATACACGAATCTTTTTTATAAGAAACTGAGGTCCGTTGCTAGTAGGCAGTTTCTTAAATTTTCTGGCCATTTTGCTATCAAAAGTTTCTTACATGTTTCTTAAAATTCTTAGGTATTGAATAAGTGAATTGTTCACTCACATTCAGAGATAAACTAACAAAGTGATCAAGGAATTTTGTTTTCCTAGAATGACTAACTCTGTTGAGATCTGTAAACAGTTAAGGTCATTGAACTTCATCAATGTCAAGTTGAAGTCGAAACAAATTTTAAAATGGAAACTTCATGAGTGTGCAATTTACTGAGAATGAATGCAAACTGCATGTCAAATGTAATGTTGCAATAAACAGTGATGTTCAATGTCAAGACCGTTTCAATTGTCAACTCGGAAAATTAAAACTGCAAATTATAAAAATTTCTTAGCTTTTCTCAATTTGGATGGGATTGTTTCTTAACTTTCGAAAAATTG